>NW_021604564.1:1489146-1539419 GCF_004785775.1 Grammomys surdaster | reverse complement strand
CAGTGACCACCAGTGTCACCATCTGTGCAGTGACCACCAGTGTCACCGCCCGTGTACTTACTGTAATCATCTTTATGCATCATCAATGTCATGAGAATAATCATAGACTTTTTTGAGATAAATTCTCATGTAGCCTAGGCTGATCTCAAATTCAGTTTGTAGCCAAAGATTACATTCAACCTTTCATTCTCCTGCCTCTACCTCCCAAGTGCTCAAGACATAAGTGTGTACCAACACACCTGCCATATGCAGCGTTGGGGAAGAAAACCACAGATTTATGAATGCTATAAAAGCACCCTGCCAAGTGCCATACATCAGTTGGTAGATAGATAGTTAGATAGATAGATAGATAGATAGATAGATAGATGATAGATAGATAGATAGATAGAGAGATAGATAGAGAGAGATAGAGAGATAGAGAGATGATAGATGTAGAGAGATGAAAGATATAGTGATAAATGACAGATATGTATATAAGTACATAATTGTTAGATAATAGACATATACATTAGATAGATGATGGATGGATAGATAGGAAAAAGATAGATAATAGATAGATGAACTATAGATGAGAGTTGATAGCTACATGCATACATTCATATATACATACTTGCATACACTCATACATGCATACACATATATGCATACTTGCATATACATATGTATACATACATAAACAGAAAATAAATATGGTGAGCTTTTAGAAAGACATTAGACCACACAGACACCCATCCAGACAGTGGGTAGAACACTGATCACACAAGCATGAGAAGCTGATTTCAAATCTCCAGAAAACACATAAGTTTAGGAATAGTGCATGCCTATAATCCCAGCATTCCTACAGTAAGATTCAAGGCAGAGAACACATAATCACCAGAAGCTGGAGAGTCAGCAAGTCTAGGATACAGAGGAAACTATTAGCAAGATAAAACGTATGAACCAACACCCAAAGTTGTTCTCTGACTTTTAGGGTTATGCTTGTGCCTGTATATGTGTATGTGCTTGTGTGTATGTGCACACACACACACTTTTAATGTTTGGGCATTTTATAATTATGTCTTCACTGATAACAATTTATGCCCTGGGAAAAGTTATTTCAATGCTTCATGACTCAGTTTCTTCTCATCCCTAAAACAGGAAATCTGTATCTCCCATCTTTAAATTTAAAACAATGAAAAAAATCTTGCAGACATGCAAGAAAACCAGTGAAGTGGAAGATCATGCAGTGAAACACACTGGTTCCCAAAACAAAAGCAACAGGAGCCAGGAAAGGAAGGTGCAGCTTCAGTCTGTTTCCAGAACGAGACTGTCTTCCCTGACTCCCCACAGCACAAACCAGCCAAGGCTAAGAGTTTGAACAAGGCTAAAGCTGGAACGATTTTGCCCCATGGTTCCACCCCTCATCAACTAAGACTTGATCACAGTATTTCTTTTTGTATTTGTGAGTACACATGTGCATTTTGCGTGCATTTCATGCAGGTAAGCATGCACGTGTGTGTACACACATGTAGGGACCAGACAATAACCTCAGACACCTTTCCTCAAGTTCCATCTACCTTAATTGTTTAGAGACAGGCTTTCTTACTGGTCTGGAGTCCACCAAGTGGGGTAGGCTAGCTGACCATCAAGAACCAGGGATCCTCTTTCTCTATTCTCCAGAGCCAGAGGTAGAAGTGTGCAACATCATACTTGGCTTTTTAACATGAATTCTGGGATCAACCCAGGTCTTTATGATTGCAGGACAGGCACTTCACACACTAAACTGTTCCCCAAGCCCAGCAAGTTACCTCCTTAGCTCCCATGTTCTGCTTTATGAGATGTGGCTGATAATGAAGGTCTATGCAATGGTAAGGGAATGGTTTCCATTCTTGTGTTCGTGTCCATCCCTCTCGAACCATCCCAGGGGACATGGATGCCCATACAGGAGCCCATAAGTTTACTCCATGCTAAATTCTACCTAGAACTGAGATGGCTTACAAACACAGACATACAAATGAACAGCTACAGGAAGATCTTCCCTGATGAATGAACTTTCCTGAGTCAGGGAATTTTGAAAAAGGTCTACCAAGGTAAGGTTTGCTGTGTGCAGTAGACCTGAGACATTAGCCTATGGGCTGGACCCCTCCAAGGCTGGCCCTTCTCCCTACAGTCTGTTTCCAGCCCACACCTCAGCCATCCCCTGCCTTGCCCCATGCAACCTCATACTCACCCCAGAAGAGGAGCAGCCAAAAGCCCCACATCGTACTGTGGCAGTCATTCAATGAAGAGAGCCTTCCCTTTAAAAGCTTGCTTTGTGGGGAAGGAAAGGGGTGGAGCCAGGGTTGCTCAACAGAGCCAGACAGGGCCCCAGCAGCTTTCTGCTGAGTTGCCACCATCAGATGTGGACAGCCTGGCAATCCCCTAATTTCTCCCTTAAATCTGGCTGGTGTACACATTTCTCCTTCTCCCCCGACCCCTCTTCCTCACTCTCTTTCCATTTCCCTCCTTCTCTCCATATCTCACCATCTACCCCATCTCTCTCCATTTCTTTCTCTCTCTCTCTCTCTCACACACACACACCCCAGTTTCCTCGCCATCATTTTTTTCAACACCACCATCCCCCCCTCCCACCTCTCATTCTCTTCTTTCATTGCACCAAACAAGTGAGATTGCACATGCTGCCCACAGTAAGGTCAATCCCACCCTTCAAGATCTCAAAGACTTTTCAACAAAGACATGCTGCATTTATCACCAGGATCCATGGGCTTGCTGCCAAGAAAATTCAATTCTGTCATCATGTCAACTTTGTAGAATACACACACACCACGTGCACAACACCAGAGACAGACAGACACACACGCACAGAGACAGGCAGAGAGAGAGAGAGAGAGAGAGAGAGAGAGAGAGAGAGAGAGAAAGAGAGAGACAGTCAGACAGAAAAACAGAGGCAGACAGACACAGAGAGACCATTACCACCACCACACCACATACACCACATCATACACACCACACACACCATCACCATACACACACCACCACCACCATATACACCATACCACACACACCAGCCCCTAACACATATGAAAACACCACCTCAAAAAATACAGAAGCCAAGTAATATGTTAACTGGGGTCCCCTAGGTGAAAGCCCTTACACAAAGATCCTGATCAAAGCAGCTTGTCAGAGAGATGACCCTTCAATAGACCAATTAGGAAGCAGGGCAGTGAGAGAAGAGCCAAAATGAGGGCCATCAAACTAGTGTCTTGAAGGTGGACTCTACGGAAGCATCTGTCTCATTCAGGGTTTCTATCACTGGGAGGAACTCGGTGAGGAAAGGGCTTACTTGGCTTATACTTCCACATCATTGTTCATCATTGAAGAAAGTCAGGGCAGGAACCTGGAGGCAGGAGTTCATGCAGAGGCCAGGGAGGGTGCTGATTACTGGCTTGCTCCCTATGGCTTGCTCAGCCTGCTTTCTTATAGAACCCAAGGCCACCAGCACAGGGATGGTGCCACCCACATGAGATAAACCCTCCCTCATCAATCACTAATTAAGAAAACGCTGTACAGACTTGCATAGAGCCTGATCTTATGGAGGCATTTTATCAATTGAGGACCCCATCTCTCATATGACTTTAGCTTGTGTCAAGTTAATATGAAGCTAACCAGCACAACATCAAAGAACACACTCTCTAGAATGCTGCTGAAATGTCCTGATATTTCCACTACTGTCAGTTATCTAGTAGGGTTTGCTTTTAGGGGGTTCCACGTTGATAATACTTCTGAGCCTGACTACAAAAGCAGATGGTTGATTCCAGTTGACACAATTCTGGCAACAATAAAACAGTGCCTTTAGGACACCAGGTGTACTTCAGAATGACTACAATCAAAAATTCAGCAACTGCTCATGCTGGTGAATGTGGAGCAAGCAGAACACTCCTGCATTGCTGGTGAGAGTGCAAACTTGTGCAACCACTTTAGAAATCAATTTGGAGGTTTCTCAGAAATTTGGAATAGTTAACCTCAAAACCCAGCTATACCACTCTTGGGCATATACCCAAAAGATACTCCACCATGTGACAAGGACACATGTTAAACTATGTTCATAGCAGTTTTATTCAGAGTAGCCAGAAACTGGAAACAACTTAGATATCCCTCAACCAAAGAATGGATAAAAAAAAATGTGGTATATTTACATAATGGAAATATTTGCTTGGAAAATTGTTTTTCATCCTTTTATTCTGAGGTAGTGTCTGTCTTTGTCACTGAGGTGCGTTTCCTGTATGCAGCAAAATTCTGGGTCCTGTTTGTGTATCCAGTCTGATAGTCTGTGTCTTTTTATTCGAGAATTGAGTCCATTGATGTTAAGAGATATTAAGGAAAAATGATTGTTGCTTCCTATTATTTTTGTTATTAGAGGTGGAATTATGTTTGTGTAGCTATCCTCTTTTGGGGTTGTTGGAAGATTACTTCCTTGCTTTTTCTAGGTTGTAGTTTCCTTCCTTGTGTTGGTGTTTTCCATCAATTATCCTTTGAAGTGCTGGGTTTGTGCAAAAGTATTGTGCAAATTTGGTTTTGTCATGGAATATCTTGGTTTCACCATCTATAGTGATTAAGAGTTTTGCTGGGTATAGTAATCTGGGCTGGCAATTGTGTTCTCTTAGGGTCTGTATGATGTCAGTCCAGGCTCTTCTGGCTTTTATAGTCTCTGGTGAGAAGTCTGGTGTAATTCTTATAGATTTGCCTTTATACGGTACTTGATCTTTTCCCCTTACTGCTTTTAGTATTTTTTTTGTTGTTTTGTGCATTTGATGTTTTGATTATTATGTGACAGGAGGTATTTCTTTCTGGCCTAGTCTGTTTGGTATTCTGTAGGCTTCTTGTATGTTTATGGGCTTCTCATTCTTTAGGTTAGGGAAGTTTTCCTCTATAATTTTGTTGAAGATATTTACTTGCCCTTCAAGATGGGAATCTTCACTCTCATCTATACCTATTATCCTTAGGTTTGGTCTTCTCATTGTGTCCTGGATTTCCTGGATGTTTTGGGTTAGGAGCTTTTTGTATTTTGCCTTTTCTTTGACATTATGTCAATATTTTTTTATGGTATCTTCTGCACACAATAGTAGTTGGAGATTTTAACATCCCGTCCTCTGCAATGGACAGATCATGGAAACAGAAACTAAACAAAGACACACTGAAATTAACAGAGGTTATGAACCAAATGGATTTAACAGATATCTAGGGCTGGTGAGATGGCTCAGCGGTTAAGAGCACTGACTGCTCTTCTAAAGGTCATGAGTTCAAATCCCAGCAACCACATGGTGGCTCACAACCATCTGCAATGAGATCTGATGCCCTCATATGGGTGTCTGAAAACAGCCACAATGTACTTACATATAATAAATAAATAAATCTTTTAAAAAAACAGGTATCTATAGAACATTTCATCCTAAAACAAAAGAATATACCTTTTTCTCAGCACCTCATTGTACCTTCTCCAAAATAGACCATATAATTGGTCACAAAACAGGCCTCAACAAATACAAAAATATTGAAATTATCCCTTGCATCCTATCAGATCAACATGGACTAAGGCTGGTCTTTGACAAAACCAGTGGAAAACCCACATTCATGTGAAAATTGAACAATGCTCTACTCAATGATGACTTAGTCAAGGAAGAAATAAACAAAGAAATTAAAGACTTTTTAGAATTTAATGAAAATGAGGAAACATCATACTAAAACTTGTGGGATTCCATGGAAGCAGTCCTAAGAGGAAAACTCATAGCTCTAAGTGCCTACAAAAAGAAACTGGAGAGAGCATACATTAACGACTTGATAGCACACCTGAAAGCTCTAGAACAAAAGAAGCAAATACACCCAAGAGGAGTAGACATCAGGAAATAATCAAACTCAGGGCTGAAATCAACCAAGTAGAAACAGAAGGAACTATACAAAATATCAACAAAACCAGGAATTGGTTCTTTGAGAAAATCAACAAGATAGATAAACCCTTAGCCAGATTAACCAGAGGGCACAGAGACAGTATCCAAATTAATAAAATCAGATCTGAAAAGGGAGACATAACAACAGAAACTGAAGAAATTCAAAAAATCATCAGTTCCTACTACAAAGGCCTATACTCAACAAAACTGGAAAATCTGGATTAAATGGACAATTCTCTAGACAGATATCAGGTGCCAAAGTTGAATCGGGATTGGATAAACTATCTAAATAGTTCCATAACACCTAAAAAAATAGCAGCAGTCATTAAAAGTCTCCCCACCAAAAAAAAAAAAAAAAGCTCAGGACCAGATAGTTTTAGTGCAGAATTCTATCAGACCTTCAAAGAAGACATAATATCAATATTCTTCAAACTATTCCACAAAATAGAAACGGAAAAAACACTACCCAATTTGTTCTATGAAGCCACAGTTATGCTTATACTTAAACCACACAAAGATCCAACAAAGAAAGAAAACTTTGGACCAATTTCCCTTATGAATATCGACGCAAAAATACTCAATAAAATTCTAGCAAACTAAATCCAAGAACACATCAAAACAGTCATCCATCATGATCAAGTAGGTTTTATCCCAGGGATGCAGAGATGGTTCAATATATGGAAATCCATCAATGTAATCCACTGTATAAACAAACTCAAAGAAAAAACACACATGATCATCTCACTAGATGCTGAGAAAACATTTGACAAAATTCAACACCCCCTCATGGTAAAAGTTTTGGAAAGATCAGGAATTCAAGGCCCTACTTAAACATAGTAAAAGCAGTGTACAGAAAACCAGTAGCCAACATCAAACTAAATGGAGAGAACTCGAAACAATCCAACCAAAATAAGGGACTAGACAAGGCTGCCCTTTCTCTCCCTACTGATTCAATATAATACTGGAAGTCCTAGTCAGAGCAATTAGACAACAAAAGGAGGTCAAAGGGATACAAATTGGAAAGGAAGGAGTCAAAGTATCACTATTTGCAGATGATATGATAGTATAATTAAATGACCCCAAAACTACCACCAAAGAACTCCTAAACCTGATAAACAACTTCAGCAAAGTGGTTGAATATGAAATTAACTCAAACAAATCGGTAGCCTTCCTATACTCAAAGAATAAAAAGTGTAGGACCGTGAAAGGTTACCTGGTTTTTGGTCGAGCACTGGCTAGAAACTGCAGGAGATCCTAGGTGATTCTGAGGGGCCCCAGGTGGGATGCAGGTGACCCTAAGGGACAGTATGCATTTTGCCACCCTTCTAGCCTCCAGGCTCCTGACAGGAGGTTGTAGACCTCCATAAATCTGTGCCTTTCAATCACGTAGGGCAATGACCCTTAGCCCCTCCACAGGTAGAGGGTGTGACTACAGGCCACAGAACCTCAAGATAGATCTCCATATTAATGAGACACCTAAAGACCAGAGGGGCATGGTCAATTAAACATTCAGGACTGAGGTTAAATACCTTTTTCAAGGAGGAGGGTCTGGGACTCACCATGGAGAACAGTGGAGCAGATCTCCATCTACAGAGACACTGCCAAACTGCCACAAAAGAACCTTCTGCATTCCCAGCACAGAGACCACCAACTCTACATCTGATAGAGGGCTAATATCCAATATATAGAAAGAACCCAAGAAATTAGACTCTAGACAATCAAATAGCCCTATTGAAAAATGGGGTACAGAGCTAAACAAAGAACTCTCAACTGAGGAAACTCAAATGGCTGAGAAGCACCTAAAGAAGTGTTCAACATCCTTAGTCATCAGGGAAATGCAAATCATAATGACCCTGAGATTCCACCTCACACCAGTAAAAATGGTTAAGATCAAAAACTCAGGCGACAGCAGATGCTTTCGAGAATGTGGAGAAAGAGGAAGATTCCTCCATTGTTGGTGGGATTGCAAGATGGTACAACCACTCTGGAAATCAGTCTGGCAGTTCCTCAGAAAATTGGACATAGTATTACCTGAGGATCCAGCTATACTACTCCTGGGCATATACCCAAAAGATGCTCCAACATATAACAAGGACATATGCTCCACTATGTTCATAGCAGCCTTATTTATAATAGCCAGAAGTTGGAAACAACCCAGATGTTCCTCAACAGAGGAACGGATTCAGAAAATGTGATACATTTACACAATGGAGTATTACTCAGCTATTAAAAACAATGACTTCATGAATTGGCAGGCAAATGGATGGAACTAGAAAATATCATCCTAAGTGAGGTAACCCAGTCACAATAGAACACACATGTTATATACTCACTGATAAGTGGATATTAGCCAAAAAAATAAAAAATAAAACCCATCTCAGAAATATTAATCCAGAATTGCTCCTGTCAAAAGGAAATAGGGGGACAAAGAGTGGAGTAGAGAGGAAGGAAAGGCCATCAAGAGACTGCCCCACCTAGGGATCCATCCCATCTGCAGACACCAGACCCAGACACTATTGCTGATGCCAAGAAGTGCTTGCTGACAGGAGTCTGGTATAGCTGTCCCCTGAGAGGCTTTGCCAGAGCTTGGCCAATACAGATGCAGATACTCCCAGGCAACCATTGGACTGAGCACAGGGACTCCAATAGAGAACTTTTAGGGAAAGGGCTGAAGGAGCTGAAGTGGTTTGCAACCCTATGGGAAAAACAATATCAACCAACCTCAGCCCCTCAGAGCTCCCAAGGACTAAACCACCAACCAAAGAGTACACATGGAGGGACCCATGGCAGCACTGTATGTGTAGCAGAGGATGGCTTTATCTGGCCTCAATGGTAGGGGAGGCCCTTTTTCCTGTGAAGGCTCGATGCCCCAGCATAGGGGAGTGCTAGTAGTGTGTGGTGGGTGAGGGAGCACCCTCATAGAAGCAGGGGAGATGGGAGAGGGAGTGGGGGGTTTGAGGAGAGGAAACTGGGAAGGGGGATAACATTTGAAATGTAAATAAATAACCAATTAAAAATTTTTTTAAAAGAAATTCATTGGGTCACCAAAAAAGGCATGGAAGTAGAAAGGTGAGCTGGTGGGAAGAGGAGTGGAGTGGCTGGAATGAGCAGGAGAAACATGTTAGCAACAAGGGGATGAATATGCTTAAGCTACGTCATAACTAGATTTGTCATCATGCCCAATCAGTATCTTCTAAGAAACATGTTTTAATCTGATGTGATCACCATTGAAAGCTTGAAAAACAGCACCATGCTTGACTGCTATGGAGTTCTCCCTGTTGCCACCTTCATGATTGGCAGCACTCACACCTTGTTGGAGAAGTGTCTTTGTACACTTTGTACATGGTGTTAGAAACTCACAACTGTCAAAGTGCAGAGAATGTGTCAGTGGTGTGCTCAGCCAAAAATGTGGTATCTATATTGTTGTGGAGGTACTCACCAGAGAAGATTATTCAAACATGGAAAGTCTTTATTAGTCAGCCTGCAGTTACATTGGGTGTTCAGGATCCCAGTGTTTCCTCAAGCCTTTTTCATGTTGAGGTTTATGTTCTGGGTTGACATACTTCTGTTAACAAGAACAGTTAGCCAGTAGCAGAACTATAAAAGCTAAAAAGCAGGATTAGTGCATTTAGATACTTTCCGAGATCTATGGATCTGGTAGATTAGGCCTTTATTCTCATTTTGGCATGTGGTGCTGTCTAGTGCTGAGTTTTACATACTAAAAGGCACTTCCATCATGGAGTTAGTCATGCTAAGGTCTTGGGGCCCTGTTACATTCCTCACTGGTCTTAGTGAATGAATCAAATTGTGGACTCATCATGATCTTCCAGAATCTGTGGAAGATAAAGTAAGGGTAGGCACTGGACTAATTAATGAAGATCAGCAAGCAATATATGAGGTAAATCCTCACCAATAGGATGATCCTTTAAATACTGAAAACTCCCTAAGGGTGTTTGCTGACCAGAGACCAAAATTTAAATTAAAATTAAATGATATTGAAATTGGAGGTTTAGAGGAAGCAGGAGCTGATATAACTATGATTTCACGAGAATCTTAGAATCCATCTTGGTACCTTCAGAAGGTATCTACACAGTTTGTAGGGATTGGAACATTATCCCAAGTAAAACGAAGCATAAAATATGTATGTGTATAACCAGAAGGTCAAATAGGAAGACTAAAGCCATGTGTGGTGGATATAGCCATAAACCTATGGGAAGGAGATCTAGCACAGACTAATAATATTCCTTCAATGTTAGACAATGGATACCTATTTTAACTGATACTGTATATTGGCATTTTATGTAATATGATTTGATTGTTTCTGTATTTAAATGGGTAAGAAGCCAAACTCTCTAGCACAGAGGCAGGTATGGAATGCGAGTACTGAAGTGTGTAGGTTGTCTGTGGATTCAAAAAGATGTAATTATACCTTGATAAACAGAAAGATGGAATAAGATTAGCAGGAATACACTGAATTGTAGAAAAACTGCTGAGTTATATCAACCTGTATACTTTAAAAAATGTTTTAATATCAGGATGGAAGTCAGGGAATCTGTTACACTGAAGAAGAGATTTTTGCCTACGAAAGATTATGGGTTCTATCAAAATTTATAAAGATCTGATCCAGGTAAGAGAAGCTTCCACATAAAAGGCATGACTCAGGGAAGAAAGAGATGCAGAAAGACAGCAATGTAGACAATGCAGAAAGCTGATATCCATGTCATAGGGACAGCTCAACAAGCCAGCTAAAGAAGGACAAATCATTCCTCAGACTGGCAGACTGGAAAACCTTGATGTTGAAAGGGACATTTGCTGCAGGACAGATGATCAGGACTGCAGTTATGAAGGATCATCGCCTCAATGGATCTTCATTAGGACATTATGGATGCTAAGTTTGTGGAATTGATAATTGTTTCTGTTGTAACAGTTAAACTGTATACAATTTTTAGCTTAAACAGAAAGGGGGAAGATGTAAAGGGACTTTAATCCAGTAACCTGGCTGTTCTGGCAAAGAATCACATCCAAAGACTTTCTAGATTTATGTGATCTGGCTGGAATACAGACACACAACACATCTTTAATTCTTCTGGCTGGAATAAAGACACACCTTTAGTACACACCTTTATTCCCAAACGATGACCTCTAATTCAGGGGTAAAGTGATGAATCAGAAAGATTTGACAAAGTTAAGTCAGAAATAAGATACACCCAACTCTTACAAGGACACAAAAGACAGGCTACTTAAGAGCTGTGCAGGGAAAGAGCTCGGTTCAGTGCAGTTCAGTTGAGTGCAGTTGAGTTCATCCAGTTCCATGTAGTCAGTGCAGTTCAGTTCATGGAGCTCAGCAGCAGTTTTTCCAAGGAGAACAATTCAGTGAGAAGGCAAAAGAAGTCGAATTGAATCAGTCAGCTTGGAAGATTAGATTGTATGTAGGCTAGAAGATTCCAGGCCTAGGGATACTTAGAACAAAGAAGGAAGTGCTCTGGGCTCAGCTTAACCAGTGTGTCTCCTTCCTTCATCTGAGAAAATAAAAGTGACACTTATACCAGGGCCCTTTGCTGGGCAGCCAGATCAGTGGCCCACATGAAGGACAGCAATTTATAGGGAAAACAACTAGCCTCTAGGGAGGGCCAATATTTTTTGTCCTTTCCCAGCAGTGAGAATCCCTTTTTCTATGTAGACCATGCTGTGGACACACCCAGTAGTAAAAGCATACCAACTATCCACACATATGGTGGAAGACTTTCCTTTTTCATACCTGAGAGCCTGTGTCAGGTCCATCAGCCTTTTTCTCTGAGCTGAGGTACCTGGCCTAAGCCCAAATCATTTCAGCTAAAGTAACTGCTGCAGTTACCATATATCTGGTTTCATCTTTCATTTCATTACAGTCATCACCAGGTAAGAGACAGTCATGCTAGAGTCTGATACTGTTATAATATTATGTCACCTCCCCAAGACTCAGGACCATCACAGAAGAAGAGCCCCAAAGACTTAAGAGCCAGAGACTGAGAAAAACTGGACCAGACAGGATCTTCCAGACATGACAGGACTGCAGCACTCATGAACCCACAGCAGGTATGGTTGGTTGCTGCATAGGACCAGGCCAGTTAGCCTTCCAGCATAGTACATGATTGAAGAGCTATGGACAGATGGACAGTTGGTGGCTTCTGCATAACTGAGAGTCAGTTTTCTTTAAGGGGCTAGGAGGCTGACTCCATACTCAGGAGCACCTGGTCAGTATTTTCAAGGACTAGGCTTTGATTCTCCAGCACAGTGAGATGCAATAGACTTGACCTCCTGGTGCTTACATACCTGGAGCATAGCCTGACGTGAGAAATGCTCTGAACACTGTTTGGCCAATAATATCTGTTACCAAGAAATGTTATCAAATCTTGATGCTTGGTAGGCCCACCTAAGGTATCCACAGGAGGTGACTCACCTTTCTGAACCTTACCTTTTCCCCATTTTTATTGGTTATGTCTCTTATTTGACAATTTTTCTTCCCTGCTCTTATTTCCTTTCCATCCCTTATCCCACTTCATCCCTACTGTCTTTTTCCAGACTTGTGGTTTTGGTTGGGGTTTGCTTTGTGACCATTTTGCTTGATGCCCTATGTGTTGGAGCCTGTTGGAGTCATCAGTGGGTACACCAATGAAGGCAATGACTGCTTATTTCCCTGAACCTGTAGCAAATAGTTCAGCAGTGAGGAGTGAGACCCTGAGCCCCTCCTCCATCTCTTCTGTACTCTGCAGACCCACTATGTGCATTCACAACTGTTGTAGGATCATAATTGAAGTGGCTGTGTCTTCCCCCAAAGGTGGCATTTCAGTCTTTCTCCCCATTGTCCAGCGCTTCCATTCTCCTGTCCTCTCTTAACAGTGTTCCTTGACCCTTAGAAGGAGTGGTATGAATGTCTTAGGCAGAGCTGAGTACTCACCGGTCACTTACTCTCAGCACCTTATGCAGCCATGAGTCTCTGATTTTATCCCAACTCATGAAAGACTTCTCAGGTCAAAGCACAGAGCGGCATTTGTCCATAGATGTAAACATAAATATTTATGAAGACAGTTTGACACTGTGTCATGAGAACCAAGCAACAATATTCAGTCCCCTCAATGACTGAACAATATTTAGTCCCCTAAAGCCAATGACTTCTCCAGATTTAGGGTTTTGATGAGTTTACAGTACCAGGATTGTGGAATGGACCTCAGATCCAACCAGAGAGCAGTTGGTAACATCAAGAGCCACTAGTGTGCAAGTAGAGACATCTTGCTGGTAAAGTCAGTCTCATGGCAGAATTCATAGCTGGGTGGGTCCACTGATGTCTTTTGTCACCCAGCAGCCAACATAACACCTTTCAGGACTATAAAAGCTAGCTAGTCCTGAGCCTCACTTTTTTACAACATTACATAAACCTCTCCCAGGGAGTCATGAACTAGCATCTACTCACCGAACCAGGGAACCAATGGCACACTAAAGTGACAGTTCCACTCAAGTCCAATTTGGTGATGCAATGATTTTATTGAACTTAGTTACAAAAGAATGAGAGAAGATGACTTTCAGGGGGGTAAGTGACACCAAAGCAACCTCACCAACATAAACATCTCACCCTTCAATGGATGGCAGGTTCCCCATAGTGATAAAATTAACCTCTGTACGCTCTAGCACCTTCAGGACCACATGCAGCTGGGACACAGTTGTCAGAGAGGCATAGGAGAGAGAGGCTAAGTCCTGAGGTCTGATGACTCAGAGTCAGGCTTACCCTCCATCTCTCCTACAGGTCTCCACAGTTCTCCATAGCATCCTCCCAGATGGGACAGGGTCATGAGCACTTTCACCACAGCATCAGTAGTGACAGTCTCTTGTAACAGCCTGTTCTGCCCCACATTTGGGGGCTACTTTGTCCCGGCCCTAGCTGCTGCTCCAGCCTGCAGGTCAGGGTCTAGCAAGAGAGAGAGTGGGGATGGAAGGGCAAGAGACGCAAAGAATGGAGACAAGACAGAGAATCTGTTCAAGTCTTGTTTATTGAAAGGAAGTCATGGGTATATATAAGCACAAGCAGGGGAACACAGCTGAAGACACTTTATCACATGCGCCTTGCAGCTGGGGCACTAAACAGCAAAACAAGATATGTGAGAAAAATAAGATTTTTATCAGAGTGTGCTCAGCTGTTATGAGCTGTTGAAAACAAGTCTCTTGTCAGGGTATATGGCTCAAGATGGCTGCAAAGATGATAGTCGCTTTCTGCTAGGAGTCAGCTTTCAACAGTCCCTAGCTGCACAAACAAATGCTACAGCTGATAGTCCGCTGTAATAATAATGTATAAATTTAAATGTCTTATTAATATATATCATAATAGATATGCATAATAATGGACTTGATGATGACATTTTCATACACATCTTAATCATTCTGATCATATTCACCCCATCCTGTGAGATCATGAGGGTCCATCTCCACAGTCTCTCATGGAATGGAGTCATGGCTGCTTCTAAATGAAGATGAAAATGTCTGGTATGCTCAGATCATCCTACTATGTAACCCTGGTTGTCCTGGAACTCACTAAGTAGACCAGGCTAGCCTCAAACTCACAGAGATCCCCCTGTCTCTGCTTCTTGAATGCTGTGATCTCAGCTTCTTCAGCATGCTTATAGTAAAACGGGAGATGGAGACTGGAAAATCTTCTGGAAGCTCCTGGGCCAGCTGGACTGGTGTATGGAGCAGCAGAAACGAGACAGACCTGAACCAATAATGTGGGAGGTAAAGACCCATACCTGAGGCTGTTTTCTGACCTCCACACTAGAATGCAACACACACACACATACTCTCTCCCTCCCTCCCTTCCTCCCTCCCCCTCCCCTAAACATGGAAGGAATCCTAGAACTAGAAGAATGTGAAAAGTCCCTCTTCAGAATCCAGTTTTCCTTAAAGTTTGTAGCATCTGTGTGAATCTTGCTTCAGCCAGCACCCTCCTTCTGCTGAACTTAATTGACAAAATCCAGAATGACAAAGGAGACATGAGCCTGTGCTTGCCTGCGAGGGATGACCTTGATTAGATTAGCCTGAGGGCATGCTTGTGAAGGGCTGTCTATATTAGGCTCAATGAGGTGGGGAAACCTACCTCAAATGTGGGTGCACCTTCTCTAGGCAGGAGTCCTGGGCTGGAGATTTTCCAGGTCTCCTCTTAGACATTACTCCTCTGGACAGCCATTATCTCTACCCCTGCCTGGGTCACACTTACAACCACAGTCTGTGTCCCTTGGACCTTTTTGTTTACATTCCACAATGAGAACAAATCATTGCCCAACTCGGATGTCAAAAGTGTCAACATCATTCATATCCAATGGCTAGGGTCAGTGCTGTTCATTGAATACATGCCATGCATTAGCCATTCACTGGGGCCTTACTAGTTCCTTGTCTTAATTCTGTGAGAAAATACTTTGATAAGAGCTAGAGATGGTTCATCAAGTAAAGGTATTTGCCACTTAGCTTGACAACCTGAGATCCATCCAACCCACACGGCAGAAACAGAGAACTTACTCCTACGGCTTTTCCTCTGACCTCCACATGTATGTCATGTACGCAAGTGTCCTCTGGCCTAAATACAGTTAAAAATATGTCAACAAAGCAGTTTAGAGAAGACTTTATTGTGGCTCACGGTTTAAGGGTACAGTCCATCATGATGTCAAAGAAGCAGCATCTGCAGTCACCTGTGCTCAGCTTGCTGTCTTCTTTCTATCAGTCGAGGTCCTCAGGCCACCCAGATTTAGCATGATTCTTGCCACCTTAATTAACCTAATTAAGATAATCAGCCATAGGCACAGCCAAAGACTACACCTACCTGGGTCATCCTTCACAGGTGTTCAAGGAAGCTTGTCTCCCAGGGGAGTCTAGATCCTGTCAAACTGACAATCAATGCAAACCAGCTCATGTCCTTAAAAGTACAGTTGATTATTACCCGTTTTCCAGATAAGGAACTGACACGAAGCCAGGTGTGGTGAGCATTTCATTGTATGTATAAAATTCTCTGTACCCAAGAGGGTGGCATAGGCTAGGATCACAGGCACAAGGCAGAAGCCGCCTCATCAGGACAGGCAATCAGGGTTTTCTCTTACTGAGCCATCTCCTAGCCCCCTTCCATGTTTCTTCCAAGCAAACAGATAACTATGATGTGAAGGCTGCTCACACCAGGTCAATTGTAACTTCCCAGGCCCTTACTTAAGATGGCAGCTTTTCTTAGCTAGAGTGGCCACAGGGCACAGCAGCTCTCTTGGGTTTGTTCCTTGGGTTTCACTGAAATTGTCACCAGAGTATCTCTTCAATGAGGTGCTGGTTACTCTGTAGCCTAGTTCTCTTGGAATTCACTATGTAGACCAGCCTGGCCTGGAACTCACAGAGATATACCTGCCTCACCACTCTTACCCTCTACTCCAAAGTGCTGAGATTAGAGGCATGGCCACCATGCCCAGCTCCCTCGGGACTTTATAAGATATGTCTGATCATTCAATGCCAGGTACAAGGAATGTCCCAGAACCCAAATAGCCACAAAGAGAATTTCCCCCAAACAAGCACCAGTGCTGTGAGAAGCACAACCAGGCACCTACAGAAACACGACCAACTCATAGCCTTTGCTAAGCATTTGTATTTTCATCTCTACTTCTCTCAAAATAAATTTTCTTTATCCATGAGAATTGTATTCATACAATGAAATATGATCATATGCACCCCTATTTTCCTTCTCCCATACCCCCAAATACACCCTCTTCGAACTGTCTTTTATATAAGCCACTAAGTCTAGTTAGTGCTGCCTTATGTGCATGTGTGAAGGCACCCAACCATGGGCCACACCCTCAAATGGTTGTTTCTCCTTCCCTAGCACCTAGCACCTTCCAGTCAGCCCTCAGTAAAGAGCAGGGCCAAAACAGCAGGACTTCATCTCTGCAGAAGTTTGGCTAGCTTGATCTTAGGCAAGTCTCAGGTGTAGCCATAACTCCTGTGAGTCCCAGGGACCTTGCTCTCTCTGCATCCTCAGGGCTGTGATCACACACATACATCACCATGCATAACTGTTCTAAGTGCCTGGGGTTTCTCTCATGACAAAGTGCTTGTTAGACAGACGGATTTCACTAACTGACATCAGCTCTATAATGATGTCTTCATTTAAGTACATCGTGCACTTTGATCATGTGTTGAACATTCTTTGACACTTCTTTATTCAGGCAATTGGGCTTCACTCCACCCTTCTTGAGTATGAGATGAACTCAGTGGCCTGATCCTGACAGGCAGGAAAAAAAAATGTGCCAGTGTATGTCCATTGAGACTAGGCCATGGTGTCATGGGCCTTCTTCCTCCTCATTATGCCTTGGTACAATTGCTCACTAACATTGTGAGAATGTTTGAGGGATGTTTTGGAGGAGTTCACATGTCTTGGCCAATTTTGTATTGCTATAACAAAATCTCTAAGACTGAGAGATACACTACAAAGGTAAAGATCTGCCTAGCTTATGGTTCTGAAGATACAATATTCTAGCCTGGGTTCAGCTTGTGTGAGGATCTTTTGACAGATGGCATCCAAGAGGAGAAACACATACAAAAGAGATCACATAATGAGACAGGAAGCAAGACACTGAGAAGGGGACACACTCACCCTCACAGGAACCAACTCAGCCCCATGAGGGCTGCATTAGCACCACCCAACTGGCACTCACTGTGACCAAATTGCCTCCCTCAAAACAGAGGTTTTGAACACTTCTGAAAAGATGTAAGTAAATGTCTATTCATCCTCATTTCTCTTACGTTCTTTTTAATTATTTATAATAAAAATCACTTAATTGTGAAGAACTTGTGATTGAAAAGAATCACAACTGAGATGAGCCAGACCCAAGGCTATAGCAATGTGAGTGCACACATCTTTGGATTTCATGCTCTAACTGCCAATACATTGTTCTGCATTTCTCCACCACACAAACAGATCCACGACAGAGTTAAGCTGAAATGATCAGTTTTCTAGCCCCCTTCACGACTTACATGTCCTTCACAAAATACTCCCCGACTTGACGTCTTTTCTACACATTGTACTGACCGCTCATCCAGAGGTGAATGGATAATGAAAATCGGGTGCACATAGAAAAGAGAATAATACTATACATCTGTAAAACCTGAAATCACAAAATTAGCAAGAAAATGCATGGAGTTGCAATGTGTAATATTAAGCAAGACCACACAATCTAGTAATTTTTAATAATTGTATTATTGATTTATTCTATTCTCATGTAATCAAATATGAGATAAAAATAAACACATTTTGGAAAAATTAAACATAAAATTAGGATTGAGATGAGTTTGGGTGGCCTAGGGAAGGTTAGAGGGGAGTGGTTACATGTATAAAATTTTCAAAAAATAAATAAAAGTACTATTTACATTTTCAAGAGGAAAGGATTTGTTCTGAGATGGACATGATGGTAAACCTTTGTGGTCCTAGCACTCAATGTGGAGGAGTAAGGCTGGAGGTCTGAGAGTTGGAAGTCAGCCTGGACTTCATAGTGAGACCTCATCTCAGGAGAAAATAATCTGATGCTGGTGATACAGTTAAGAGCACTTAGTACTCCATCCGAGGGCCTGTGCTCTGTCTGGTCCAGCACCCAGTCCAGCTGTTCACAACTACCTTAACTCCATCTCCCAGGGTCTCACCTTTGGGACAATATGAATGGGTTCTGTGATGACACCACAGACTCAAGCCAGTATTTTTATGTCACTGATACCACACAATCTGTGCATTGGCCAGGGTAAAGTTCAAATGTATAAAAAGGAACAAATTTAAGGGATAAATCAAGAACATTTGGGTTACACTTGGCTATGGACAGGAAGATGAGTCAGAGAAGCTGAAATCTGAGGCTAGACTACAAGGTTGGAAGCTTCTACACTCAAGCCCAAGTTCCTGAGGGCAAGGGATAGAAGAAGACAGTAGCCAAGTGTCATGTGGTTGCTGTGCAAGCTGGCACACACTTGGGTTGCAAGAGCACAGTATGATGCTCTGGAAATCAGGGCCCTTGGTTCTGGGGTCTAAAATCAGGGTTCTAGTGGCATCTTTAGAAGCTGAAAGAAAGAGTCTTTTGGCTTCCGTCCTCCTTGGCTTGTGGCTTTTCATTTGTCTCCAGAAAGAGTATTGTGGGGGGTGAGGAGGTTCAGTGTAAAGGCATTTGCAGCCAAGCCTTACCTCCTGAGTTCAATCCCCAGGTCCCACATTGTAGAAAGAACCATCTCCAGAAATGGCAGAGTAATTATCTGTCTGTCTATCTATCTGTCTGCCTGTCTGTCTATCTATCTATCTATCTATCTATCATCTATCATCTCTCCCTCTCTCCACTCAGCCTCTCTCTGTTTACTCCTTTCTCTTCCTCTCTTTCTCTCTCTCTTTTTCCCCACCTCCCTCTCTCTCTCTCCTCCCTCCTTTCTCTCCTCTCTCTTTCTCATATATCTGTCCTCTCCCCTCCTCTTTCTCTCCTTCTTAATCATACAAGGACCCTGTGGTAACATCCGAACATCTATCTAATGTCCTCTTCTCAAAGTCCTTAACCTAGCCTTTTCCATGGGAGAGAAAATGCTCGGGCCTTGTCAAGGACACAGGAACAAGGAGAGTAGGGAGTCTTATCTTACCCTACCCACCCCAGGTGAGGTCTTGATTGTGAGGAATCATTGAAGCTAGAAGACCCTACACATCTTATAACCTACAAAATGACTAGGGATGTCCAGCGTGGACTAAAGAGATACTGGAAGGACAGGAAAGGGAAAGAGGGGGGAAGTGAGTAATTCTAACCAAGCTGCTTACACAAGCCGAAGCCCTTTATAACTTTCCCAGCAGTGGAGAAAGCACGAGACATTTTCCATTAGAGAAGTTGGCTGCAATGAACAGAGCCCCTGAGCTGTCGCCCTGAGTGGGGGGAACCTGGAGGACCCCAGGGAAGGGCTCCAGTGAAGCCCCATTGAAATTGACCACATCCCTCTAGTGCTCTAAGTCCTCCCTTGGCTCCCCATTGCCCTTGGGAAGACATTTGAGCCCAGTAGAGCCTAAGACCCTGCATAGGCATCATCTAGTCTAGTGTCTTCTTCAGGCTTTCCATTGCTGTGATTAACACCATAACCAAAAGCATCATAGGAAGAAAATGCTTTATTTCATCTTACAACTCCTAGGTCACACTCCATCACTGAGAAAAGTCAGGGCAGGCACCTGCAGGAAGGAGTTGATGCAGAGCCATAAAGGAGTGCTGCTTACAGGTTCACTCAGCCAACCTTCCATGCAACACAGGACCACATGTTCTAGTGTTGTACAACCCACAGTGGATATGGACCTCCCACATCAATCATTAATCAAGAAATACCCCCACAGATTTGCCTGCAGACAGTCCCATGAGGCGTTTTCTCAACTAAGGATCCTCTTCCTAGACAACTCTATTTGGTATCAAGTTGACAAAAAAAAAAAAATTCAAGATATCTGCCCATCTGCCATCTTGATTCATTGCTACATACACCTGCCAAAATCTGAGAGTCCCTGTAGCGTATTCTGGAAACTCGTAACTTGGCACCATGCACTGGCTGCTGCACCCAGCTACTCTGACTACTGCTATCAGCTCACAGCTTCCTCTTTGCTCTTTGCTGACCAGCTGCAGAAAACCACAGACCCAAATTATAGCCATTATCTAAAGATCACAGAAACATGGAAATTCACAGACCCTGAGGGGAGACAAACCTCTCTGGGGTTCTCAGGCTCCCAGGCTCCAGGCCGAGTGGAGCTGGGGCAGCTGTTTAGCCAACATCCTAACTATGATGGCAAGTTGAACTGACAAGATAGAATCAGCCAGGAGATACAGTGCTGGGGCTGCCTGTAAGGGCATTTTCAGAGAGGATTTACTGAGCATGAAAGACCCACTCTGAATATAGGCAGTGGTGTCTCACAGACCGGGATTCCAGACTGAATAAAAAGCAGAAAACAAACACACAAAAAGAAGAAGTGAAAGTCAGAGGGGCCTTGTTGGCAAGGGAGTTTCAGGGGGAGAGGAACAAGGTTTGAAGTCCCTTGTACATGTGTATGAACTGTCAAACAGTTGTTTAATGGGGAACAATGGAGATAGTGGGCTGAGATCCAAAATATCTCTCTCTCTCTCTCTCTCTCTCTCTCTCTCTCTCTCTCTCTCTCTTCCTGACTGTGAACACAATGTGACCAGCCACCTCCTAGCACGTGGACTGAGTCCCTCAAACCTTCTTGTCAGGTAACTTGCTTTTGTGAGGTTAATTAATTAAGTAAGTAATCACAGCAAATAAAAAAGTCATTAAATTATTGCTCACACACACACACAAAATTCCTCTTCTTCCAAGAGCACAGCCTCAGGGACCCCTTACCTAAATCCCTAAAATGGGCTTGGTACCATTTTCACAATGCGCTTTATAATACGTCATTCTGTATTCAACAAATTATTTGTGTACACACATTCATATGAAATTGTGAGCAACACTTCAAGTCAGGACTTACCAACATAAAAGTAAGTTCATTGTGTATACAGATGGCATTTTTTACTTAAGAAATGTTTCAGAATGCAGAAATATACTTAGTTTTTATTACACATTAAAAGTTATAGTCTTTGTCTTCAAATTTTCATAAATAAAAGTTACAGTTTTGCCTTCAATTAACATCTTAATGACTTATCTGAAACATGCTCACCTGCAGACCCGTGTCCTTGGAATTGATGTGTACTAGCCTAGGGATGCTCCTTGAGCCTCAGGAAGTAAACAGTCAACAACTCACAAGACTCAGAAAGGCCCTGAAGCTTGCAAATTTGCAAGGCCCTCCACCAAGTTACATAATCAGGAATGATTGCTGAGAAAGGAACACTCTCCAATGTGGAGCATTGCATCCAACTGTCATAGACAGCTCCAGGCTGCCCATACTCATGCTGGATGGCTTTATGTGATATGACTACCATTGAGTCACCCGCATAAAAATCAGTGGTTCACTAAGCTAGACCTATGTGTAGTCACTTCCTTGGTGCATTTTTGATGCCTGGAGTAAGTAGACATTTATTCATGTCTTCCTCCAGGAAAGTCGAACAACAAACTATCAACAAAGAGTATGTGATCTAGGCCCACAGAATGCCAAATAAATACCCAAAGGTGGTTGCCCTGCACAGCCTAAAGAGCCCAGACAATCCTTCTATCTACTTGTGAAAACATTAGAAAGGGCTTCTACCAGCGGTGCCCATTAAAAACTCAGAAGCAAGTATTGTGGTCACCATGAATCATTTTTCTGGGTACCAAGACTGATGCAGGCCATCCCCAACCCCAAATTCCCAGGAGCCAGCCTTGTTAACACTTCTCTACATGAGTGGCTTCCAAAATGTTAGATACCTACTTTGCTCCTTCGTTGCTGTGATAAAACACTGACCAAAAGTAACCTGGGGAAAGAAAGAGTGGATTTGGCTTATACCCTCAAATAACAGTTCATCGTTGAGGGAAATCAGGGCAGGAAATCAGTGTAGAAACCTGGAAGCAGGAACCTGAACTGACACTGCTTAGTAGCTTGCTCCTATGGCTGTCTCACCCCTTTCCACCTTCTTGGAGGTGGCAGGACCCTCCCACTACAAAGTTCAATCTAGGAAACACAACCCAGAGTTGCCTACAGACTGACCTGATGAAGGCAACTCCTCCACTAAGGTTCCCTTTTTCCAGGTGACTGTAGTTTGTGTCAAGTTGACAAGAACCAACCAGTGTACCTGATTAAGGTATAGAACAGCTCAAGAGAGCAGACCTAGCTGCATGTCCAAGGCCCACTCATGACCTCGGGTCCTGATCCATGAGTAGCTGGATCATGGGGTATGTCAGCTACTGAAATGCTTACCATTGATTGACAGCTTCACAGGATCTAGAATCTGCTAGAGGAAAAGACTTCTGGACATGCCTGTGAGGCATGACCTAGGATGGGTCAACTGGACAAACCAGGACTGCGCTGAGCACTAGCACCACAGCTCTCTGCTTCCTTAGCATGGACACAATGCTCCTCTGTCCACACCTTCCCCACCATGATGGACCATATTTCCTCAAACTGTGATCCAAATAAACCCTTCCTTAATTTGCATTTGTCTCAAAATGTCTCAGGAAGCGGAGAGAAGAAGGGGAGAGGGGGAATCTTGGAACTCATTTCCCTTTTCCTTCTTGGAGTTTGGCCATTTCTTTTGAGCTGGGCTATTGAGTGAGTGTAGTCTCTACTCTTTCTCTGCAGATTTCTGCAAAAGCTTCAGGCTAAGCAGCCAGCAAGTTCCTCCTAATGATCTGCCTTCTCTGCCTCACCAAATGCAGAACCAACAGCAAGAGGAGCTGTTGCACCCCTCCCCCCACCTCTTATATCAACACAAGTGGATTCAGAAGAGGATGTGGAGTTACAGAGGCTGCAGAAGATAAGAATCTGTCATCATCATCATCATCTTTGCACCCAAAAACTGGGGCCCCAGAGCTCGAGGAGGAAGGAGTCCCAGTTTATGGGAAGTCAACTTGAAGAATCTAGAGTTGATTCCTCTGTGTGTATGTGGGAAGGTTATAACTTAATTCAACTTTCACCTTCCATACCTAGCTCCATCCAGTCAGCCACTTATGAGTGGCCACACTCCTAAGCGACCATAATTAAACTCACTGGGTTCTGAGAGAGTGACCTGGAGTGGGAGCAGCATTTGGGGTGTAAATAAATAAACAAATAAATAAACATGAAAAGAAAAAACCTCACTGGGTCACTAAAAACAAAAAACATAAAAGCAGAAAGGGGACTGAATGGAGGGGACAGGGAGGAATAATGGAGGGTGAATACCATCAAAATGTAGTGTGTGTGTGTGTGTGTGTGTGTGTGTGTGTGTGTGTGTGTCTGTCTGTGTGTCTGTGTGTCTGTGTGTGTGTATCTCTGTGTGTGTGTCTGTGTGTGTGTAAATGTCATAAGCCCAGTGTGTACAATGAATACATGCTAATGAAGAGGTGCTAATAAATGAATAAATATAAAATATAAGGAATCTGAAGGAAGAGAGAAATAGAGAGGTGCATAGAGACAGAGGAAGAGAAACAGAGAGACAGAGGTGAAGAGAGAAAAGTGTAAGGATGAAGGATTATAGAAAGGTCACAGGATGGGCTCAAAAGGACTAGACAGGAAATGAAGTGAGACATTACCCCAGAAGATATGGTGACCAGGGAGAGACCAGGAAACAAAGTGGGGAAACACCAGAGGAGATTCAAAGAGGCCAAAGGCTATGACTTACCTGGGCTGACACAAACAGGGGCAGAAAGACTGTAAGAATCTGATCAAGCAGCACCAGAGCAAACCAGTGTCTTCTGGCTATGACAGGACCCAGCAACTGTTAACTACAGCAGCTGTGGTCAATGCACAGGATCAGGCCAGGCCATCTTGCAGCAGGGAGAGCAGGGTTCCCAGCCCCACCCCTAACTGAGGAGCTGGGCAGACAATGGTGCCTAGGGGGTCGAGGGTCAGCTTTCTTAAGGGATGCGATTTGTGATAGGACAGCCACCCAGGAGTACATGGGCAGCTCAAGTTGGAGTCGGTGGGTTATGGGAGGTGGAGGGGGACAAAGTAGGGAAGGATGGGTGAGGAACCTAAGAGAAGTTGCTGGGATCCGTGGAGAGTGAATGTTATTAAAGCGCATAGCATGATGCCTGGAGAGGAAGCTCTTCGAAAGGACTCGGGTTCAATTCCCAGTATCCACACGCTGGGTCAAAACCATCCATAACTCCAGATCCAGGAGATCTGACACCTTTTTTTGACCTCTGCAGGCACCAAACATGTTCACATATATACATGTAGAAAAAACACTCATAAAATAAAATAAGTCTAAATGGTTTAATTTTTACCAAAAAAAGGGACATTGAAAAATATATAATGAAATTCTTAAAGAAGTGATAAAAGTAATCGTATTTTTGAAAAATAGAAAAGAACCAACTGAGAAAAGACGGACCATTCTGAATTCTGAGGAAGAGCTATCCCTTTATTTGGAACCACGGTCACCATGCTTACCAGAAACTCAGAAAGGAGAAGTTTGCAAATCTTGTTTACTGTGTTTCATCTTTGTCAGGGTGAAGCAGGAGGCCATGACACAAGATAAGGAAGCTTCTAAGAATCAGAAAGGACTTGCAAAAATGAAATATAGCCCATCCTTTTCAGTGGCAGGGACAGGGGTGCATGCAAACCCGCATGTGCATATGCAGGCCAGCTTTACTCTTCTCCATCAGGCAGCATCCACTGTCTGCTTTCATGTGTCTTTCATTATATGTGACCCTCGTCCCCAACCCCTTACATCTGCCTACCACTACCAACTTGGTTGGTCTTCTAACCTCCTTAGTCAAATCTGCGCAGCCCACGTGTGTTTTCCTAAGATGGAGTCTCTCTCTGTCTTACCTCCCTAGAATCAATCCACAATCCTCAGGTTTGTGAGGCAAGCATCAGACCTGCTGGGCCATCCTTCTTACCCAACAAGCTTCAGGAAAAGCACAACCATCCACAAAGACACTGGTTTCTAATTAGGAGTTCGAAAAGATCCAGGCTCTGTGTGCAGCCTTCCCTCAATTCCACCGTCCTCCTCTCTACCTCCCTTGCTAATGTGACTCCAAACCACATAGGCTGTGTCTATTCTGTTCCTGTTTTCTCATTGTGTGATGCACACCTTAATAATTTGGTGTGTATATTTCAAGTGAAATGATGAACTCTCAAGGCCGTTAGCATCTCCCCACCTTCAACCATTTCCTTGTTCGTTCTCATTTATTTATTTATTTGAATGTGTCTCCCGCCTTGTGCATGCAGAGGTCAGAGGTTCAGCTTTCAAGAAATGGTTCTCACCTTCCACCATGTGAGTCCCAGAGGTCAAACTTGGGTCATCAGAAATTCACAGCAAGTGCTGAGCCATCTTCCGCCCTGCCCACCCACACCCATTTGGTGGGGGAGGCAGGAGGGGTTGGTTGGTTTTGGTTTTTGGTTTGGTTTTTGGTTTGGTTTTTGGTTTGGTTTTTGGTTTGGTTTTTGGTTTGGTTTGGTTTGGTTTTGGTTGGTTGATTTGGTTTGTTTTTTGTTTTGTTTTGTTGCTCTGTTTTGTTCTGTTTTGTTTTGTTTTGACACAGGATTTCTCTGTGTAGCCCAGGCTGTCCTGGAACTCACTCTGTAGACCAGGCTAGTCTCAAAGACGTGTGCCTGCCTGTGCCTCCACCTCCCAAGTGCTGGGATAAAAGGCCTCTGTTACCACAGACAGTGTAAGTTTTTATTAATACATATACTGCTCACAGTAGCTGAACCTCATGGTGCAGGGGTATAAAATCTCAGATACTCAGGAGGCTGATGCAGGAGGATTATAGGTGCAAAGCCAATCTTGATCTGCTACATAGAGAAACCCAAGCTTGGGGGAGGGGGGAGTAGTAACCTGGGGAGTCAGGCTTAATCACCGTTTGCTAAGTAAGCAAAGCACCCTGTGTGAGCTGTGCACACCCTCATTTTAAAGTCCAGTCATGGAAATGAAGCTCTGTAATCTAGCCCTGGAGAGAGGGAGGGGTGGAGATCTACATATCCCCAAGGTTCACTGCCTGGCCAGCCTACCTACTTATTGAACTCCAGGCCTATGGAAGAACCTGTCTCAAAAAACAAGATGGAACCCTCTCCCCAAGGCTTAGAAGAGGAGACAGGAAGACTGTAAGAGCCAAAGGTCAGGCACTACCAGAGCAGAACCCCAGCATCCATGAACAACAGCAGCTGTAGCTGCTGCTTATGATCAAACCAGTGAACCTTGTAGCAGGAGGTGGAAGGGTTGACGAACCCACCCTAATTGAGGAACTGGACAGTCAGTGACTGCTGACGGAGAGAGAGGCAGTTTTCTTTAAACTATGCCCCTGACCCCTCGGGCTGACCATGCTCCAGGAAATAGCCACACACCAAGGACTACATGGACACCCCAAATTGGACCAGATGGGCTATTTTAAATTTAAAAAAGAAGGTGTAATATTGGAAGAAGATTGGGATGACAGTGGGTCTGGGAGGAGTTGGGGAACATACACGCAGTTGAACCCAGGGGCCATATCACTCACGAACTCTAGGTGACAGCACACGGCTGCAAGTGAGTGCTGTGTGGTTAGACTCCACAAAGTGTTCCTTGAAATGAAGCCGGGGCCTGTCAGCGCCACAGAGGAAAGAAGCACAGCCTAGCCTGCTAGAGTCATAAGGACAAGCCAGTCCTATGCCTGACTTCATGGTATGAAAATCCACTAGCACATGGGTCATTCCTTTGGATAAATGCATTTCTCTTCTTAAAAATAAAATAAAATTGTCCAGAATACCAGTTCAACAAATGAAGCTCAGATTTGCCTAGAAATCACTAGAGATAAAAATAAGTTTTAAACATTTTTTAAGAAAAATATATATAACAATAAATTATTGAGGGGTAGGGCTGTGAGGTGGCTCAGCAAATAAAGGAGCTTGCCACTAAACCTAGTGACCTGAGTTCAATCCCAAGGACCTCCATGGTAGAAAGAGGGAACTGACTCTTGCAAGTTGTCCTCTGGCCTCCACATGCTCCTGTGATACTTGTGTGTGCACGCTCGCACAAACACACAAATCAAATAAATTTAATATGAAACTAAAAATAAGTTGAAGACACCACATCATCTCAGTAGTGATGCTGTCCATTCCTTCTAGAAGGCTGGATGGAGGTACAGAATTACCAGTCCCTTCCTAGAGGCCTCTCTGGGCTCATATACACAGACTTGTGAGCAAACACATGTATGCACTCCCACAAACTCAATCTCTTTCCTCTTTCCTTCCCTCTGCAAGCAACCCACCCAGCTGCAGACCTTGTGTCATTACCGCACATGTCCACCAGGGGCAATCGTGCCTTTAATTTCCAGCTCTCTGCCTTGGACCAGTCCTGCTTGTACATCTGCCTCTGCATTTGAAGCTTATATCTGAATTCCCACATCTTCATCCATGTTTTTAAAACCTTAGAACACCTGAGGGAGAGTATTTTGAGGATTAGCCTAGTTTCTGATAGTATCATAAAATATCCTGACAAAAAAGGGGGAGTCTTGGAGAGCTAGGGGTTGAGCTTACAGTTCTAGATTGTAGCCCATCTTTGTGGGGCAGTTAGAACAGACACCTCAAACAGTTGGTCACATGATAACCACAGTCAAGAACGAAGAAGTGAAGGCCGACATGCTCATGTATCCACGATTCTGGATCCCTGCCTAGGGAATGGTGTGCCCACTATGGGCTGGATCTTCCCACCTCGATTAGCATCATTAAGACAATGCCCCACAGACCCTGCAAGTCATCCCAGTGGAGGCAGTCACTACAGCGAAACCTAGCTTGAGCTGACTAATACAAACATCTGCCCCCTGAGCCTTAAAGATGGAGTGAGCATTCTGAGCACGGCTGGAATTGCTCCAAGAGCAAATTCATGACTTCTAATTCCTCAACATCGCATGATTCATCCTCTCCTTCTCATGAAAAAACCATGGGAAAGGGCAGCATCCTCTTACCATGGCCCTGGTGATGGTTAACCTTGACTGTCAACTTGAACTTGAATCAGCTGAGAGACATGATTCTGGGGGAATCTATGGGAGAAGGCTCTCCTGGACAGTGGCTGGCAGCTTCCAGAGAAGGAAATGTTATTGGGTTTTAGCCAGGTTTTGCCCCTTTCTAGAGAGCACATGCACTCGGTTGCTGCCTCTGTGTTGTTCCTACAATCCTTATCTGACATGGATTGAAGACTTGATACCCTCCAGAAATCCCCAGGCCTTCAGATAAAAACTTTGCAGTATGCCGGGCAGTGGTAGTGGCGCATGCCTTTAATCCCAGCACTTGGGAGACAGAGGCAGGTGGATTTCTGAGTTCGAGGCCAGCCTGAGTGAGTTCCAGGACAGCCAGGGCTACACAGAAAAACCCTGTCTCAAAGAAAAAAAAAAAACTTTGCAGCACCCACCTCACAGACTGAGCTGCTACCAGGTTCTCAGCCTCGGCAGCATACAGACAGCCATTATAGACTGCCCAAGCTGTATCATATATACCAAACTAATAAATCTTCCCTTGATATCTACTGATTCTATCAGTCCTGTTCCTCTAGTGAACTCTAATGCAGTTCTTGGTGCCTTCGAATCCACTGACTCTCCCTACATTGAAGGCAGACCCCTCCAATATGACAAGCATTTCATACCAGTCTCCTGTGCCATGGTCTATCCTTGGTCAAGTACATGCATGAGTCAGTGCTTGGGTGTTGGCTTTCCAGAGAGAGAACCAGCTGGTGCTGTGGCCTCTGTTATCCACTAGACCAGTACTTCTCAAACTTCTTAAAATTGTGACACTTTAATTCAGTTCCTCATGTTGTGATATTCTCCAACCATAAAATTATTTCATTCCTCCTTTATAACTGTAATTTTGCTGGTGTTAGGAATTGTAATGTAAATTCTGATATACAGGATATTCTGATATGCGACCCCTGTGAAAGGGTCATTTGACCTCCAGAGGGGTTGTGACCACTGCACTGGGGTGCTGAGAGCACAGCTTAGCCCTAAGGCATGGCTTTTTAAGTGTGTTGCTGTGTATACTATATTTACACCTATAACACCTGCATATGCAAGTGCTCATACCATCATAGGTGTGGAGGCCACAGCAGGCTAACACTCCTTACTTATCCCCCTGACATGTGGTCTCTTGCTGAACCCAGAGCTTGGTTGACAGCCAGCAAGCCTCAGAAATCTTCCTGCACAAGGCTAGTGCCACAGGTACATATAGCCAAGACCAGACTTTTACAGGGTCCTGGGGATTCGAACTCAGGTCCTCATGTTTGTGCAGCAAGAACTCTTAACCTCTGAGCTATCTCCCCAGACACATCATGACACTTCAAAAACATATGTCCCTGACTCTCTGGTGATGTCCAGTGAATTTCCCAGGGGTTGAGATGATCTCCAAGTCCATCATGTCCCAACCACCATTCTCCACTGCCCACAAAACTGGATCTAATACTAGGCCGTGGGGATGTTCAATACAATGGTGCCTTCCTAAATAATGTTCAATCTGAAGTCTTGTCCCATTGGCCACCCACACTAGCCCTTCTTTCATTTAAGCTTGATAAGGGTGAGCCCCACTGATCAAAAGAAATCCACCCAAAAAGGCAATCCCTTGGCTCTTGACTTAGCCCTTAAGTACTGCAGGAAAAGTCTAACCAGAGAGAGGTACTGCCAAGGCCTGGGGGCAGAGGGTGGTGGGTGTAATGTAAATGATGAGAAAGTTCTGGAAGGTGGGTATTAAGTCTATTACAATAAGAAAGAGATGCCAGGGCATGAATAATATATATTGAAAAGAATCGATCTGATGCACAGGCCTTTTCTGAAATAAATCAACAGAGCTAAAGAGATGGGGTTCATGAGGCCCCATCCCTTCCTGGGATTGACAGACAGTTCAAGGACTCCAGGGACAGAATAGACATTTCTTCAGTGATGTAGACACAGTCAGTGGCCCACATTCCTGTAATAGCCTCTCATCTCAATCCTGATAGGATTCACTCGTCTGTCAAAAAACAGACATGGAAGTAGAAGGTAGACTGGGTAGAAAAAGGAAGGGATAAGCAGGAGTGGAGGGGCACAAGAGAGAATGAAATAATACATGTGTGGAAATATCATAACAAAATCCATTATTAGGTTTAAGTAATATCCACTATTAAAAACATGTAAAATAATAAACAGAAGTCTGAAGCCAAGAGAACAGTCAGGACAGATGGCAGATAGATGGGAGAAAATGAGAAACAGTCTGAGGTGGTAAAAAAGAAAATGGAATCCTATCTCAAGTCCATCCACAACCCAAATAGGGTACCATGAGAAAAGAGATTCCTCTGTGCAGGGTAAAGCTGTGGCTCAGTGGGTAGAGTTCGCATCTGGCATGTATGAGGCGCTGGTTCCATCTACAGCACAGACAAACTAGGCTTTGGTGGTACACACCTATCATCTTAGCACTTAGGAAGTGGAGACAGGAAGATCAGGAGTTCAAGATCATCCTTGGCTATATAGTGAGTGCATAGCCAGCGTGAGACTCATGAGATCCTGTCTCCAAAATAAACAATAACAAAATAATAAAAAAAAAAAATAAAACTGAAATCCCTTCCACAGAAGAAGTTCCTGCTCAGGACTGTGACTCTGGTCAAAAACCCTCATCTGGGAGGTCATGACCTACACCTGGGAGGTCATGACCAAGGCTGGGAGCTCATGACCAAGGCTGAGAGGTCATGACCAAGGGTGGGAGCTCATGACCAGGGCTTGGAGGTCATGACCAGGGCTGGGAGCTCATGACCAAGGCTGGGAGCTCATGACCCAGGGCTTAGAAGTCATAGCTCTAGGGTAGCACCTGCTGCTATTATTTTCTTAAATGATCATGTTATCAAAATACCTTCTAAATATTTATGTATACATCTACATCCCTGGCATCCCTCAGCCTGGGTCACAAAAGCCTCCTTCTACAATACACAGTGTTCAATAGAGAGATGCAGTATTCGTCCAAGTGCTGGGAATACAAGATGGAGTGCTCATCCCTAAACAAGACAATTAACCCCACCACCACTGAGGCTTGCTGAAAATCACAGAGGAGAAAGCAAGACTGTAAGAGTAGGAGGCTGGGGAGAGTACAGTGAGACTCTGGCATGGCAAGGACACTCATGGTCGCTGTGATTACATACACAAGACCAAGCCAGCCAAAGTCCCAGCACGGCTGGGAAGGAGTTCTCTGGGCCCCATGCTCACTGAGGAGCTCTTGGCAATGGTAGCTGCTGGGGGAGGGAAAGTCATTCTTTGCTGAGGGTAGTCATTCTTTCCCACTAGCAGTTGTCCCACACTCCAGCAGGGGGCCTCACAGTCCTGCACACAGACAGCACTAACTGCACTTTGATAGTAGGGTTGTTTGCAGGCTTGTTTAAAGACATGGAGTTCTGATAGAAATGTATTGAGAAGAGTATGGGTAGAGTTGGAGGAACGACATGGAAGGGGATACAAGTATACATGTATACTATACATGACCACAACTCATTATACACATATATGAAATCCTTAGGAATACAGAAACATTTTTAAAACTGCTTTATGTGCATGGATGTGTGGCCAGTGTGTCTGTCTATGCACAATGTGTGTGTGTGGTACCTGCTGAGGCTTGAAGAGGGCATCAGATCCCCTGGAACAGAAGTTACAGATGGCTGTGACTTGCCATGTGGGTGCGGGAAACTGAACCCAGGTCCTCTGCAAGAGCAGCCAGGGATCTTAACCGCTGACCATCTCTCCAGCCCCAGAATAAAGAACTTTTTAATTTTTCAGAGAAGCTCATCAATCCGTCTTTCCAAGCACCCAGAAAAGACATGGTCTGCAGCTCTCCAGCCCAAGCTATCCTGTCTGGCAGCTCACTGACAGCTTTCCAGACAAGAGAGAGACCCTGTCTCAAACACTGATGACAAATGAGAAATGATATATGAGGTTGACCCCTGGCATCCACATATCCATGCACACATGTGCAAGCATACTTACATTTTCATTTGCACTGGCACACATATGAACACCCATACATACATAAACATGTGCATATATGCACAAGAAGAAAAAGAGATACAGTGAATGTGGCACCTCTTTCTCTCTTCTGGAGATCCTGTGAAACATCCCAGGGAAACCTTATAACCCCAAATCTTATCTTGGGATGTGACTGCAGATGGCACAGCCTAGGACACCACAATCATGATGGTGGTGCTATAGACAGGCTCTAGAATCACCTGGGAATCCAGTCTCTGGCAGTGGTTAAAGGATTATCTAGATTAGGCTAACTGACTGTGGGTAGCCTCATCCCGTGGGCTCGAGTGGTAGACTGAACACCAGCATTCAACTCTACTTTCTGACTGTGGATACTATGTGACTAGGCAGCTCACACGTCTGCCACGATACCTTCCCAGCTGTGGTGGACTGGAACTGTGACCATGATAAATCTTTCTTCCTTAATTGCTTTTCTCAGAGTATCCTATGAGAAAATCAGGTACCACAAAAATGTGACACTCTGGAGAATGAAACAGAGTACCTGGTTAGCTTTAGCTCTCCACTTTAACACAGCTACTCTGAGAGACTCTACACTGAGTAACTGACCAGATTAGACTGGCCTATGGCCATGTCTGTGAGAGATAATCTTAACTGATGGTGCCTGATATGATTGTACCATCTCTAGACAGGTGGTCCAGAGCTATATAAGAAAGCCAGATGAATAACTGATGGAAAGAGATGCCGAGACCCACAGTTAAACATTAGGCAGTGCTTGGGGAACGCTGTGGAAGATGGGGGCAGAAGAAGGAGCCAAAGGGGTCAAGAATACCACAATAAAATTCACAGAATCAACTAACCTGAGCCCAAAGAGGCTCACAGAGACTGAACTGCCAACCAGGGAGCATGCATTGGGACTGACTTAGACCCTCTACATATATGCTACAGTTGTGCAACTGGGTCTTCATGTGGAACTCCTAAAGCGGGAGCAAGGGCTGTCTGTGAGTCTGTTGCCTGCCTTTGGGACCCTTTCCTCCTACTGGGTTGCCTCATCTAGCATCAATAGGGAAAGAGGTGCCTTATCTTACAGCAATTTGATATGCCAAGGATGGTTGATATCTGTGAGAGGCCTCCCCTCTTCTGAGGAGAAGGAGAAGAAGGGTAGGTGGTGGGGAAGGAAGGGGAGCAGGGGGACTTGGAAGAAAGGAGAGATGAGAAGCTGCCATCTGGATATAAAGTACATAAAAACTTCATTACTATAAAAGAAGAAAGATAGCTGAGTATACAGCAGAGAATGAGCCAGTAAGAGCATCCTCCCACGGCCTCTGCTTCAGTCCCTGATCCAGCTCCTGTCCTGACTTCCATCACTGATGAACTGTACACTGGAAGTGTAGCCAAACAAATCTTTTCCTCCACAAGTAGCATTAGGTCAGGTCATTTGTCACCGCAACGAAATCAAAGTAGGACACAGATTATGACTAAACACTGCACCAGGGCAACAGGCAAAATGATTCTGGGTAAACTAGAGTGTGTTTGTCCTACATGGCAGGCAAAGAAGGGTTCTGCTGTGATCAATAATGTCTCCATGGGAAGCAAGGTAGCAGAGGAAAGCTAGCTATCTCCTCAGTACACCAGAGCCAAGGCTTATAGGACTGAAACTAGATTTTTGAAGAACATATATTGAGATTTTTCCCCTTACTCAGCATAATGCAAAAGGAGAGAACTCAAAACATTAACTTCTATTATAAGAAAGCTGAGGCAGGAGGATGAAAAGCTAAAGGCCAGCTGCAATAAGTTCCAAGTTCAGTCTGGCATATATAGCAAGACAACGTCTCAAAAATTTTAAAGGGACTGGGGGTGTGGCACAGTAGAGCCCCCCTTCCTAGAATCCCACAATAAGGGCTGGGGGCATAGTCAGGGGTGGAGCCCCACCCAGAACACCCCAGTGAGGAGTTGGGGGCGTGGTTGGGGTGGAGCCCCTGCCTAGAATCTCTCAGTGAGGGGCTCAGCAGTAGTGTGTCTTCCTATCATGACGAGGTCGTGAGGTCATTCCTCGGCATCAAGGACAAAACAACAAGGGATGGAGAGGAGTAGACTTGATTCCTGTAATCCAGACTCTGTGAACACAGCACTCTCTTCTGCTAGGTAGGAGTCCCAGGTCTCCTTCAACCAGTACTGTAAAAGTCAGAGAAGGGAGGCCTTGGCACAAGGAGGGCATTGCTGAGTGCACTTTTGTTGGTGTGCACCCTCCCGGGGCTCCCCTTTCAGTCAGTCTGGAGCACGCCAGTTCCTGCTCTCCCCACTTTATTAGAATCGGTTGCCTCAAGCCCCGCCTTTCTTGGAGGACTGGAGAAAATCACCAGTGTGTTATAAATTAACCATCTCTGTCTGGGCTTCAACCTGGGAACCCCGCCAGCTGGCCACTAGCCATCTGCACTCCATCCAGATCCTCAGCCAGTGAGGACAGCTGACAGCCCCTCAACCCTGCTGGTATCCTGGGCTCAGCCTTCATCTGCCTCTCTCTGTGTCCTGCAGGGCACCAGTCTCAGCAGTATTCGGAATAGTCTTCCTCCACATAGTTAGAAGGGAACCAGCCAATCTAGAGAGAGAAGAGAAACCCATCAGAAAAGCCGCCATCTTCCTGCCTCATCACAGCAGGCTGGACCTCTCCTGCCTTGGGGCTTTCACACTTATTGCTGACTCCTCCTCTGTATACACACAAGAATGGCCCTCCAGGCGCCTAAAAGTCTCTACTCACTTGTCACCTTGTCAGGAAAGCCTTCCAGTCACCCTACTTATCGTAGTAAGCCCCATACACTCCACCCACTCTTTCACTCAATTGTTCTCTGCAGAATTCACCATAATCTGAATGATCACATAACATATTCTGCCTATTTACAGGATTAACTGTTAAACCAACTTCCCTCTCCTAACAAACACAAAGTTAGCAAGGAAGGAAGTCTTGTCTTCTACTCACCAAACTCCCAATAACCTAGAATAGATCCCAGTGCTCAGTATTTTTTGGAATGTTGGGTGGACAGATGGATAAATGGGTGAGTGATAGATAGATAGATAGATAGATACATACATACATACATACATACATACATACATACATGGATAGATAGATGATAGATATATGATACAGATACATAGGTAGAAATAGATACATAGATATCTAGATAAATACATTAATAGATACAAATATATGGATAGATACATTAGTAGATGATACATATATACATACATAGATAGATGGATAGATACATAGATACAACATAGATAGATAGATAGATAGATAGATAGATAGATAGATAGACAATTGAGCAGATGAGTGGATGGATGGTGCATAGGTAGATGAGTAGATGAATTAAGAGATAGAAAACGGATAGATGGGTAGATGAATGAACAGGTGGGTGAATGGAAGAGTGGATGGATGGATAATGATGAGTGGATGGGTGGTGTTAGATGGATACATGGATGGAAGGATGGGTGGGTACAGAGACAGACACATAAAAATGATGGTTGGAAGATTCAACTCACAGACCACATGAAGCTCATGAAGAAGGAAGACCAAGTGAGGGCAATTCGGTCCTTCTTAGAAGGAGTAACAAAATACTCAAGGGAGCAAATATGGAGACAAAGTGCAGGACAGAAACTGAAGGAGGGGCCGTCTGGAGACCTTTCCACCTGGGTATCCATCCCATGTGCAGTCACTAAAGGCAGATGCTGATGTGGATGTCAGGAAGTGCATGCTGACAGGAGCCTGATATAGATGTCTTCTTAGAGGTCTGCAAGAGTCTGACATATTCAGAGGCAGATGCTCACAGCTAACCATTGAACTGATCAAGGGGTTCCCAATGGAGAAGTTAGAATGAAGACTGTAGGAGCTGAAAGGGTTTGCGGCCCCATGAGGAGAGCAACAATATCAACCAACCAGAGCTCCCAGAGTCTAAACTATCAGCCTGGGAGCACTTAGGGAGGGACCCATGGCTCCAGCTGTGTATGTAATGGAAGATGGCCCTGTAGGGCATAGGTGGGAGAGGAGATCCTTGGTCCCATGAAGGCTGGCTGCCGTGTGGGGGGGAATTCGAGGGTGGGGAGGTGGGAGGGGGGATAGGTAGGGGCACATCCACAGAGAAGCAAGAGGAGGGGCGATGGGATAGGGGTTTCCTGGGCGGGGAGGTGGGGGAATGGGGTAAGGGGATAACATCTGAAATGTAAATAAAATATCCAATAAAAAAAAAGGAAAAAAATGATGGTGGGCAAAGAGATGGGTAAGTGACAGATGGATGCTTGGATAAACCCCATCTGCCCCCAGACTTTCTTAAACACTGTGAATGACTCTTTCAACTCCTAGATGGCTACCACCACTCACTGAATGTGACAGCAAATGCTTTTAACAAGTTTGTATTTCTCCAAATCATGGGAGCTTTGTAAAGTGTTTCTCCCAATAGAATAACAGTTCCAACCAGCATCTTTATCTTCACTCAACAAATATTTGAGAAGAATGCTAGGAAGAATGCTAGCTGCTCAAATTCATCTGCTGCTGAAAGGAAGAAAGGTCTCCATCCACAGTACAAAGTAGGAACTCAGTCAAAGCAAGCTAGCTGAAGTCTCTTCAACAATATCTTTTCCTTGAAGCCAGGACCAGAGCAGGCAAAGAGCACTGTGGTTCACCCGTCTGCCTCTTCACACATTTAATAGTTACTGAGCACCTACTGTGTGCCATACCCTGTGACAAAGCAGTTAGCCACAAAGACATAAATCCTTCCATTTCATCTCCCATATTTGTTAATCTCTCCCTCACCTTTTACACTGGGGGATTTGTCTTCGATATGTTCCCCAACCTTGCCGCCCTGCCCAGTTTTATATCAACTTGACACAAGCATGAGTTATCTGAAAGGCAGAGCTTCAGTTGAGAAAATGCCTTCAAAAGATCTGAATATAGAGCATTTTCTTAATTGGTGATTGATGGGGGAGGCCCCAACCCACTGTGGGTGGCACCATCCCTGGGCTGGTGGTCCTGGGTTCTATTTTTCAAAATAAGCAGGCTGAGCAAGCCATGGGAAGTGAGTCAGTAAGCAGCACCATCCATCCATGGCCTCTGCATCAGCTCCGCCTCCAGGTTCCTGCCCTCTCTGATTTGATAGTTAACTGTTATATGAAACTGTGAGTGAATAAATTCTTTCCCCCGTATTTGCTTTTGCCATGGTATTTCATCACAGCAATAGTGACCCTGACTAAGACACTTACTGACAGTCTGTTTTGGGGGAAGGGTACAGGTAACTTATCAGCCTGGAACTCACCAATGAGATAAGGTTGGCTGCTCAGTGATGCTGAGTTATCTGTCTGTCTTAATCTTCACAGCACTGAGATTATATATGGACGCCACCATACCCAATTTTCTTTTTATATGAATAATGGGGGGATGGAAGGGAAGGGTGGACCAGTAGACAGATGTACACATGGGTGGCTGAACGAATAGATGAATGGGTGGATGGATGAATAAATGGATGGGTAAGATCTGAGGGATATATGGACTGATGGATATGTGTGTTATGGGTGATGGATGAACTGATGGATGGGTAGGTCCTAGGGAATGGATGAATTAGTCGATCAGCAGGTTCTGGGATTTGAACTCAGTCTTCAAGTTTGCAATGAAAGCACTTTACCAGCTGAGAACCAACTCAGCCCACCGGCATCATCCCTGGAAGGGTGGGCCAGAAGCTCCCTCGGGAGTCCTATTTTCTGGTGGTCACCATCCTGACCAATCCTTAGTGTGACTGCCTGGTTAGAGTTCAGCACAATCTCACTAAACATTGTTTCACAAAGATAACAATTAGACAAGCCTCCCTTTGCACCCAGAAACATCTCCATCTCATAGGCGGTCCTCAATAAATTGATGTAGGTGGGGAAAATACGTTAAATCTCAGTGATCTTTTGCCCCTCTGGCCTGGCATGACCTGCACAGGAGCCGCACTCCATCTCACCACAGTCAGGACACTCACTGCACACCCCATCCAGATGGCCATCCCTCCAGCCTCACCCGGCCATAGATCTCCCCACGCCACCAGCCTTGCTGTCCCTTCTTGTTGAGGATCTTGATGATATCACCCTCCTTAAGGGACAGTTCCGATCGGTCCCGGGCACAGAAGTCGTAGCGGGCTTTGGCAGTGCCAAAATACTTGGTGCTTCCAGCTGTGAAGTGAAAATGAGATACCTAAGCATCTGAGAGAATCACCCAGCCATCATCTGTAGACAATGTAGAGAGGGGACATGATCTCAGGATAGTACCATCTATTTGGGCTTTTGTGATGGTTAGCTTCATTGTCAACTTCACCCAACCTAGAATCACTCAGGAAGAGAGTCTCAGTAAGGGACTGTCTACACTGTGTTGGCCTGTGAATATGTCTATGTGAATTGTCTTAATGAAGTGAATTGATGTGGAATTTTCAGCCCACCATGAGTGGCATCATTCCTTAAGCAGGGGCTGGGGGTAGGGGTTAAACTAAATTAAGAGTGGACAAAGTAAGCTGAGTGCAATGAGCAAGCATACATTCATCTCTCTCTGCTCATGACTGCTGATAGGATGTGACCAGCCCCTTCAAGTTCCTGCCTCTGTGACTCCTCCACAGTGAGGGACAGTAACCTGGAATTGTGAAGTAAATTGTAATTGTGAAATAAACCCTTTCTCCCCTATGTTGCCTTTTGTCAAGATAGTTTATCACATCAGTAGACATGAAACTAGAGCATGCCAGTACTGAGTGACCTCTAGGCTGAAGGGACACAACTCTACTTCCAACACTGACCTCCCAGTCTGATAAGTACCCAAGTTTAGGAAATTTGAATTTTTTAAGTAAGGTTTTATGATGTAGCCAGTGTGGTTTGACTTGTCATCCTCCTGCCTCAGCCTCCTCCTCAGTCCTGGTATTACAAACATGCACCATCGCACCTGGTAAAACCAGGTCTTCCATAATTTTAATAGTGTTTTGTGTACACTCAATTTCTCTGCATCTGTGAGTCCCTAACCAGCATATTTAGGTCCAGAGTCACAGAGAGACTAGATTTTAAAAAGCCATTACAGGTGGCTAGAGAGGTGATGCAGAGTGTCAATTCCAGCACCCACATGGAGCCTGCCAACCACTTTTAATTCCATTTCCAGGAAATTGAACACTCTCTTCCATATTCTGTAAATACTGCTGTCCAGTACACATAGCCATACACAGACACACATGTATACACATAACTAAAAGTTAAAAATAGGGTTCAATGTCAGTGGCACTGAGACAAGTATTATTAGGGAGAAGGGCGTTCTGTCTCTAGAATTCCCTCCAGATTCCATTGAGTTACCCAGATGCAGTGTGAGAAGCAGAGACAACACTGCGGGCATCGCTGGGGTGGGCACAGCAGGAAGCAAACGTGTAGAGTTGGAAGAGTAGGAGAAGCTGAGTGGTTTGTGCACTATGAAGAGAGGTGGGGTTGGTGACACAAAGGCCATTGCTGCTTCTGCTCCTTGGGAAATGGTGAACCACACTGTCATTCAATAGAGCCAGTAAGAAACACAAGTGCCAGTGGCCTGTGCCTTTTTTTTTTTTTTTTTGAGAAAACCTACTACAGTGTGAGTTGCTGTGACTCCCAGAGCTGTACCCTAGCCCAGGGAGAAGAACAGGCCCTGCAGAGTGGAGACCACAGCTGACTGTCCTGTCTAGCTGTGTTGACTCCTCATCAGTGGCCTATCTGCTGATCTCTCTAGTTGCTTGTGGTTCAGCCATGAGACTGAAACTATATGTTGAATTATGGTTCTGCTGTGCTGTGTTTAACTTTGGCCAGGGATGTATTTCCTTTGGAATCTTTGGGTTGGACAAACATGGAACCATCATACCTTTCAAAAGAAGATGTCACTGCCGGCTCTGGAGAGGGACACTATGATGAGCAGGGATGTGGTAGAGAAATGGGAGAGGAAGAGGAGGGAAATGGTTTGTGCACTATGAAAAGGCAGAGCTGGAGACACGAGGGTAGTGACAAACAACCTGATGTAAGTAGCCTATGCTCCACCTGAGGCCATGGTGAAGCTCCAACCAGTGCTGCCACAGAGGGCCACGTCTAGGTCTGTGGCACTGCAGCAGCTGAGGTCTGTGTCGATGTCCACAGTCCATGTTACCACCAAAGGCCATAAGGACGGCCCTGGGCTGGGCTGCTACCTGGATCCATAGAGATGTCCAAGAACTGAGCAAAGTTAGCCACACCCCTCACCTGGGCAGCATGACAGAGCTGGCCCCATCTCTCATAAGCTACAGCACTTGGGAGAGCTGGCCCTACTCTCAAACCCCAGAAGGTAGCATGGATGTGGAAGAAATGCCCCACCCCCACCCCTTGCCTTGTACAGCAGGGAGGTGAGCTGAACCTGCATCCCCCACTTCTACTCACCCTTACCCACTCCCCTACTCCCACCCACTGCACTCACCCCTAGGCAAAGTAGGAGAGCTGGCCCTAGTGGCAAGGGTACAGGAGTGCTATCAGGTAGAACTACTCAGTTATCACCCAGGCCCAGATCCAAGGCTTAGAGTTATCCCACTCCACCATTTATGAATTGCTAGAGCATGTGAAGGGGTCAGTGCTGCAGATCTAAAGCTACAAGATATCTGTGCCACAGTGCAACAACAGGATACCCAAGAGGAGTCCAGATGAGGGACCAGTATTGAGAGTGTGGCAGAAGCCAGAGTCCTTGAACCACCAGATCAGTGACTTACTACAATAATCATTTGAGAGTAAAGCTGTTTGGACAAGGAGGGTATATTGTATGGCATGCTGTGACACACTGTAACTTTCATGGCGAGGAGGGGTTTTGTTTGTTTTCTTTGGGGGAAGTTTGCAAAGGCAGAGGACAGATGTGGAGAACTGTGGAGATTACTGGGTTTGGGGTGGATGGTGTCAAATTCACAAGTTTTGCAGGCAAATGAATGGAACTAGAAAATATCATCCTGAGTGAGGTAACTCAGACCCAAAAAGACATGCATATATATACTGATTAATAAGTGGATATTAGCCAAAAAAGTACAGGATATCCAGGATACAATCTACAAAACTCAAGAAGGTTAACAAGCCGAAGGGCTCAAGTGAGGATGCCTCAATCCCACTTGGGAGGGAGAAGAGAAAGCAATCATGGGGAGCAGGGGGGGGAGAGATCTGGGTGGGAGACAGGAGGGGGAAGGGAAAGGAGAGCATGATCAGGTATTGGGTGGAAAAACAGGACTGAAGCCCTGAGCCAGCAGAAAGAATGGAAACAGGTAACCTTGGGATAGGGAGGTAGGAGGACCTTCTAGAATGTACGAGAGACCTGGGAGTTGACAGACTCTCAGGACTCAAAGGGAGGGACCTTAGATGAAATGCCCTACAGTGGAGAGAGGGAACTTGTAGAGTCCACCTCCAGTAGAAAGACAGGGTTATCAAGTGGAGGGATGTGGTTGCCATCCCACAGTCAAAACCTCTGACCCAGAATTGGTCTTGTCTAAAAGAACTGCAGGGATAAAAATGGAGAAGAGCCTGAGGGAAAGGAGGTCTAGTGACCAGCCCAAATTGGGATCTAGCTCAAGGGGAGGCTCCAAGGCCTGACACCATTATTGATGCTATGGTGTGCTTACAGATAGGAGGCTAGCATGGCTGTCCTCCAAGAGAGGCCCAACAAGCAGCTGAAAGAGTCAGAAGCAGATACTTAGATCCAACCAATGGACAGAAGCCAGGGACCCTGGTGGTTGAATTAGGGGAAAGTGGGAAGAAGTAGAAGAGGAGGGTGACCCCATAGGAAGACCAGCAATCTCAACCAACCTGGACCCCTGAGATCTCAGACACTGAGCTACCAACCAGGCAGCATACACTGGCTGATATGAGACCTCCAACACATATACATCAGATGACTTCCTGGTCTGGCCTCAGTGAGAAAAGATGCACCTAACCCTTGAAAAGCTTGAGGCCCCAGGGAGCAGGGAGGTCTAATGGGGGGGGGTGGCGGGCAATGGGAACATCCTCTTAGAGATGAGGTAGGAGGTATGGGATGAGAAACAGTCAGAGGCAGACTGGAAGGAGGATAATGACTGGATTGAAACACTAAGGGCTAGAAAGATGGCTCAATAACTAAGAATGCTGACTGCAGCCAAGGAAGTGGTGGCATACAGCACTTGGAAGGCAGACACAGGTGGATATCTGAGTTCAAGCCCAGCCTGGTCTATAGAGCAAGTTCCAGAACAGCCAAGACTATACAGAAACTCTGCCTCAAAAAGAAAAAAAAAAAAAAAGGAAGGAAGGAAGGAGAGAGAGAGAGAGAGAGAGAGAGAGAGAGAGAAAATGCTTGCCACTCTTCCAGAATACCTGGGTTCAGTTCCCAGTACCCACACTGGACAGCTTACAAACACCTATAACTCCAGCTCCAGAAACATAGTGTTCTTTTCTGGCCACAGCAGATACTGCACTAGTGTGGAACACACACAGCAGATACTGCACTAGTGTGGAACACACACACACAAATGTACATGTACAGCACACATATAAATAAATCTTTAACAAGTAAAAGGAGACATCTCCAACACCACACAATGCCACATAAATAAGCATTTGATAAAGAATTATTAAAAAGAAAACGGATGGGCAGGCAGGCAGGCAGGCAGGCAGGCCCTGGAGATCCTGGCTCCATACACCAAGAGAAGGAAGGTACTGTGCAGCCCTCCAGCCTGCAGCATCCTCCTACCTGGCGGCTTGTTGATGGCTCTCCTCTCAGGTTCCTTATAAGGAAACTGCAAGGTGGTATCCAGTGACTTGAAGCAATCTTTGAGGGAATTCTGCTGATAAAACTCCACCAGTTCCTGAAAAAAAAAAATAACCACAGAATAGTCATTATCCCAAATGGACAGCCCCTGGTGCAGCGGAGCTCAAGCCCTTGTCTGTACCCCAAACAGTCCTTTGGCTGCCCTGTGATGGGAAACTCCTTCCTCTACTGGAACAGCAAGGACATCTGCAGAAGGGACCCTGTGATGAGTAATATTGACTCAACCTAGACTTGCCTAAGACACTAGCCTGTGGCCATGTGTCCATTAACTGAGAGGGGCAGAGACTCCTGAGCACGGGCTCTAGCCCATTCATCCAGGTTGAATCCAAAGGAAAAGCCAGCTGAGCACCAGCCTCTATTTCTCCCTGCTCCCTGACTACAGATGCAACATGATCAGCCACCTCAGGCTCTGCCAACACACTTCCCTCCACAACAGTCCTCAGCCTGTGTGTGGTCTGGAAGAACCTATCCCTCTTTAAGCTGCTTTGTTTTCTCACAGCAATGAACAAAATAGCCAATAGGCACCACAGGCTGAGGCCAGTTCTTGCCGGACAGCCAGGTCCTTTTACTTCCTGCCAAGCTTACCAAATAAACTCACAAAATTCGAAGGCCTCCCATCAATGCCTATGTCTTTATAATTAATAATCATCTAAGTGCAGACCAGTGTACACAGAACACGTCACCAAAGTCTCCTAGAAACCCCAAGTGATAAGGATGTTCACAATTCTCCCATTTTGTATTTGTTGCCTGTTTACTTGTTTGTTTCTTTGTTTGTTTGTTTGTTTGTTTGTGGGATGAATGTTGAGGTTTTATCTTTTACTGTTTATTGTAATGCTAAGTGCTGGCCTCCAAGATTTGGCATCTGCAGTAGTCAGAGGGAACCTGCCCCCAGTTAAATCTGATTGGTAAATAAAGATGCCAGCAGCTAAAAGCTGGGGAGAAGAGACACAGGCGGGTTGAAGTTTCCCCGCTAGAGACAAGGAAGGAGCAGGAGAAGGAGAGCTGCCATGGAAGAGAAAGAATGGGAGGGGGGGAGTCATGGGCTAAGGGCCAAGAAATCATGGCCCAGAGGGCTGCTCAATTGGGTTAAGAGAAGCTAAGATGGAACACAGTAAATAGTAAGTGATGACTTAGGGTTATCAATGGGAAAGTGAATTCTAACAGCATGGAGGGTAGGTAGCTTCTCAGCTATTGTGATGCCTAAGACATATTTAACAATGTAAAAGCTCTATGTGTATGTGTCTTTCATCTGGGAACATAAATAGTTTAAGGTGGGAAGGAACCCCACATCAGGATTTACTAATAATTTTTTATTACAGATGAACATCAAGGAATGCATGTGGCGGTCAGAGGTCAACTTCTAGGAGTTGATTCTCACCATCTACCACACAAGTTCAAGGGATCAAAGTCATGTGGGCCTTTCCCATGATCATTAGACCTGAGAAGAAACTGAGGTCTCTGAATGAAAATTTATAACTTAAAAATTAGATGATGATGATGTGGTGTGTGTGTGTGTGTGTGTGTGTGTGTGTGTGTGTGTGTGTGCGTGCGTGTGTATACTCACTACAGTGAACCTGTGAAGGTCACAGACTCTGTGGAAGCAGGTCTCTCCTTCCATCTTTAGAATACCAGCTATCAGCTGCTGGCATTGATGGCATTGACTTGGTTTGGTTGGTGGGAAGAAGAAGAAGAAGAAGAAGAAGAAAAAGGAGGAGGAGGAGGAAGGAGAGGAGGAGGAGGGGAAGAGGAGGAAGGGAAGAGGAGGAGGAGGAAAAGGAAGAGGAAGAGGAGGAAGAGGAGAAGGAAGAGGAGGAGGAAAAGGAAGAGGAAGAGGAGAAGGAAGAGTAGGAGGAGGAAAAGGAAGAGGAGGAGGGGGAAGAGGAGGAAGAAGAAGTAGTAATCAGTCTTCTCCTAACAGCCTTCACAAGAAGATGTAGAACTCTCAGCTGGTCCTGCACCATGCCTGCCTAGATGCTGCCATGCTACTGCCTTGATGACTATGGACTGAACCCTCTGAACCTGTAAGCCAGCCCCAATTAAATGTTGTCATTATAAGAGTTACCCTGGTCATGGTGTCTGTTCACAGCAGTAAAACCCAGTGAGTGTACACACTTTTGGGTGTGAGTGTGGGCATGTATGTGGGGACCAGAGGTTGACTTCAGGCGTCTTCCTATATCATCTTCCACCTTATTTTTTGAGTAAGGACCTCCCACTGAGCCTAGAGCTTCCTGGTTGCCTACCCTGACTCGGTGGCAAGCCCAGAAGACCCATTTGTCTCCAGGTCCCAGAGTTGGGATTACAGACATGCACCGCCACACCTGGCTTTTACATGGGTTCTGGAGATCGAATTCAGGTCCTCAGGAGCTTTATCCACGAGCCATCCGTAGCTCAGCCTGCTTGGCATCAGTAAACATTCCTTCATACACACTATTTGTCATAATTGTTTTTACTACTGGTCTTTAAGGGGATGAATTCATGATTAGTGCTCCCTGGGGAGGGCTTCTATAAATACAAAGTAAGGACCCTAAGACACAGGTGAAGACAGTGCTGCATGGTCTCTGAGCAGCTTAGGTGGGGTTAGCCAACAGCAGCCCTTACCGGAAGGCCCCGGAACGCCTTCTTCTCTGTGATCCGGTACAACCCCTCTGACGTCATGATTTTAATATGCTTGACCTCCACGTTATACCTGGATCAAGGGAGAGAGATAATCATATGGTTGAGTCCCAAATCCGAGGATCTCTGTCACCCGTCCACCCAGGCTACTAGCTCCAAGGACAAAAGAGTCAAGCTGGACTCCTTCCAGCAAAGGGAGCCTTGCAGTTCAGAATCCAGAACAAGCCTGACCCATCCAGTCCTGGGCTCTCTACTACTTTAAACCCTCCTTTCATTCCCTTATATAGAAGGAGTGTCCTGTTCTCCCTGGCGTGGCTCATCCTGAAGGTTGGCCTAACAGGGCCTAGAATCACCTAGAAGACCTCTGGGCATGTCTGTGTGGGAGTTTCTACATTGAGTTAACTGACAGGGGAAGCCCAGCCCAGAATGAGGATGGCAACATCCCCTAGGCTGAAGTTCTAGACTCAATAAAAAAAAAGAAAACAAGCCGAACACCCAGCATTCATCTCTGCACTGGCTAGTTTTACATCAACCTGACACAAACTACAGTCATTTGGGAAGAGGGAACTACAACTGAAAAAATGTTCCCATCAGATTGGCCTGTGGGGTCTTGCTTGATGATTGATATGGGAGAACCCAGTCCACTGTAGGTGGTTCCAACCCTAGGCTGGTGGTCCTTGGTTTTACAAGAAAGCAGGCTGAGCAAGCCATAGGAAGCAAGCCAGTAAGCAGTGATCCTCCATGGCCTCTGCTTCAGCCCCACCTCCTAGTTCCTGCCTTGAGCTCAGAGATGGAGCATATGATATCAAAATGCAAGCTGAAACAAACTCTTTTCTCCCCAAGGTGCTTTTGGTCACGGTGTTTTTCCCACAGCAATAGAAACCCTAAGACACAGTCTGCTCCCTGAATGTGGATGCAATTCAACCGGCCAGCTGCCTTAAGTTCCTGCCACCATGCCTTCCCCACTAGAGTGGACCGTTCTCTCCAACAGCAAGCTGAACAAACCCTTTCTCCACTAAGTTGATTCTGTTAGGGACTTTATCACAGTGGTGTAACACGTAAATCCCCTGCCTCAAGGTGTGTTAAGAAGCCAGTAGGACCCTGCAAAGAAGACAGTGTCCTTGGATAGAGAGGAAAAGACTACCACACAACATGAAAGATGGATGAATAGGAAGGACTCAAAGAACGGGGTCTCTGCTAATGTGGAGGATCACAGAACAACAGACTGGAAAGGGACACCCACCCTCATGAATAGGGCAGGTGACACACTAAGAAAGACAGCATAGGGAGAAGATGACCAAAGCGGAAGCTAAGTAACACAAAAACCCTAGAAATGCTTTGGGTTTTAATTGCTGAGGGGTCACCCAGATGGCTCAGCAAGTAAAGAGGCTTGCCACAAAGCCTGACAACTTGAGTTCAACCCCCACAACCCTCATGTTGGAAAGTGATAACTGACTTATGCAAGTTGTCCTCCAGCCTTCACACTGTGCCTCTGTACACGGGCAACACTGGAAATAAACATTTTCAAACCAGTGAACTCTCATGAAAATATAGGAAAACTCCAAAGCTAAAATTAAAGTTGGAAACAAGGGTGGAGCAGCCAAGCAGTGCAAGTTAAGTCCCTGATAGGAGCACCGAGCTTGGCAAGAAAGGTGGCTACACCAGCCAGTCATGTGCACAGGTGGAGTGGGCCCCAGCACTACAGCTATATTCTCCACACTTCATGTGGCCCCTACACAAGCGTGGGCACTGTTTCCACCCTCCAGTGTCCTGGAGCTCAGAGGCTGAGCCAGCGGAAGCCCTAGGATCCTCCTGCCTCTCCCTCTCCAGTTGCTGGGGTCACAAGCACAGCCAGACTTGGCTTTAAGTGGATGCTGAGAAATCACACCAAGGCCTGAATGTGTGGTGTGGAAGGCACTTCACAAACAGCTGTCTGCCCAGCTCCTAGTGCAGGGTATTTTCTGAAGGCATTGTGCAGATGCAAATCAAAACTACATTTAGGCACCATCTGACCCCAGTCATTATGGCTGTTGCCAAGAAAAAGCACAACCAAAATTCTAGAGAGCATTAGGTAAGCAAAGGACCCTGTGAGGTTGCAAGCTAACCTAGAATTCTACTCCTCAACCAAAACTGGGGTAAGATGTCTGCAGGGCCTGGGGAGATGGCTAAGTCAGTAAGGGCTTGTTTTCAAGCATTGAGGACTAGTGTTTAATTCCCAGTACCCATATAAGAAGAGCAAGGTAGTGGTGACACTTATAACCCCAGCCCAGTGAGGCGGAGACAGGGGTTCCCTAGGATTCCCTGGCAACCAGTAGAACCTGTTCTCAGCGGAAAAATGATGCTTCAAAACTCAAGGTAGGGACTACTGAGATGGCACTTGTCACCAAGCCTAACAACTTGAGTTCAAGCCCTGATACCTATATTGTGGAAAGAGAGAACAACAAACTGTCATTGACTCCACACGCATGCAGTGGCACACATGCCTTTACACAAATAAATAAATAAATAAATAAAATTTTTGATTTCTTGAAAACATCTATCATCAGCCTGCAGCCTCTGTGTGTGGACACATTGGTAAACGCCCACATACATGTCCACAAATAACAAAAAAAAAATAACACAAGTAAAAGTCACTGTTCAATGGTAGGGATAGAAATCAGTACAGAGTGGAGACCAGGAGACCTGTCCTGGGGCAGCTAGATTTTATTTCCTAAGGGTATTTGGTCAGTGTATCCACGAGATACCAACAAGCCTGTGGTCATTCTGCAGAACTATCAACAACAGCCAGAACACAGTACCAACTAAAGTGTCTATAGATGAAGAAACTATGATAGACACACACAGTGGAACTAATTCAGCCACAAAAGGGATAGCATCCTATCATTTACAATGTGGAAGAACTGGAGGATGTTAAGTGAAATAAGTCAGACACAGAAAGACAAGTATCACAGCTTCTAAAGCACACATTAAAGCTAAAAGTGTTTGCCTCAAATAAGAACAGAGAGAAAAAAATGCAATGGGAGGGAAAAGGAAGGGGGCACAAGGTAAGGGAGGGAAGAGGATGGGAGGAAAGTGAAAGTTGATAGAAAATAGTAGTTCAATAAAAGGTGCTTGTAGACAAGTGTACACTTTTGTATGGTAAACGACAAGACAGCCTTAGGAAGCCCAGGTCAGAGAGGGTATGGTCAGAGAGGGAGGAGCACAGGTGAAAGAAGTGTGTGGTTAGAGAGGAAGAGACCAGGTCAAAAGGGGATGATCACATAGGAAGAGGCCCAGGTTAGAGGAAGCATGGTCATGGAGAGAGGAATCCAAGTCTGTGGGGATGCAGTCAGGGAGGGAGAAACCCAGGTCAAAGGGGCGTGGTCAGGGAGGGAGGAACCCAGGTCAAAGGGGCGTGGTCAGGGAGGGAGGAACCCAGGTCAAAGGGGTGTGGTCAGGGAGGGAGGAACCCGGGCCAAAGGGGCATGGTCAGGGAGGGAGGGAGGACCTACTTAATGCTGATGGCAAACTCCGCAGAATCTTTCACCCTCTGCCGCACCAGGTAGGTCCCATCAGAGCGGTTGGTGAGGATGCCCTCAGCGCCTGCTCTCTCCATGGGGCCCGCATACCTGTCAGGACACACCTCAGTCAGTCATGCCAAGGAATACAGGGTGAGTTAAAGCTCAGGCTTTTGGGGATCCCTGGAATTTGGCCATTTGCTTTGATGGGCATCTTCCTAGCTCACTTTAGAAACTAATCTCTGTGAGCACCAGGGTAGAAACAGAATGAGGTGTCAGCCTCAGATACAAAGGTTAAGGGAAGGGCTAGCAGAAGGCTCAGCAGGTAAAGGAGCTTGCTGCCAAGCCTGAGGACTTGAGTTCAATCCCTGGGAACCACAAATAGAAAGAGAACCAACCCCTGCAAGTTCTTCTGTGACCTACACACACACACAAACACATACACACATGAACATATGTATACACATGCACATACACATGTACACGTATGCATACATACATGCACACACACACACAAAGTGTAAAAACATTTCAGGGAAAGCCTGAAATAAATCAATAGTATTTCAATGCAATATTTAAAAAAAACAGAACAATTAAAAGCCAACTAAAAAAGGCATGAGGCTTATGCACAGCCATAGTGAGGCCTCAAGGACACCACGCTCACACAGTGGGTCCTCGAGGATACCACGCTCACACAGTGGGTCCTCGAGGACGCCAAGGCCAATGTAAAAACCATACACCAAAAGCTGTACAATATGCAACTCCATGTGAGAAATGTCCACAGCAGAGAGCAGAAGAGTCCAGAGAGAGAGAGAGAGAGAGAGAGAGAGAGAGAGAGAGAGAGAGAGA
>NW_021604564.1:1485064-1489136 GCF_004785775.1 Grammomys surdaster | reverse complement strand
AGAGAGAGAGAGAGAGAGAGAGAGAGAGAGAGAGAGAGAGAGAGAGAGAGAGAGAGCAGATTGATTCATGGGTGCTGAGACTAGTCAGGAGAATCCTGCTTGGAGGAATAGGACTGTGAGATGGGTAGAATGTTTTGGAACTAGACAATGGCCGCACTCCATTCAGAACGCCAAAACATAGTGAAGACAAATGTCAATATGATTGTAATATGATTGATGTGATACATTTATGTCTCCTTTAAATTTCTTTATTACGTTGAGTTAGCTGTAGAGTGTGGCTTTTTGCAAAAAGCAGGAAAAAAGTAAAATGCTTCTCCTGGCTCTGTTGTCAGCGACCACCTCCTCAGTCCGCAAGCTGGATTCACTTCAACTGTCTTTATTGTCACTCTTCAGAATCTCTTCTCTACTCTTTTCCCAGCCTGCTTAATCTTCTTTCTTCTTCTGCCTCCTGGACCAAGCGTCCTACTCCTCCCTCACTGCCTTCCACTGGCTCAGCCTCTGCTGCCCTTTTTAAACTCTCCCGTTCCCAGAAAAGCCAACCGCCACCAAAGAGCAGAGCGTCATTTAAAGGGCCAGGCACAGAAAATATGTCATAGTACAGTGGAGACTGGCAGTCAGTTCTCTCCTCCCACCAGAGAAATAAAGACTTGTTTTGTTCTTTGAACTCGGGTCCTGGGACTTAGCAGCAAGCACTTTTATCCACTGAGTTGTTTCACCAGCCATGTCTGTCTCCTTACACAATACATACTGAAGTATCCATATTTATATGTGTAAGAACATGTAGAGTATGCTATGGTGGTATATGCATCATGAGTGCAGTATATATAATGTGTAATATATATAACTACATTTTTATATACTGAGTATATATATATTTTCTTCAACAGTATCACCATCACCTTCAACACTGTCACTACCATCACCATCACCACACTGCCATCATCACCATCATCACCATCACTGTTGCTGTCACTCTCACCACCATCATATTCATCACAATCATATCTCCTGTCCACAATTAACACCATCACCACTATTGCCATCACCCCCACCAACTTCACTACCATCACCACCACACCACCATCACCACCATCACCACCATCACCACCATCACCACCATCACCACCATCACACCATTATCCATCACCCTTACCATCACACCATTATCCATCACCCTTACCATCACAATCATTACCACAACCATCATCAACACTATCGCTGCCACCACCACAATCATCACCACCACCACTACCACCACCATCATCATCATCACCACGGTTATTATAACCACCATCATGACTGTCACTGTGACTTTCATAATTGCCCAGAATCAGGGACCTTTCCTTTCCCCCGTCCTTCCCCAGCAGCTCTCAGACTAGGATAAACTCAGAAGTATATGCTTGGGACTCAAATAATAAACCACTGATCATTCTGAAAGCCCCCATATTCAGCCTGAGTTCTCCTTCACCCATCTATCCCGCAACAGACACACATTTAAAGTAAGGAAACAGGACTGTACTCACCAGAGATGCACAGACAGGTCCTGAGGAGGGCCCTGGAAACACAGACAAAAACCCAAACTCAGAGAAGATGCCCTTGCCTTGAAGACTTCAGGGACACCCACACACATCCACTCCACTAACATTTGCTGAATTAGTTCCATGTTCCAGGTATGTGCTATTCATGGAAGAAACAACTCTAGAACCCCATTTCCCTCGTGTATTTACATCATATTATATATAGTTTACATATGTTAACCTCAAGTCAAGTATGATGGCTAGCTTCCCAATATGACCCAAACTACAATCACCTATGAAGAGAGTCTCAGTGAGGACTGTGTAGATCGGGCACCTAGTGGGTGTGTCTGTGGGGGATTTTCTAAATTATATTAACTGATGTAGGAAGCCCAGCCCACTGTGGGGAGATCATTCCCAAGGCAGGAGGTCCTGAACTTTATAAGAGTATAAGCAGAGCTGACCGCAAGCAAGTGACCAGGTGACCATGCAGGCAGTCATTTCTCTCTGTTCTTGACTCTCAGTGTGATGTGAGTAGCCGTCTGAAGTTCCTGCCTTGATTTCCCTACAATGGTAGGCTGAAATAGATCCTTTTCTCCCCTGAGTTGCTTCCTGTCAGGGTATTTTATCCCAGAAACAGAAATGAAGCTAGAACACCAAGGATGGTGTTTATTTACTTCAACAAGGGGCAAAAGTCTACACAACATAACAGATAAAGTGGCAGATGTATAGATGACATGGGGGAGCAAGAAGGACTGGAGGAAAGAGTGGGAACAAGACGGAAGAGGATGAAGGAGGAAGGAGGCAGGGAACAGTGAACACAGTCGAGGAATATCACACACATGTATGACAATGGCCCCATGAAGCCCACAGCTGTGTACAATGAGAACTCACTACTTAAAAGTATATTTAAAAAGATTTCCTGACATGTACAAATTATACAAATCATTGCTTATAGAGATGGTGGGTAGGCAGGTGGCCAGTGGGTACATGAGTGGCTATGGAGATAGAGAAGGAGGACAGTGCTTTCTAGGCAAGGTGTTCACCACTCAGCTACACTGCCAGCCCTAAAAGACGTATTTTTGTCATCATTTAGAATTTGTAGGCAATGATGAGAATGAGTTTGGGGCCTTGTACATAAAAGCAAGCACCCTGAGAGATCCTGGGCAGGGCTCCACCCTAACCACAAACCCAGCCCCTCACTGGGGGATTCTAAGTGGGGCCTAGCCAATCTCTGAGCCACAGCCTAGACCTTGAGGTAACCAATCAATGCTACCCAATCTGGAAGGAATGATGGAGGTCGAAACTCACAATGTAATCTGACAGTAAAGATACTTGAGTTCTGGGTGAGGGCATACAAATGTAACATGAAAATAAATGGGAACTGTTTAGGAAGAGAATAGAGAGCGGCAGGAAGAGAGGGAAGGAAGGGCAGTTGGGGGAGTTAACAATTCGAGCAAAGGACAATGATAGAAACATATAAAACTGTCATCATGAAGCCCACTGTTTTGATATTAAGGAAAAGTTAATTTACGGCCAGCAAGATGGCTGGCAAGTAAAGGTTCTCAGCACCATCTCTGAGCACACAAGTTTAATACTCAGGATTTATCCAGTGGAAGGGGAGACCTAGCTCCTACAAGTTGTCCTCTGACCTCCACATATAGGCCATGGAATGTACACTCACACACAAACAAAATAAATAAACAAGCAGAGAGTAATGGAAAAAATCTAAAGGTGAATTAAGAATGCTGAACTTAAAGGATGTGGCCCCTGATAGATGAACCTAGCTCCAGTCAACGGCCTCATACCCATAAGACTCTGGATTATTTTTAAAAGAAAAAAGTAAAAAGAACACAAAGTTGATAGTGATGAGAGTGAATCTGAGAGGAATTAGGGGGATGAATGGTGGGTGAATATGATCAAAATATATTCTATGTATGTAGGAAATTCTCCAAGAATTGTATTTATCAAACAAAAAAAAGAAAGAAAAATAATAACGAACAGGGAGCCACTGAGGAGGAAACAACAGATCTGTCCATCAGGAGCATGGCCAGGAAGCTAGGGACTGGCCCACCTTCTGAGCATCTGTTCTGTCCCATACAACACCACAGGGAAAATGCAAGTTGTTTCACAAAAAAAGCAAGAAGCTCCTGTATCAGTCACATGCTGACTAAAGGTGGCTCAGAGAAGCAGGTAAGACCTTGGTTTGACAAGATGTGACCTGCCAGGATAAACAGGATGGGGAGAGGCTAAGTTAACACATGGATGAGCCATGACTTATTCTCACCTACCTGATTGGCCCAACCTACTAGGGCTCTATCTGAACCTTTGACCCTCATACAATCCAGAATTGAGGCACTCACATGAACATAGGGACGCACTCTGTTACAGGGAAACCAGCCGACTTCATTTGTAGCAGTATTTCTTCCCTAAAAATGCAAGAGACAAAAGCATGATCAGAATGTATACGTATCCATTTTGTGTGTGTGTGTGTGTGTGTGTGTGTGTGTGTGTGAGAGAGAGAGAGAGAGAGAGAGAGAGAGAGAGAGAGAGAGAGA
>NW_021604564.1:1472740-1484964 GCF_004785775.1 Grammomys surdaster | reverse complement strand
AGAGAGAGAGATCCATGCACATTTCTCCTCTCAGTGGACACTATTGTTCATTTATCTCTCACTCAACATGAGGAACCCGAGACATGTTTCAAAGGCAGAGCCCCAACCTAGAATCCCTCAGTGAGTGGCTGGGGGGCATGTTTATGGGTGGAGCTCCTGCCTAGAATGTTCCACTGAGAGGTTAGGGGAATGGCTCATGGGTGGAGCTCCTGCCTAGAATCCCTCAGTGAGAGTCTAGGATATTACTCAACAGATAAAGTATCTGCTTAGTACCCTGAAGCCCTGAGATTCATATCCAGAACCACAAAAAAAAATCTAACCATAGAAGAAAAGACATTGTGGTAGCTCTGGAGCTACCCAGGAGTACTAGCCTCCCAGGAAGGTAACCTTCCCCGACATCTCCATTCACATACCCTCCCCACAAGGGCCAACTCCAGAACCTCTTGAGACTATGACCCCACTCCCTCAGATTCCCTGCAGCCATGACCTTGACTTGAGCCCATAATCATGACCTTATTTACTCTTGAACTCCGAAGGAAGCAACTCAAGAGCCTCATGAGGCTGTGCCCTGACCCCTTCATGTCATTTGCATCTATGACTTCACACTCATGCCTTGCCTTTGGCTCCTACAGCCAGTGTCCATACCTCCCACCAGTTGTGTTCAGCCTCTGCCTTAGTGAGCTCCACAATGTCCCCAGGGTTGAGCCGCAAAAATGGTCCAAAGGCTCCAGGTGGAGGAGGGATCCCGTAGTACTCCTGAAACACTTCCATCTTAGGCAGACCTGAAGGTGAGAGGAGATGAAACAACATGGTCGGTAGAACACTCAAAGCTGCGTCTTTAAACACAATAAGATTGACAATACCAAGTGGTGATGATGGGGTGGAAAAACAATAACGCAAGTTGGACAGCATCTGCTGAAAATAAGTGTATCTACCCTGGTTCCCAGCAATACCACTGTTGTATAAATACTGAGGAAAATGAAAATATACAGTTGCTTACAGGTGGACCCCAGCCTAGAATCCCCCAGTGAGGGGCTAGGGGTGTGGTCAGGAGTGGAGCCTCCATCTAGAATCCAAAATGAGGGACTAAGAGCATAGTCAGGGGCTGGTGAGATGGCTCAGAGGTTAAGAGCACTGACCCCTGCTTCCAGAGGTCATGAGTTCAAATCCCAGCAACCACATGGTGGCTCACAACCATCTGCAATGAGATCTGATGCCCTCTTGTGGGGTGTCTGAAGACAGCTACAGTGTACTTATAATAAATAAATAAATAAATAAATAAATAAATAAATAAATAAATAATAAAGTTTTTTTTAAAAAAAGAGCATAGTCAGAAGTGGAATCCCTGCCTAGAGTCTCCCAATAAGCGGTCGGGGACATAGTTAGGAGTAGAGTCTCCTCCCTCCCCTGGAGTATCATTTGCCTCCCCCACAGCACTCTGCACTCTCACCCAGTTCATTCCTTTTCTTGTCCTGGGCCCTTCGATGTAGCTTGTCCTGGAAGGAGGGATGAAGAAAGTAGGCATAGAAGTAGACACCTATTCCCAGCCAAGTGATTCCTTAGCCCTTCACTGTCTCTGCCCAGCCAAGGATGAGGATGCTCATCCCTGGGGTCTTCTGGTTTCTCTCTCATAAGCCTCTGTGATTTCCCAGGCACAGAATGAAATCAGATCTTACCTTCTTCATGGTTCCTGAGAAATCTATGGAAGGGAAAATTTCATTCAGAAGGAAACTCCCCTACAGAGAAGCTAGCCCACTTCCCTCACATTATCATAGAAGTACCTTGCCCATGACGACCACACGGAGGCACTCTCCCCAGACACTCCTTGTGTGCAGGTGCCCGGCACCTGTAACAGCGATATCCCTGGTAGAATGTGCCTCTGGAATGCAGGAAAGAGAGAGAAAGGAGAGACATAGGAAGTTATTGAGAGAAAACAAAGGCCAAATTTAGTGATGTACACCTGCAATTCAGCACTGGAAGGATGAAGCAGATACTGCATCCAAGCCTAGCCTGGGCAACTGAGGGAGACACTATCTAAAAGAAGGGAGAGAAGAAAGAGGCAGAAAGAGGGGAAGTAGAGGAAGGGGAGAAGGAAGAAGTGTAGAGGAAGAGTAACAAGTGAAAGTAAGGCTTCCTTCCTCTCAAGCAGGTGACCTCTCTAGAGAGGTAAGGCCGAGCAAGCTCAAGGCTCAGGATATCCCGGATACATACCTGAGTAACATTTGGCAGGCCTTGCAGGAAGTGGTCTCCTCAAAGGAGAACATCTGAAAATCATGTCCATTGGCTGTAGCATTCTCTGGGTAGATGTTGGAGCTGGAGAGAGAATTTGAAATCAGAACCAATACTTCATCCTGAACATGGATGAACAGCAGTCTACAGAATAAAGGTATCACAGTATATCTGGGCATCCATCCATAGATGTTTGAGTTGCACCCAACCTCAGGCTATTGTGAGTCGAGGTGCTGTGAGTATCAGCAGAGAGAGGAAACAGGTGGACAGGTGTCCGAGGCTAGGAGAAGGATGGAAGGTGGCTATTTAATGGGAGCAGGGTCTCCTTTGAAGGCGATGAAAGAGTTTCAAGGTACAAGGTGATAATTACACTTTCAAATGTGTTAAATGCCATAGAATTGTAGCTGTGAGGTGTTTGGGTTTAGTTATATAATTTTTTTTTTTTTGGTTTTTCGAGACAGGGTTTCTCTGTGTAGCCCTGGCTGTCCTGGAACTCACTCTGTAGACCAGGCTAGCCTCGAACTCTCGAACTCAGAAATCCACCTGCCTCTGCCTCCCAAGTGCTGGGATTAAACATCAACAGAAAGAAGGGCAGTAGAGGAAGAGACAGAGGAGCAGGAAGAGGACATTGAGGTAGAAGAAAAGAAAGGTAAAAAAGAGAAACAGAGAAGTGGGCGGGGAGTGTGTGCGTGGGGGAAGACCAGCAGAAGGGAAGAAGAAAGGGTAGAGAATGAAGAAGATAGAGGAGAAGCGTGAGGAGACAGTCTTTGGTTTTGGCTTTTGGGGGAGGTGAGGAGGGTGGTTTTCGGGTTTTGGGTTTTTTGTTTTGGTTTTTTGATTTAGGGGCTTTTATCTTTTGGGTTTTTTGTTTTGAATTTATTGTAGCTGATGTTTTTGTGAAGTGAGGATTGAACCAAATAACAGGAAAAGGAGGCTCACATGGCCATTTCAAACTGTTCCAACCACTTCTTCTTCAGCTCCCGAGTCTTGAAGAACAGCTCATAGCCCTGGGCGCCTTGATCCTCAATCAGAAGGAACATATGGCTCCACTGGATATGGAAAAGTATATCCCAAATGAATCCCCTGCAGAAAGCAGGATCACATCCCGCCTGTCCCTCATCCCCAGGGCATACACATGGGTATGCTCAAACAAGACTATCTAGACCATCCAAACACATACAGCAAGTCCAAAAGTCAATGAGGGCCTGAGCTCAAGACCCAGAACCTACACTAAAAATATCAGGAGTGATGCCATGTGCTTATGACCTCAGAGCTGGGAAGCAAACACAGGAGACTGTCTGGGCCTCCCTGGTCAGCCAGTCTAGCCTAAAGGACAAGCCCTGGGCTCAGTGAGAGACCTTGTCTCCAAAAAAATGGATGGCCCCTGAAGAATGACACCTGAGGTTGCCTCTGGACCATGGATTTTTCAATGAAAAGATTGAAGGACAAATAGTTAAATTCTTTCTCTTGCTCTCATTCTCGCTCTCCACCCCTAACCCGTCTCCCTCCCCAGCCCCCTCACTCTCGCTTTTTCACTTCCACATGCAGACAACTCCAAGGCCAAGCTGCCAGAACATCTGGACACCCCCTCCCCCCGAGTCCTAGTGGCAAAGTCCCACCTTCTTGTTGTCTCGCTCCCCGGAGGAGTCATCCCGAACTTGGAAGCTGTGCAGGTTCACCGAGGCCTTGAGGTCATAAGAATCCCCGCGGCGTTTACAGATGAGCAATGCTTTGTCCAGCAGGAAGGCATACCTGCAAGCCTCCAGGTCAGGGGCCCAAATATGACCCCTCCCAGTCCCCCTGCCATCTCCAGGAACTCTACCTGCTCTGCGGTGGATTCACACCCTAACCATGACCAACTTAGTAAGCTCACCTGTGCATCCTATCTTCATCCACGTGATCCAAGTTGGTCCTGCCCAACTTTGCTCAACCACACATCCATCAAGGGTCTACTCTACAGTTATGGTAATTCCACCAACCTCTCCATCTGTCAATCGGGCCCCACCACCATCTTAACTCAGGCTGCTCCCCAAACCTAGGATGACTTTGCCCAAATCCGTTAGGGAAGTTAGCCTCACAAAGAATCCTTCTGGTATCTTGGCTCCACTCACCTGTCCATCTAGGCTGTAGCCACGCCCCCTGGCCAGATTGCACCCCAGATCCAAGTTTACCAGCCTGTCTAAAACCTTGGCCTCAGCTGGGTATGGGGTCAGTCACCTTTTATCCCAGCACTTGTAAGGAAGAGGCAGGAGTATCTCTTTTGAGTTCAAGGCTAACCTGGTCTACACACCGTCTCTCAAAACTAAGAGACCCTACCCCCACATGATTCACCGCAAATCTATATTGACTCTGCCCATCTACCTGCTTATGTAGAAATCAGGCCCAACCTACTGCCCAAGCCTCACCCCAGACTGACTTCCCTCCACTTTCCACTTAAGCACTGGCCCTGCCCACAACCTTTGCTCCTCCCTTGGTCCAAGTTGGCTCCACCCACCTGTCTGTCTTTGAGCGACGCTCCACTGAGGTAATCTTGAGCTCACCGTCAATCTTAGGCCGGCCATAGTTGGCGAGAGATTGGTCCTGCACAGTAGGCAGAGTGGAGTCTAGCCACAGATTCCCCTAGAAGGGGACCAGCACTCTGACTATAGACCCACACCCTTGGCCCACCCAGCTCCAGCCCTCACCAGGTTCTCAATGGACAGCTGAAAGTTTGTGATCTGCCGTAGGGTTTCATTATCTCTCTTGACCTCATTCACACACTGTGCCAGGTCCTGTGAGTAGGAAATGGTGACAGGCTTTCTTGCCTACCCCTCTGGCCCAATCCCTTCCACAGCCAAGGGTAAAGGATCAGCCGCCTAGTGGAGGCAGAGAGACTGCTGCCAGCATGAGTACCCAACCAGCAGCACCTGCTCCCTCACCCTCATGGCATCCAAGGCCAACCGCAGGTTCTCCTTTTCTGTAGCATCTTGTGTGTGCTTCACTAGCTCCTGTGTGGACCAAGGAGTCAGAGTTAACCTGGGCGTATCCCCACGCCCCAGAACTTCCAACTGATGCTGACCCACTAGGTCCTCCTAGAGACTGGGACATAACCCAATAGCTGATGTACCCAACCCCTCAAATCCAGCTTTCTTCACCCTCTGGGGCCTAGGGTCTAGGCCCAGCCCAGATGCTGTGCTGATTAATCTTAATTGTCATGTTGACACAGGCAAGAATCACCTGGAAAGAGAGTCTCAGTGAGTGAGGGACTCTCTAGATCAGGTTAGCCTGTGTGTGTGTTTATGGGGGATTGTCTTAATTGTATTCACAGAGTTGGGAAGACCTGTTCCTTATGAGTGACATCAGTCCCCGGGTTTGGATCCTGGACCTGTGTAAGTGTGGAGATTTAGCCAAGCACAATTGAGCAAGCATGCATTCGGTTGGCTCTGCACTTCATAGGTGACTGTATGGGTGTGATTAGCTGATTCTTTCCTGCCTTAACTTCCCAAGCACATGCTTTCTCCCTTATAGTTCCTTTTGCCTGTGTGTTTTTGCCGAAGCAACAAAATGGAGACTAGGGCAGCGCCCAGCCACACCCAGGGAACCCAGCCTTGTGTGGGCACCTGGAGGAGGAGGTGATACTTCAGCACCCGCTGCATAGGCACCATCAGCAGATCCCGTAGGGTGAATCGGCCATTGTTGGCTCTTTGAGAACATTCCTGGCAGGGTAGAAAATAAGAGCTTCGTGGACAGCCACAGAGGAGGAGGGCAGGAGGCAGGGGAAAAGGGGCAAACAGACTTGACCAAGTACAATGGCTTAGCTGAAGTGCTTGCCATACCAGCATGAGGAACTGAATTCCATCCCCAGAACCCACAGCAAAAACAAAACAAACAAACAAATAAAAAACACTGGGCATGTTAGTACAAGCCAGCATTTGTGAGCTCAGCACCCAGGAGGCAGACGCAGGTTGACCCCTGGTCGTCACATGGTCACTGGCTGGTCAGCCTAATCAAATGAGCAAGCCTCCGGTCCCAGGAAGAGACCCTGTCTAACAAACAAGGTGGAGGGTCTGATGACATGGCTTGCCGCCAAACCTGACAACTAAGTCCAGACCCTCACAGACACACTGTGGCATGTGCACACAGAGTAAATAAATAAATAAATAAATAAATAAATAAATAAATAAGCCGGGCGGTGGTGGCGCACGCCTTTAATCCCAGCACTTGGGAGGCAGAGGCAGGTGGATTTCTGAGTTCGAGGCCAGCCTGGTCTACAGAGTGAGTTTCAGGACAGCCAGGGCTACACAGAGAAACCCTGTCTCGAAAAAAACAAACAAACAAAAAATAAATAAATAAATAAATAAATAAATAAATAAATAAATGTAAAAGAGGGAGTGAAGAGGTGAGCTCTAGAGTTAAGGGCGCCAGCTGCTTTTGCAGAGGACCTGGGTTCAATTCCCAGCACCCACAAGATGGTTCACAACCATCCTTAACTTCAGTTTGAAGAGATCTGATGCCTTTTTCTGGCATCCACAGGCACTGCCCAAAAGTGGTGCATAGATATATACATGTAGGCAAAACTCCCACAAAAGTAAAATAAAATGAAAATTAAAAAGAAAGGTGAGATGTGGTAGATAGAGGAAGACACACAATGTAGAGTTTTGGCCACTGTGCATGCGCGTGAGCACACACACACACACACACACACCTTGAATAGATATATATTTGAGTAGCTTTCTATTCCTATGCTTTCCACCACAGCCTGCCCTAGGCACAGCATCTCCCATGGCTTCCCATGCTGTAGAAGCCAGTGTTGGACTTAGTGGGCAGGAGAGGAAGAGGGAACTATGGGTCACACTGAGACCCAGTTCAGATGAAGGCTCAGCCTGTCATCAGGGCTTCCCTAAGATCAGGATCTCAGGGTAAACTTGAGGCATCCTGAATGTTCAAGCTCATCCCAAGACCAGGGTTCAGTGTGAGATCAGCCCTGGGTTTAGGGTCAAGGCTGGTCATCCCAAAGTCAAGACTCTACTGGGGTACGAGCTCAGAGCTCTGGGTCTTATCCTCCCTGACCCATTTTCTCTGCATGGCCTCTGGAAGCCTCACCCTCCCACTAGCCCTCAGTGACCTCCAGCTAGGAGTTTGGGAGATAGCTTAGTTGGAAAAATGCCTGTCATGCAAGTGTTAAGACCTGAGTTCAAATGCTCAGCACCCATGTACGCAAATGTACATTGTCACAAATGCCCAACTCTAGCACTGGGTGGCAAGAGCTGGCAGGGACAGATGCTGTCAGCAAGAGCCAATAGATTCTCAGTGCTGAGTGTTCAGCAAGTCTGGCCAATTAGTGAGCTTCTGGCTCAGCAAGAGACCTTGTCTCAAAATATAAGACAGGTAGCAATAATGGCGGACACCAAGCACTGACCTCTAGCCTCCAAATACACACACACACACACACACACACACTCTCTCTCTCTCTCTCTCATGTGCGCCAGGCATAGTGGTGCACACTTGTGATTCCACCTTTGGGGAAGTAGAGACACACAGCTCCCTGGGGCCACCTGGCCAGTCTAGCCTACTAGGTAAGGGCAAAAGCAGTGAAGGCCCCTGTCTCAGAAAAGCAAGAAGATAGTGAGACCCCAGGTTGTCCTCTGACATCAACCAGCATGAACACATATACACATGTATGTGGACACACATACATGCATGCACCACGGATTGACACATACATGCTTGTGCATACCCCACACACAAAAGATTGTAAACTGCAAAATGAAGCCAACTCCATCTGCCCTGTGCTCCCCAGGACCCATAAAGCAAAGGGAGGGTCCCACAAGGGCAGCACGGCCCCACCTCCAGCTTCATCTGCACATCCTCCCGTGCTGTGGCCACTTGATCCAAGTGCTTGCTGGCTGATTCCACCTGACTGCAATAACGGCCATAGACAAGGAACCTGTGGGCCAGGGTGGAACACCATGGAAGGGTACTTACAAGTCAGGTATATCTAAGCGCCCATTCTGGCCTCATTCAGCCCAAATGCATAACCCCAGCCACAGTCTCCCCATCTGTACACAGGCCTGACAATATCTCGCAGAGGGCTAATGTAATTGTTAATGGTAGAGTGCAGCATACAGTCTGTAATCAGTGGTTGTTGACTTCGCAAGCAATTATTGAGCACCAACTGTGTGCCAGTCCTGTGCTAAGTACTTTATACAATGGTTTATTCAATCGTCACTGTAACCCTGAACATGCCCATTCATAGATGAGGAAACAATAGCTTCCCAGTGACACACAACAGAAGTAAAAATTAAACAAGAGCTGGGAAAGCCAGCTCTGAGGGCATGGCTCAGGAATGGAGCCCTCTCCTAGATCCCCCAGTGAAGGTCTCAGGGTATGGAATCCACCAGGGAGGGGCTGGAGATGTGGTCATGGATGGAGCCCCGCCTAGAATCCCCCAAGTTCTGGATTCATTCAGCCTCCGACCCTCATTGAATGAAGAACTCTGCCCAGTAGTGTCTAACGTCTCTCAGTGTCCCACTCAGCCATGACTGTGACCTCCAAGATCTGGTCAGCCATGTCTCACCTCTCCTTATACTTGATGAAGACCTGATACAGCATTGTTGCTCCTGGGCCAGCCAGAGCATCCTTCAGTTCCTTTAAGAAGTGGGTGTGCACGGAGAGCAGCTCCTACCCCAAGAGAAAAAGGGAAAAAAAAAGATGCAGCTGGGGCTAGAGCCTGAGCACAGACACACACACACAGACACACACACACACACACACACACACACAGACACACACACACAGACACACACACACAGACACACACACACAGACACATACACACACACACACACACAGACACACACAGACACACACACACAGACACATACACACACACACACACAGACCAGCAGGAGAGGAGAGTCATACACATGCTCCAGGGCAAGTGACAGTCAGAGATTATCTCCTTGGAAAAGACAAAGGTATAGGGATCTGCTGGCTCACCTCAATGTTGACAAAGATGGTCTCCATGTCTTGAGGCTTGAGGAATCTCTGTAGGGGCTTCATGAAGTGCTAAGGAGATCAAAGAGAAGGTAAGGTAGGAGAGGACCCTCCATCTAGGTCACCCAAAGAAACAGAAACAAGGACGAGCCGGGAGGGCTCAGGGAGGACACACAAACATCAAGGGGCTAAGAAACAGACACAGAGAGAGACAATGACAACACAGACAGAAATGGCAAGGAAGAGACAGTCAAATTGATTGAAGGACAGACAGACAGAGTGAAGGAGACATAAACAGAGATAGTTGCAGAATGACACAGACACTGACATAGAAATAGAAATAAAGGCAGAGACACACAGAGAGATAGAGAGACAAAGAGACAGAGACAGAGAGATGCGCAGAAACACAGAAACAGAGACAGGCAAATATAGAGAATTAGAAATTGAGACAGAGTCAGAACAAAAGAAGTGGAGACGCAAACATGGTGGCACACACCTGCCATCTCAGTGCTAGAGAGTCTGAGACAAGGGCATCATAAGTTCAAGACCAGCTAGGCTACAGAGTGAGACCGTAAAATGAGGATGAGGAGGAGATGGCTCAGTGCTGTTGATCTTTCAGGGGACCCAATTGAATTCCCAGCACCACATGGTGGTTATCAAACTCCATACCTCCAATCCTAGTGTATCTGGTGCCATCTTCTAACCTCCCCAGGTGCCAAGCACTCACAAGTTGCATATACGTATATGCAGGTAAAACACTCACACTTAAAATTAATAAATTCAATTTTTTTAAATTAAAGAAAAATCAAGAGAAAGGGAATGTCCATGTTAAAAAAAAAATGCCTTCAACTGTTCCAAGGCAGAGTTATCACTAATAGCCCAAAGTGGATGCCATCAAATGTCGACCAGTAGGTGAGAGACCAAGTATGGTTCATCTACTTGCTAGACTATTACTCAGCAATGAGCAGACTCCAACACATGTGGAGAGAACGCAAGGATTTTTGTGCTAGGTGAGAGAACCGAACACATGAGACCATACAGGGTGGGGCTTCTCAACAGGAAATGTCCAGATTGGAGGAATTCAGAGACATAAAGTGGATTTGTGGGCCCTGGCAGATGAGGAAAGTGGGGAGCCTAAAGATTAAAGATAAGGTATACAGTGTGTCTGTCTAGAACAATAGCATGTTGTATAACTGAACAGTGGCAACAGCTGCTCACCTTTGGATTTAACACCTGACTGAGTGGGTTGTTGATTGTATTTATCCATCTCTATTAAGCTAGGTTTAAAAAAAAATGAAGCCAGGTGTGGTGGCACATGCTTGTCTTCCTGCTCTCAGGAAGTTGAGGCAGAAAGATTATGAGTTTAAAGGCAGCCTGGGCTACATGGGAAGAGCCCCTATGAGGGGGGCAGGAAACAGATAACCATGGTAGGACACAGGGCTGTAACACACCTGCTGGATGGAGCCCAGTGTGTCTGTATACTTCTCCTCCGTCTGCTGGATCTCCCGCAGGCAGCAGCAGCGCTTATCGTACTCCGTCATCTTGGGCTGTGAGCAGGGACCATAGAGGCTGGTGAAGCTCCCTGCAGCCACCTCCAGCCTTCCCACCTACCGGGCCCTTCCCAGATCCACGCACTGGCGTGGGCACGAACTCCGAGCGCATCAGATCCTCGTAGATCTCATCCCCCTCTGCCTCCTCATTCTCCACGCAGTCATAAAGGTCCTCGTCTTCCTCCGCGGTGTCACTGGGAGACAAAATCAGGCCATGCCCCAAGCCAGGGACCCATCAAAAACTTTCAGAATCAAAGATGAGTCCACAATGCACTCCCTGCCTCCAGACTTGCAATGTGTCCCCTTAAACTCCAGGACAGATCCGTGTTCCCTCAGACTCTGGAACAGATCTGTGTCCCTCAGACCCCAGGACAGACCCGTGCACCCTCAGTCCCTAGGACAGATTCCTACCCCTCAGACCATGATTCATGACTCGGCTCCAGTTTCCACTGTCTCTCACAAACTGCACCCATCGGGCCCTAATACTCACTCAATCTGGTCTGAAAGGCCGCTGTAAATGTCTTCGTCGCCCAGGGTGCTGTCCTCTGTTGGGAAAGGCCTGGGGAACCAGATAGGCATAAGCAGGGCTGTGGGACAGTGGGCGGTAGCTTCAAGAAGGGCCAGCCTCACAGCCTCGTCTCTACTCACATGATTCCTTTGTTCTGGGCAATGGGTGTCCATGACAGAGCAGACAGGGTGTAGATGACCTGTGATAAGGATCATAACTGCTCAAAACTCCTTTCCATACCTACCCCTCAGGCTCCCAGCACCTGAAGCTATCCCTTGAGGTTAGACATGCCCACCAGACTTTGGGGGGCATAGCCCAGCATCTTCTATACATCCCTGTACCCCAAACAAAGCCTCCCCACTATCAGGTCCACACAATAACTCAGGCAAAGCAAAGCAATAATTTGTTACATAGGAGAGATGAGAGATCAGAGACACAGAACCACACAGTACTAGCCAGAGTCACACAGAAAGTAGGTGAGCAGACCCTTGACCTTGTTCCCCATCCCCCAAGCCCACATGTGGGAAGCATCCTGGAAGGCCAACCTGGCTCTGCTACCAGCTCCCTAGTAGTCTACGGGCACACGCAGAGGCAGGCCCTCAGGTGTGTATGCACGAATGTGTGCATGCGCGTGCACGCGTGCACAGACACACACATCAGTCAGTACTAGAAATAAATCAAAGTCCAGTCTTTGGGCACGGGGAATCCAGCTCACCTTTCCAAAGTCCTGCACATCAAAGAGGTCGAAAGCCTCAAAGAGTTCGCTGCGCTTGAGGCCGAACTTCTCACAGCAAGTAGACAGGAAGGTTCGGATGTTCTTAAGACAAAGGAACTATGGGGAAGAGAAATGAGGCTGGGAATACATTATTGTGCACGCACACACAGACAGTCTCTCCCTCCCTCCCTCCCTCCCTCCCTCCGGCGCCGGCGCCCGCGCCCGCCCCCCCCCGCGCGGAGGCAGC
>NW_021604564.1:1417301-1472640 GCF_004785775.1 Grammomys surdaster | reverse complement strand
GATATAAAAAAATAAGTGTATGTGTAAATAAAAACAAACTAGGGCTGGCAGGACGGCTCCCGGCTAAAGGTGCGCGTTGTGTAAGCCCAGGGCCCTGAGTTCAGTCCCCAGAACCCACACAAAATGGACAAGTTGTCCTTTCAGCTCTGCATGGCAACTGTGCCACATGCATGTACAGCCACCATTAACAAACACTGTGCTGGCCTTGTACTAGCCTTGAATTCACAATGCAACCCTTGCTAGCACTGAACTTGTATAATCCTCCTGCCTCCGGGTAATAATGAGTGCTGGGATGTGTCACCATACCCACCTAGGAAGTCTTATATTTTTACTACACATATTTATATGTGACCAAGTACACATATGGAGGTCAGAGAACGACTGGCAGAAGTCAGCACTCTACTTCTACCAGGTGGGTCCAGGGGATCAAACTCAGGCGATCAGGCTTGGTAGCAAGCACCTTAACCCCTGAACCCTCACTTTGGGCCCTGAAAATGTTATTTTTAAGATAAGATAATGTTTGCCAAAATCCTAGAGCCAAGTACATGGGGTGGTGATGGGACTTCATTCAAGGTTGCATCACAGGGGAGAGGAGATCAACTCAGAGAGGCACAAAGGATGGCCATGTTCTTTATCTCAGGAGGGATCTGGGCTACATGGGGGATCGCGGTAAGCAGAAGAGATTGCGTGGAGAACTCAAACAATCGAGCATCTTATAGGAACATCGGACTCTGCTGAAAAGAAGAGGCAAAGTGCTCGGCCCTAACGAGCCGTCTACATTACCCCTGCCCCAGCTGTGGCTCAGGGAATGCCATGCCAGAGGATGGGTGAACTGCTGTGAGATGCTTATCTGCCGGATACGACACAAACTCGGGGGAAAGTGTTGGATGGGACATAGGAGAAGAGGGAGGGGTGGATGGAGATGTGATCGTATGTCATCTGTATACGTGATCAGATGTGTATATGTGTGATCAGTGTATATGTGATCAGATGTCATCTGTATATAGAAGCCACAAGGATCGAGGCTAGAGGGAGGGCTCAGTGGTTAAGAGCACTTGTTGCCTTTGTAGAGGAGCCAAGTTTGGTTCCTAGCACCCACAGGGTGCCTACAACCGTCTACAGCCCAGTTACAGGACCCGTTATCCTCCATGGACATCAGACATGTTCATGATACAGAAAAACACACAAGACACTCAATCACATAAAACAAAACAATTTTTTTTTGCTTCTGTTTTTCTGAGACACAGTTTCTCTGTGTAACAGCCCTGACTATATTGGAACTCGATTTGTAGACAAGGCTGGTCTTGAACTCACAGAGATCCACCTGCCTGTGCCTCCCAAGTGCTAGGATTAAAGACATACACCACCATTTTGGCTAACATTTATTTCTAATATCAAGAATAAAGTAAATATTTTTAAAATAAAACTGGGCTGTGTTTTTTTCTTAATTTTTCCATACTTCTTTTTCTTCTTAATATTAATTTTTCTTTACTCTTGACATTTTTTCATGTATACAATGAAAAATATATTGGTGTCCACACTCTCTACCCCCTCAAGTCTCCTTACAATTGCATGGCCTTCTTGGTTTTTACAGCCCATGCAGTCTAGTTTGTGCTGCCCATGTACACATGGGTGTGAAGCAGCAGTCACTGGAGCATGGGGATCCTACCAGTAGCCACACCCCCTGAAAAGAATGATTTGCACCCTTACAAACTGTGTGCTGTGGACACCGACTACCCACCAGTCCATGCTGGTAGTGTGCTGCCTTGATCTGACAGCTGTGGTCAGTTCCTGAGACTTATGGCTATGTCATGTCCAGAAGACAAGCCATTCACAGCATCCTTCCTGGCATTCTTTCTGCCTCCTCTTCTGAGACATTTTCTGAGCGTTGGAGTTGGGGAAGATGTATTTCAACCATTCCAAGACTGAGCTATAAATTCAATGCAATTTATACTAAAATCATTTTTTAATTACTGGGCTTGGCACTCAACTCATTAAGATTGTATAGCAAGTCATATAAATATTAGGCAAGATCTTCTGACAATCAAAAAAAATCATGTGGGGCTGTTGGCCTTGCAAGATATTGAAAATTATCAGAAGTCTTGTGCTTGTGTATGCGTGTGCATGTATGCTGTGTGTGCACACTGAGACCAATTTGACATTGAATGTCTTTCCCAATCACTCTCCAGTTAATTTATTGAAGCAGAGTCTCTCAGTAAGCCACAGCTCCCTAATTAGCCTAGGCTGGCTGGCTCCCCCTCCAGTGCTGGGAATTACAGGTATATTCCCAGCTTTTTATGTGGGTGTGGGGGATCCAAACTCAGGTCCTTATACTTATATAGCAAGCATTTTACCAACTGAGATATCTCTCCAGTCCTCAAGAGTTATCATCATAAATCTACAGCTATTTCAACGGAGTGATAATGGCTGCCAGCCTCTTAGACGGCCATCACCGTGCCCAGCTTCTAGGGTCCATGAAGACAATGCAGTAATCTCTCTGTAACCGTCCCATGCTGAAACAGCTTGCTGTACATGACTGAGTCTTAGTGAAAGTAATGATAAGGGACTGGTCAAAGCTGGGTGCTGTGCCCTGCACGTTCTCTTTGACTTCTTGCATCACTTAACCACAGCCGTGTGGTCAGACTGCCCAATCAGTGCTGTCGAGGAGATCTGAGGTTCTGCATGGCTGAACCACCTGAGAAGTGGATCATCAAATGACTCATCCAATGACCATCAAGTGCCTCATCCAACATTTGGCTGTGACCTCAAGAGAAACCTCAAGGGTGAACTGCCCCGCTAAGCCACTTCAAAATTCTTGACTCAAAGAGCCTTATGAGAATCATACTATCAAGCTACAGAATAATTTGTTACACACTGATAAGCAGGTAAGTGGGGATAATACACATACAGGGAGAGCTCCTCTACAGCATCTTGTAATGCAGTGATACAGCCATTCAAAGAGCTTAACCTGGTATGAGCCCTCAGTATCCAGAAATTATTGTCATCACAGTCATGATCACCATCATCATCATGACCCTTACCATCACCACCATCAAAAACAATACCATAATCACAGCCATCATCACTGTCACCATCTATACCACCATCATCACCTTCTCCATTACCATCATCACACTCATCACCATGATGTGCAGAGTTCTCAGTCACCCTACGTGTTCCAGTGTCTACGCCTCTACTAATAAAGGCATGGTATTCATCACTCCATGTCGTATGTCTGAAATGACGATGGAGTCCCAGTTAACTCACCAGTCACATGAGGGTAGAGATTAGTTCTCAGAAACCATCACTCCCCAGCTCCTAGACCCAGTGGCATCACTGTAAAATGGTAGAAGAAAGGGTGTGGCCATGAGCTCGTTACAAACCTACTGAAGAACTACTAAAGCTGAGATCCTTCTGGGCCTTGAGAGGTTGAACCTGTCCTTTGTCTAAGACTCTGTGTGTGTGTGTGTGTGTGTGTGTGTGTGTGTGTGTGTGTGTGTGTGTGTATTAGTACGTAGGTGCAAGCATGTGAGGAAGTCAGAGGACAACCTCCCTCGGGTGTTGGTACTCAATTTACACCTTGCTGGAGACAGGGTTTCTCTGTTGCCCCATGCTGGGGAGCCTCTAGGGACTTCCCTGTCTCCAAGTCCCGTCTTATCACAGGACTGCCTCATTTCCCCTTCTGGCTTTCCACTGGGTTCTAAGAAACAAAGCTCTAGTCTGCACACTAACCTGTACACTTTCTTCTTCAAACCATCTCTCTACAGTCCTTCTTTCTGATTTTGAGGCAGATTCTCATACAGCACAGGATGGCCTCAAATTCACTGTATAGCCAAGGAGAAGGAAGTATTCTTGGTTTGCTGGGGGTGACAGGAGTCCACTCCCAGGTTGGGTGGGTGCCATGACTGGTACCCAGGACTCTGTGCATGCTGGACAAATGTTCTACCCATTGAAGCACAGCCACAGTTTTAGACTATTTTTTGAGCTATCTTGGATTGTCAGCCAAATGGAGCTCTGTCATCATGTATGCAGCCTCAACACCATCAACACCCCACAGACAACTGGTCTACTTGTAACTATCATCAACCCTACATGACTCTTGACCATTACCTAAAGTCCACAGGTCTCTCTTTGATTTGGACTAGTATTTAAAGACCTGCGACTAGGGGTGGAGCTCAAGAGAAGTTGTTGTGTTGAAGGAGGGGATGTCACACGAAGACCCACTCCTCCCTGGGAAGTTGTAGGCAGCTAATGACTTCCAGGGAAGGAAGACGCATTTTGTTCAGTGTTACAGCCACTGGTACATGGCCCCTCACCTCAACTCCTGTCAGAAACTCTAATTCAACTCACTGGGTCAAAAAAACAAAAACAAAAACAGAAACAAAAAAAAAACAGAAAAACAGAAAAGACTCCGAAGTAGAAGTTAGTAAAGCAGCCATGATCAAAATACATATGTACACGGACCAAACTGCCAAAGAATATGCTCTAATTTCTAAGTTATTGAAGGAGGCAACTCAGTTGCTAAAGCAAGGGCCTGGGTTCAATGCCTAAAACCTACAAGAATGTCCAGGAGTGCTGACACTGTGTAGCAATCCATCTCACAGAGGACCCAAGTTTGGTTCCCAGCCATATCACAAATACTTGTGACTCCAACTCGGGGTGGGGGAGATCCAATGCCCTCTTCTGGCCTCCTCAGGCATTTGCACCCAAGGACGCACACACATACACACAAACACACACACTATAATAGTAATAACAAACACATGCACAAACACATACAAATATACACATGCACAGGTGAAAGATGAAATGGCTGAACAAATGACTTCCATCTGACAGGTGGGAAAACTGAGGTTTGTCAAAGGGCTATCACCTGCCAGAGTCACACATGTAAAAGCAGGAGTGTGGAAAAACACAGAGAACCAAGCCCCACCCTTTCTCTACCCTGGATCCATGAACCACACTGAGCCATCACAGCCCCTTCCTCAGGGCCTCACAGGGACATAGTTAGGACCAGCACATCACAGAAATTATATATACTACTCAGAAGTCCTGTGGGCTCTGGACTAACCCTAGACAGGCAGATAGAGCTGGCAGGCCAACACCAGAGGTGATGTCTGGCCTTAGGTCTGTCTGGCCTAAAAGGAAATCCCCTCCTAACCTCAGAGGATCAGCTGAGCTTTGAGACTGCCTTCCCTCAAGTCACATGACCCTTCCAAAAGGAGTATGATTCACAACTCCTTCCACCACTTCAGAGTAGCTAGAGAGCTGAGCTCCTTCAGAAAATGCAGTGACTGCGGTTAGACCACCAGAAGAACTTCCCGGTATCATGAGGCATGTGAAAAGATGATGGACAGGAAGCCACTCACTGTAGGAGGCACGTGGAAGTAGAACTCTTCCTTGTTTTGTGGGGACAGCCCCTCTGCTTTCCTTATCCTCCAGGACAAAAGAAGACCATGGCACTAGACAGCAACAAGGCCTTAGGCAAATCAGGAGCCAAGCACTGTGGTCAAGCTGGAAGTTGGCTTTTGGTGCCTCTGCCCAAAATAGAGAGAATTCTGTTCAAGGAAGTAGCGGTCGGGCCAGAGGCCTCTGTTGGGGGCTGAGAGAAAGCCACCCAGACTCAACACAAATTCTGCCTTCTGTGCTTTTCACACCCATAACCCAAACCCAGGAGACTGCCGGAAACAGGAAGTGCCTGTTACCAGGCCTGGCTGGGGAAGATAGAAAAGGGGCAGAGAGATGGCTCTCTGCCTTCCTTCAGCCCTGTAATCTTTCAGGCTTCAGCTGGCTCACTGAGGCTTCCCAGACAGGGTGAGCATGCTGTTCATCCTGTCCAGAGCTTTGAATTGAGGAGCTGATGACTCCTTCTTCAGCATAAGTCTAAAGCATTCTGAGAGCCAGGCTGCCTCTTCTCCCCCTGTTACCTCACACCCCAGCAAGCCCTCAACAACTAAATGTCTGGTGACTTCCAGCTAAAGTTGGTAAACAAGATCTTGGACAGGTCATCATGCCTTGGGTTCTCTAACCAAAAGTCAGAAATGAAATCCCAGTGTGGTGGTATATACCTATAATCTTAGAGCTCAGGAAGATGAGGCAAAGGATGGCTGAAATCTGAAGTAAGCATGGACTACAGAGTGAATTCCATGTTGGCCAGGGTACCACCATGAGACCCTGTGTCAAAAACAGGGGTGGGAAACAAGGAGTGAGGGGAGAAGATAGTGGAGGGAGAGAAGGCAAAGGGAAGGGAAAAGAGGGTAGCAATTTCCCTTAAGATGAGATCTTCCACTTTGGAAGGAAGCCCATTAAGACACAGGATGTGCTAAGGGGAGGTGAAACATTCTATCCTGCAGGAAAGCCTGTTAAGCTCGGGAAATAAACAAAAGGAAATAAGTAGGAAGTCCCTGAAACAGACCAGATTCTCTAGACTCTGCCTTCTCCAAGCACAAGCTGTAAGGACAACTGGTCACCACTCTCAGACAAGCTGAACTGCCCAAAAGAGATTCAGACAGGACAAGGTACCTGGAAGAAACAACTGTCCACCCTGTGGAGCTGCCTGCAAGCAGCTTTCATGAGTCACCAACCATGCCAGGCTTTGGTGATACAGCTGTATTTGAGCCATTTCTGCTCCTCTTAAGTGACCCCTGACCCACATTTCTATATGTAACCCAGTGACACTCAGTGCTTCACCAAGTTGGACTTCAGTGGTATCCTTGCTTGTCCTGGCTGTCTGCCCTATCTGGGGCAGTAGGCGTTTATTTACATCTCCCCCTGAAGACAAAATATTCATACAATAAAGATGAGGGAATAGGAAGGGAAGGAGAGGAACAAATATGGAGGGGTTGAAAAAATGGAGAAAGAAGAGAAAAAGAAAGAAGGAGAGAGGGAGAGAAGGAGAATGACAGAGAGACAGAGAGAAGGAGAAAGACAGAAAGACAGAGCGCAGGAGAAAGACAGAGAGACAGAGAGAAGGAGAAAGCCAGAGAGACAGAGAGAAGGAGAAAGACAGAAAGACAGAGAGCAGGAAAGCCAGAGAGAAGGAGAAAGACAGAAAGACAGAGCACAGGAGAAAGACAGAGAGACAGAGAGAAGGAAAAAGACAGAGAGACAGAGAGAAGGAGAAAGACAGAAAGACAGAGAGCAGGAGAAAGACAGAGAGACAGAGAGGAGAATCCACCTCTCCACTTTAGAACTGAGAACTTACACAAAGCCTGACCCAAAAACCCCAGTCATTAATTAACTCAGCAAGCATATATTAAGCACTTACTGTTTACCCTGCACTGAGACCCGGTAGGTGATGAGGGAAACAGGGCCCTGATGCTTGTACCCTGGAAAGATGCGGTAGATAAACTGGACGGGCTTGCAGCACAAAGCAATCTGGATATTGGTCAGTAACAGTGCTGGTGAGTATGTGGTAGGAAGTACAGAGAGCTGAGGTATACAGTAACAAGGACAGACAACTGTACAGCTGTGGGGTAGTGAAAGGGAAAGCAGGGCTCAGCTGGCAGTCACAGCAAGTCAGAGAGGTGATGGACAGTGTGGGGAAGAATGCTGGACTCCGTGACCTTCAAAGGTACAGGTGCATCCACTTTACAAAGAGTTTCCCAATGTCTACAGCGACACACATGGAGCTATGCCACCTGACAAGCAGCTCTACTCAAAAAGTAAAAATAGCCAGGCGGTGGTGGCGCACGCCTTTAATCCCAGCACTTGGGAGGCAGAGGCAGGCGGATTTCTGAGTTCCAGGCCAGCCTGGTCTACAGAGTGAGTTCCAGGACAGCCAGGGCTGCCCAGAGAAACCCTGTCTCGAAAAAAAAAAAAAAAAAAGTAAAACTATGGACTGGGATGTGACTCAGGGTGGAGCCCTGCCTAGAATCCCCCAGAGAAGGGCTGCGTGTGGATACATGACTGCAGGTACCAGAGGAGGCCAGAAATGTGCACTGGAGCCCCTAAAGCTGGAGTTACAGATAACTGTGATGGTCTGATGTGGGTGCTGGGAACTGAACTTGGGTCCTCTGCAAGAGCAGCCAATGCACTTAACCCCTGAGCCATCTCTTGATCCCCACCTTACTTTTTGGAAACAAAGTCACCTTCTCAACCTGGAGTTGACCCATTGGGGTAGGCTGGGTGGTCAGAGATCCCCAGAGATTCTTTATCTCAGCATTCCCAACACAAGGATTCCAGACAAACACCATCATGTCTGATCAACTCCGGTCCTCATGGTTTCGTAGCAAGTACTTTATCCCCTGAGCCACCTCCTGGCTCCCTGTGCCCGTGTTACCCCCCCCCCGCCACCTCCTGGCTCCCCGTGCCCGTGTTACCCCCGAGCCACCTCCTGACCTCCGTGCCCGTGTTACCCCCTGAGCCACCTCCTGGCTCCCCATGCCCGTGTTACCCCCTGAGCCACCTCCTGGCTCCCCGTGCCCATGTTTTAAGAAGAACAGCCACTCCTGATCCTGTATATCTGCAAGTGGACTGTTTTCGGGACCCTGCCCGCTTCCCCAGGTAAAGCAATAAACAGGGGCAGTCTGTAACGAACCTGCATATCCTCCCAGAGACTTGAAGTCACCTGTAGTGACTTATCTCAGCTGACAGAATTAAAGTGCTGTGGAAATGGCTGCAAACCAGCTGATCTTTGATGGCTAGCACAGGCAGGAGTCCCCTCCCCAGGGCTTCTATTCAATTTGCTGTGCATGCTGGAGGACAAGCTTGAAGGCTCTTCCTCGGGAGCCATTCACCTGGTGATTGGAGATAGGGTCTCTCACTGGCCTGGAGCTCATGGATTCTCTGAGCTTTGAACCCCAGAATCCCTGTCTTCATCTCCCATGTGCTGTGATGGGTGGACAACACCACACCTGAGTTTTTTACCTGACTGCTGAGGATTTGGATTCAGATCCTACTACTTGCAAGGCAAGCTCTTTACTAATTGGTTAAACTCAGACATATACATCTTTTCAATTCATTCATTCATTTTACAGTGTGTGTGTGTGTGTGTGTGTGTGTGTGTGTGTGTGTGTGTGTGTGTGCAAAGTGATTTTACCCACTGAGCCATCTCACTGACTCTCATCTGTGTCTCTCTCTCCCCCTCTCCTCTCTCTCTTTCACACACACACACACACACACCCTCTGGAAGGCACCAATGCATGCACCTTTTCTTCTAGCCGTGTACCCCACACCCAGACCTGGTAGCACTGGATAACAATTGCCCAATCCAGCCAAGAGACGACTGGCTGAATGGCAGCCTACTGTCTGTCCCCTGAATGGCAGCCTACTGTCTGTCCCCTGAATGGCAGCCTACTGTCTGTTCCCTGAATGGCAGCCTACTGTCTGTTCCCTGAATGGCAGCCTACTGTCAGTTCCCTGCCAGGAGCAGTTTTGAATCCCCTACGACTCTAAAATAGATTGATTTGCTTAGAAGCCGTATATATTTCCCTCTGCTTTGGAGCATTTATTATCAGAAGAACAGGAATATGAACAGAGAGAGTGTTTTGCATCACTTATCAACGGTGGTTTAATTCCCTCTCATTACCACGTATCCACTCCTTGTCCCTCTGAAGCCTTTGGTCTCTTATAGACTGCTGCTTTAAAGAGACAGAGCAGAGTGAGCTGTAGCTACTTCCTGCCTTCTTCCGTTCTTCTGCTTTCTTTTTAAATTAAATTTAGTCATGTGTGTGTGTGTGTGTGTGTGTGTGTGTGTGTATGCATGTGAGTGTACTGTATAACTGTGCATTTGCACATATGAGTGTTTGTGCACTCATGTATTGTACACATATACATGTGTATGTGTGCCAAAAGAAGTCAGCATTGGTATCTTCCTTTCTTGATAGAGCTCCATCTTATTTTTATTTTAAAAACATCCTTGGCTACATTGAGAATTCAAGGGCAACCTGAGCTACATGAGATTTTTTTTTTTTTTTTTTTTTTGGTTTTTTGAAACAGGGTTTCTCTGTATAGCCCTGGCTGTCCTGGAACTCACTCTGTAGACCAGGCTAGCCTCGAACTCAGAAATCTGCCTGTCTCTGCCTCCCAAGTGCTGGGATTAAAGGCGTGCGCCACCACCGCCCAGAGCTACATGAGATTTTGTCTCAGGATTTTTTTTTTAAATAAATTATGTACTCAGCTTGCAGACTGGTCGCCGCTCTCACTATTCTCTAAACAATAGAGCACACGGCTCCTTCCGTAGCGTATGCATTCCACCAGCTGTGGAAGCTCACCTACAGATGACCTAAAAGCCAAGGGAGGATCCAAGTAGGAGCTATCAAAATAGCACACCATTTTCTACAAGAGATCAAATAATAGGCTGATATTGAAATCTATGAAACTAGTCTCTCATGTACCAAGGGACTACATATAGCTTGTCAGAAGGTTGTGGGCACCATAGGAGAAAATACATAAAATTAGGTGTGGCTAGGGTGACTCAGTGGGTAAAACACTTGCTGTGCAAGCTTGAGGACATGAGTTCGAATCCAACATAAAGAGCGGGGCACAGTGGTGACATTTGTAATCCCAGCCCCAGGGTGAGGGTGGGGTGCAGATAGGAGGATCCCTGGGTATCATCGGCCAGTCTTTAAAAAGACGGTAGGGCTAGAGAGTTGGCAAAAAGGGTTAAGAGCATGCAGTGTTTATTTAGAGGACCCAAGTTCAGTTCCCAGCAGCCACAGCCACTGTTGACTCCGGCTCCAGGGGATGCAGGGCCTCAGGCTTTGCCTGGCTTCTGCATTACAAGCTCAGTCTCCTCACAGACATGTACTCACAATTGGAGACCTTTAAAAAAATTTTTAATGCAGAAGAATAGCACTTGAGGAAGATGCCATCATTGACCTCTGGCCTCCGTGGGCTTGTGTACAAGCATGCACACATATGAGAGCACACACAAGCACACAGACACACAAGGAAATAGTGGACTGAGCAGTTCATGAACGGCAGGGTTTCAGTGAGGTGTTGAGAGACTGCTGTTTAAGCAAAGGCTTGGAAGGGGTGAGGGGGCAGCCAGGTGGATACTGACATGAGCACTGTTCCAGACAGGAAACAGCCAGCACAAAAGACCTGAGGCAGGATTGTGATAGGTGCATTGGAGGAAAGGCTCAGAGGCCTGTAGCGGGAACAGACCTCCAGAGGAGGATGGAGGGGCGGGGATTGAACCAGGTGTCTGAGGAACCAAAACTAGGGCCTGTGAAACAAACATAATGTTTGTGATTGTCACCACAAGACCTAACCTTGGGATTTGTCCTTGAGAGGAAAGCAGTAAGGACTGTTCGATTTCCAATGAGGGGCTGAGGCCACCGTCAGGGGGGAAAGTACTGCCTAAAAACCGCCAGTGAGTGGCTGGGTCAGGGTCAGGAGTGGAAACCCACCCAGAATCCCCCAGTGAGAGGCTGGGGGCGTGGTCATTGGTGGAACTATGCCCAGAATCCCCCAATGAGGGAATTTCTCAGAGGTAGAACACTGGTCTAGTTCAGGAAGTCCTAAGTTCCACTGCAGCTGAGACAAAGAGAGATATAAATAGGAAACTGAGTCACTGAAATTTTCAGTAATTTCCTGTAATGTTTAGTGTCATCAACTTGACTGGATATGGGGTTAGGTAGGAGCCAATCCTCCAGTCACACCTGTGAGAGATTATTTACGCTCTGTACCTGCCTGTGAGGGACTGTCAGTTAATTGAGGTGAAAAGATTCACTGTAACTGTAGGCTCCCCATCCCATGGGCTGGGGTCCAGGACTGAGAGAAAAGGAAAGAGTGGGCCAAACGCCAGTGTCCATCTCTCTGCTCCCTGACAGTGCTGTAATTTGTGGCCAGCTGCCTCACTCTTTCCACCAGACCTTCCCCACCATGATAGACTGTAGCCTGGAACTTTGAGCCTAAGCAAACCTTCCTCCCTGTGACGATTTGAAAACTGTCTCCTATCATCTCTGGCTTTTGAACATGTGGTCAACTGACGGCATTGTTTGGCAAGGTTTAGGAGATGTGGCCCTGTTAGAGAAAATATGTCACTGGAGGTAGCTCATAATGCTAGAGTCTGCTCTCTTGGCTTCCTGATTGCTGTTTAAGATGGGAGCTCCCAGATCTTCCTGCCACACGACTCCCACTTTGATGGTGATGGACTCTTATCCCTGTCCAATCATAAATCAAATGAACTCTTCTGTAAGTTGCCTTGGCTATGATGTTTTATCACAGTAATAGAAAAGTAACTAAGACACTTCCCCAAGATCCTGCAGCTGGAATTGGAACTCAGAGCATACCAGACCAGTAACCTTGGGGCCTCAGCTCTCCTTCCACTGAGCCCAAATTGAAATCTTGGAGATGAGATTCTATTGACTGTGGGATATTCACCAGCATCCTTGGTTCACACACTGTGGATAGCAACAGCTTCCCAGTCTTCCTGGAGATAGCAATGAGCCCAGGCACTGCCAAAATCCTCCTCAGAGAAGCAATGTGCCTCCCTCACACTCACCTGTGCCTGGGGTAAAGCTACATGCTGCTTCTGGGCCTTAGTGGGTAGAGCACTCACCTAGCATACACAAGGCCCTGGATATGTGCATCCATACCTAACAACATGTACACCAGGTGGTACACACGTGTCATCCCAGTGCTCGGGAAGTAAAGTGTTGTACAGTACTGTCATCTGAACCAAACTGCCACCATCTTCATGAGCTCAGCTCTGCTTCTTACAAAAGATCACTGCAGCTCGTCCTGTAGACTATTAGTATTCCCTCATAGGCGGAGGGTCAGAGGGGTCATCAGATCCTGACCTGAGCATCCAGCCATTCTCCCTAAGCCACTGTGCACAACTCTGCCCTGACTGCATATGGCCTCAGAGTCTGGGGAGGTGCTACAGTACACAATGTGGAAAGGAAAGGGGTCTATCTGCACAGCCATACCAAAGCCATCATCTATGAGGGGTCCAGACCTTCTGGCTTGGCTGTTCTGGGGTCACTATCCTGCCCATAACTGCCTGAATTCCTAGTTTCTGTTTGCATGAACACACTCAGGGAGACTCGATAAATGACAGAAAAATTCAAAAGGAGAGTATCTCCCAGGGAAAGACCATAGCTAAGGGACAGCGTTGGGAGTTTCATTTCCATGTGTCTTTCTATTTCAGTCACACAAGTGGATCATTTAACCAAACACCTGGCTATGCAGAAGGTCCTGTTGTGTTTGTTCTCTGAAAGACACCCTGGGGATAGCACTGCATTCTGTCCATATTGTGCTGTGTACCTGTGTTTCCACACAGCTGTCCCAATTGTGTGTGCGAATGTGCAGCTGTACACGCAGAGGGGAGATGTGGACATCAGGTGTCCTGCTCTATCAGTCTCTGCCTGGTTGAGACAGGATCTTTTACTGAACCTGGAGCTAGGCTGGCAGCCAACAAGCCCACACACAGCACTGCATTTGCAGGAAGGGGCTCACAGCCATACCTGGCTTTTTAATGTGTGTGGAGGTCCTTATGGTTGCACAGCAAATGCTATTACCCAAGTCACTAAACCCAAGCCAATCACTATGTTAGCTTCTACTTTCAGTTCAGACATGCCAACCAAGGGCTATACCCATGACAACAGGTACACACCCTCATACCCACCTGCATTGTTGTCTGGGGCTGGAAGCTTGTCAATGTGTTATTCAACAATTCCTGCTTCTCCTGGTGTATGATGAGCCTTGCATCCTGCTGGGCCTTTCCCAAAACTCACTTCTTTCTCCTCAGACCCTGAGCCTCAAAGTTCCACATAGAGGACTTCACAGTCACACAGAGGCAGGAAGCACAGGTTTGTGATGTCTGAAGCCTCTGTTTCTAACCATGATGTCATCAGCCTTTCTGTGGGTCTTAGACCTTATGGGCACTGGCAAGTCCAAAATTGCTCTACTCAGATCTCCAACACCAGTGGAACCAGCTAGAAAGCCACTGCCCTGAGCACATGGATACCTGCCTGCTGCTTCTTACCTCAGGACCTTTGTACAGGCAGCACACACAAACACACCTAGGTTACTACCCACACATCCACAAGGCTCACCCTTCACCAACCCCAGGTTTCTGTTCTAGTCTAATAAGGTTTCCTAGATTCCTTACGCAAAAATGCCAAGCACCCTTTCCAACCATAGTTTTCTTCAAAGTATGAGCCACCTCCTAAAAATGTACACCTGTCCTTATTTTCCTGTTGGTGCATTTCCCTTCTTTAGAATATAGTGTGATAAGATATGAGCATCTGTGTCCCACTCCCATAGTCCCCAGCACCAAGAGCAGGGTTTGCCCTAAATAGTCACTGTTTGATGGATGAGTAGAGGGTAGGTGGGTGGATAAATGAATAAATGAATAGGAGAACAGGTGATTGAATAGATTGGTGGGCAAGTAAGTGGATGGACAGGTAGATGGATGGAGGATGGATGGATGGATAGGTCATCCTTGGCTATGGCACACAGCGGTGAAAGCTCATCCTTAAGTCTAGCTAGTGAATGGGTGGGTGGGAAAAATAGGTAGATGTATAAATGGGTGGGTGGGTGGGTGGGTGGGTGGATGGAGGGCATAAAATGAGATTTTCAGCACCAGATGTATAAAGTGTGTGCAAGACCATTCTGAGATATGGTTGATGGGGAGGTTTTATTGTAGATATGAGGACAAACACAGCCAAAAGCATCTATGAGAGTACAGAGCATAGAGAAAGTAGCAAACTGAGCATGATCAGCAGAATGGAGCAGGCCACAGCGGGAGGGGGAAGAGCAAGAGAAGAGAGAGGGCCATGAGCTGGCAGCAAGAGTGCAGAGGGCACATGGTCAAAATGGCAGGAAAAAGAAACTTGGGAAGGCAAACCCATAAGCTGGTGACATTAGGGAAGGGAGCGGGGTGAGAAGAACTAAGACTAGCCATAGGTACTGAGTAAATCTGAACACCAGCTTGTGTTTTGGTATGCTAATAGGCACTACAGTTAGCCATTTATCCCAAGTTTCTTTTGGACCTGATAGCTGGCTGACTGGATGGATGGATGGATGGATGGATGGACAATGGACGACGGATGGGTGGACAGGCAAATGGACAGAGAGATGAATGGGTGGGTGGATGGACAGATGGAGGGGTGGGTGAATGGATAGGTGGATGGGTGGGTGGTGGATGGGTGGATGGGTGGGTGGGTGGGTAAGTGGATAGATAGATGGGTAGATGGGTGAGTTTGTGGTATATAGATTATTTCTTCCCTATTTGCTGGACAAAGGAGAGAGAGAAGGAAATGGAGGAACCAGTCTTCTCACTCCAATCTCTACAACTTTATCTCTACTGTTTCCCAGTCAATGGTTCCTTTCCTTTTTCTTTCTGCCTTCCATATCCCATGGGCCACTCTGTCCCTGGCTTAATTCTGCTAACGAATGCTCCCAGAGGCCCAGAGGAGATTTCCTTGGGGTACCTCCTCTGGCATATTGTACATAGCCTATTGGTCCTCACACACATCTCCACCAGATGTAGAATTTCCAAGGAAGGTAGAAAGACCAGAAGCCAGACGCTACAGAGCAGATAGATGGGGAGATTCGGGTGAGCACTGGCCCAGCCTGAGGATTCATGGCATAGAGAGGAGCCAGAACAATGAGAAAACTCCTACTGATTCTTCAAAACCTATCTTAAATAGGCCCTCTTACATAAGTCCTAATTCTCCCAAGCAGTGTCCTTCCTGCATTCCTAGAGCACAAGGACATGAGATGCATCTTATTCTGTCTCCTTGAGTTTAAGAACTCTTTGGGGGCCAGAGCCAAGTTCTCAACATTGCCTGGTACATACTAGGACTGTTGCTGGAACACAGCTGGTCCTCTGGAGATTAACATCATGTACACTTGCCCTTCAGAAAATCAGTCTTAGTTATGATATATGGGGGTGGAAGTTCATCCTTAACTCTAACCGTTTTCCCAACAGCTGCGATTGCCACATCGTAGGGCACCCTGAGTCCGGCCAGAGCTGGGGCCCAAGAGTCCCATGGCTACTTCCTCAAGCCCTTAAAGCTACTGAAGTTTAAGCAAATGTAGGCAAATCTCTGCTGACCTGTCGCCAGCCAGAGGGACAGTCCATGGGGGCAGTGGGTGCTCTGTTCTTTATTTCCTTCAGGGAACTCACAAAAGCTTCAGAGACTGCTAACTCACTGGCAACCCCAGAAATATCCTAGAGACCTCAGCAGGCCATTTTCTTAAAGTAACTTCCTTCTTAAATTCCATAGGACCCCTCACATGAGGGAAGAGACCAGGTTCCAGCCCCATTGCCCATCATCATTTCTAGGGACAGTCTCCTGGGACTTGGAAAAACAGGCTGTGCAGGACTGACAGACTGAGGGCAAGAAGACAGATGCCCCTTACACCAAGGCTGAGTCCTTCAGATCCGAGGGCAAGGCCATGTTTCCTTAGATACAATTCCCTCACACTCCATGTTAAAGCTATGTATCCCTTTGACTTGAACCTATATCTTCCATTTCTAGGGCTATCAGGCCCCACAAACCTAGCATCTCTGGGGAAGCAGAGAAGAGAGTACAAAGCTACCAGTCACCTTTCACCACCACCCTAGGCACATTCAAATAAGGATTTGAATACATTTCCTAAGCTCACCAGGGCATAGTCTGACCACGCCTCCCGACTGAAGCGTGGAGAGTGCAGAAATCCCAAACTCATGGACTCCCAGGACCTTCTTAGGATCCTAGGCCTGGGCCCTGCATTTAGTGGACCCTTCATGAAATGAATAGAGTTAGGATGCCACAGGGTCTCACATTGCAGCCCCTAATGCTCCATACCACACAGCACAAAGCCCTGGCAGGAAATGGAGGAGAAGGAAGATGTGAGGAGGAAGGAGAGGGGGTGCAGAAGAGGCGGAAGAGGAGGAGCCACTGGTGGGGGAGAAACTGAAGGCCTCTCTCTTCATGCTTGAATCTGGTGGTACTCCAACTTCATGCACCCTCTTGGCAACCGAGTACCTCTTAAGAACCCTTTAAATGGATCTCAACAGAGTCAGCCGGGGGTTAAGGAGATTTCCCCCTAAATTTGCCAGGACAGATGCAAGCCAACCAAGAATCTATAAACCCACCCAGAGCTCTGTTCGGCTCAGTGCCTCCCCTTAGCCAGAGCCAGGCCTACCTTCCTCCATCCAGCTGTGCCCTGGTATCACCCAGCAGACTCACCTGGGACATCTGGGGCCGCAAATTAACCTCCCGCAGATTGATGGCGTGGGGAAGCAGGTTGTTAAGCAGTTGACACAAGAGGACACCATCCCGCAGTGCCTGTGCCAGCTCACACACCTGGGCCCCCTCCCAAGTCACACGGTGACTAGGAGGCAGCACCCGACACTGGATCAGCCAGTGAGTGCACTGTCTCCAGAGCTCCATGGTGGCTGCCTGCCTCTCTCTCACTTGGCCCCTCGGGGAGGCCCCGTGCACCCTCGTTCCTTCACCACCGCGGCTGCCTGCCCCAGTGGGGACAACTACAACACCACTTCCTCTTCTGTGACTGTAACTGTCGCCCCGGGGTGGGGGTGGGGAGGAGCTATGGGGCGGAGGGGAGCACCTGCAGTTCCACCCTCACGCCTTCTACTCACTGGTGTGACCTTGCCCTTCTTCACTCACACTGAGCAGACCTGGGTACCTGCTGAACTAAGGTCCCACTACCTCATCCAGCCATAGGCACACATGCTGTCACCTCCTATCTCCTCCTAGTCACCTCTCTAAGGCCCTGACCTCTCACAGTCTGTTGCCCCTGCAGCAGCCAAAAGGGACCATTGAACACGGAGTCAAGTCTCAACCATTCTTTCTCCACCCAAAACCCTTATGACCTTCCTTCTTCCACAGGGGTCAAAACTCAAGTTTTCCCTGCACCCCACAAGGCCCTGTTCACCCTGCCCCAATCCCTGCCAGCCTCCTCTCTCTATCCTTCACTCCCTGTGCTCAAGCTACACTGACCTCCATCCTGCCCCAGAGCCTTTGCACTTACGCCTACCACCTGACAAGATACTAATTCACTCCATCATGTCCTACATGTTACATTTTACTAGTGAGTACTCAGCCATAGTTGGGACATCTATACCACCACCACCCCAAGGCTCAAGCGAGAAGGGACACAAATTAGGTAAGAGGCAGGTGGGGGGCTGTGAAACACTGTCTCCAGGACAGGCCATGACCACTGTGCTCATGAACTTAGTGCAGTTATGGTGGCAGCACAAGATCAAGCCAGGAAGGAGCCAACAGGCCCACAGGCAGCAGTAATGGATGCAGTGGGTTACAAAAGAGCAAGTAAGTGGGGACAAGGTAAAGAGAGTCCACCCTCATTCAGAGTGCTTGGGGAAAGTCAGAAGGGGAGTTGAGGGTGGGTAGGACCAAGATAGGTTGTTAACATGTACGAAATTGCCAACAAATATAACTATAATAAACAGAAAATATATTATACTTTAAAAGCCATTTTTAACTTTTATTATATTTATTTTTCATATATATATGTGTATATATATATATATGCACACATACATATACATATATGTTGTGTGTTGTGTTGTGTATGTGTGAAGGTACATGTGGGGCACAGTGATGTTCCCTGGCTGTGTGGAGAGGTATTGGGGAAGGGGATGTCTCAGCAGGCCCATGCCAAGGCATCTCTTTCCCCCTGAGGGATCAATCACACATCGGTATAGCATAGGATAGAGTTTATTCAGGGCATGGGGAGGGGAGCCAGGAGGGTAGTAGAAGCAGAGAGAGAGAGAGAGAGAGAGAGAGAGAGAGAGAGAGAACAGAATGAATGAACATAGAGGTAGAGGCCGGCCATGACCATGTGGACAGAGTGGGAAGAGAAGGGGGAGGGGCAGAGAGAAGCTACAGGCAGGAGAGCAAGAGGGTAAGAGATTAAGAGAGAGAGGAGGGGACAGGCAGCCCCTTTTATAGTGGGCAGGCCTACCTGGCTGTTGCCAGGTTACTGTGGAGGTGAAGTTTAGACAGAATACTAACACACAGTACATGTGTGGAGGTCAAAGGACAACATGAGGGAGAAGGTTCTCTTTCCACCATGCAAGCCCCAGGGATTGAACTCAAATCATCAAGCTTGGCAGTAATCACCTCTGCCCACAGAGCCCTCTCACCACCCGTTTTCCTTTTTTTTAAAAAACTTGTGTTGTGAATACCATGTGTGTGTGTGTGTGTGTGTGTGCATGTGCGAGAGAGAGAGAGAGAGGGGGGGGGGGGGGGGGGGGGGGGGGGAGGGCGAGGGGGAGGGCGCGGGGCTGGGGGCGGGGGCGGGAGAGAGGGAGGGAGAGAGGGAGGGAGAGAGAGAAAGAGCACTGTGGTGTGTGTGTTGAGGTCGCAGGACAGCCTCGGTGTAGGTCCTCTCTTCCACATCACTTAAGGCAGAGTCTCTCTTGCTCATGAGCTAACTGCTCCTGGCTAGCTGGTCTCTGAGCTTCCAGAATTGTCTCTGCCCCCACCTCATCTTAGGAACACTGAGAATAAAGAGCACAGACTACCTCCTCCTGCTTTAATTGTGCCCTAGAGATTTGAACTCGTCCTCTCGTTTGAGTAGCAAGCATTTGACAGAACCATCTCCCTCAGCCTCCAAATGTCATTTTTTTCCTTAAGTTTTCCTAAATTTTAAGCCACAGTCCTCCTCCCCCCTTCCCCATTTTTCTCCTTCTTCAAACTCTGACTGTGCCCAACAAACCTGACATTGTCATACTATAGCCCACCTTTCCTGCTATGAGTTCTCCTCCGAGTCAAGGCCATCAGTGTCTTTCCATGTCATTTATTAATTGTTTAACAAATATTTACTGCTTTCCTGACCATAGCTTATCGGGAGCTAAAATTACGTTGGCAAGGAAGCCTCTCCCTGACTTAGCCCACCAGGTTCCAAGCCGCTCCCTTAGCACTACACGTTTTATCCTTACGGTCAGTAGGCGGCGCTAGACGGCTTCGCTGGACCAGCCTGAGTCTGATTTACATACTAAGGATACAGTAGCGGTGGGCACAATCTGGAAACCCTCCCTTTTGCAACCTTACAGGCGAGGACAGTTTCCATCCCCTATTTTTGGTATCCGCGACTTCCTAAGCGTTCTATCCCTCTTCTGTAAACTGCGTAACAATTTCTTTTCTTTGCACGCAGTTAGGATCGGAGATTAGCAGGGAAGGCCAGGCAATTCAAAAAAAAAAAAAAAAAAAGACGAGGCAAGCTGGAGAGCGCCCACTAGGTTTCTAGATTCGAATTCCATCCCCACCACTTTCAAGCTGATGTACATTTGCACGAATGGCTTAGCTCCCCTCTTCTTGTGCTTCAGTCTCCTCATTGAGAAAATGGGGGTGAATGGTACCCATCTCATTCCTAGGGAGGATGTAAGTGAAAATTAAGCAGGTGAGACAGAGAAAGCAAGCCAAATTGTCTTGGTTTACGGTAGATGTTCAATGAATGCTGCTGCTATTACATAGAATACTAAGAATACCATGTAGAGGGGCTGGTGAGATGGCTCAGAGGGTAAAGGCGCTTGTTATCAAGCCCAATGGCCTGAGTTCAATCCCTGGGGCTCACATTGTGAAAGCAGAAAGCTGACACCCACAAACGTTATTCTCTGGCCTGCGTATGTGACATATACACACAAGATGAATCAAACATAATAAAAAGGAATCTCAGGTAGAGCTTCCATCTTGAACTTCTCGATGTATCTAAGGCTGATGTTGAAATCCTGATTCCAGCATGCTGGCCAGCGCTCTACCCACTGAACCCCTGCCACAGCCTAAGACTTACCAATGAGCTTTATACAAATGTGAATAAATGTAGTATTGCCTCTCGGCGCAAATCCTCAACCCTCACCTTCCTCTGACTCTTCTCAGGGCATCAGTGTGGAGCCCCACCCCCAACCTGAGAAACCATCCCCTTTTTCCTCATCCTGGTCCCAAAATCCAGCCCGATCCTATCTTTGGTGGAGGCTGTCGCCTTTCGCACAAGTTTTTCAATTCCAGTGGTGGTGGTGGTGGGGGGGGGGGGGTTTCAGGTTTAACGCCACAGCTCCAGGGCTGCCCTGAAATGACTTAGATCATTGGGGATTTGGAGAGACACCCTCAACTCGGTCAGGGAGACATGGCATGCGATAAACGTCATTCTAGAGCTTGAGGCTGGGCCTCAGGTCAGTCCCAGGCACTACATAAACCAGATATGGCACACCTGTCATCCCAGCACTCGGGAGGTGGAAGCAGAAGGATTAGAAGTCTAAGTCATCCTCGGATACACAGCTGGGAGAAGGGAGAAGAAAAAGAAGAGGAATAAGAAGGAAAGAGTAAAAATCGTTCTAGTTTCCCTAACTAGTACTAGTACTAGTGGGGTGTGGCCGTGAGGAGGCAGGGTGCCTGTCTAAAGAGCCAGACTGTAAGGGCCACTTGGAGATGCCAAGGAAGAGGAATCTATAGAGAACAAGACAAACACGTGCGCGCGCATACATATGGAAACAGACACACAGACACACACACACACATGTACGTTCATAGGGAGCACGGCTACCGGCACGGACAGGTTCCAAGTGGGCCGGGTGAACACCTAGGAGGCTCCTACGGAAGCGGGGCCTGAAGGAGAGGGCCTCGATGGGCGGGACTTGTAGGGGCGGAGCCAAGGGCTGGGCTCCAGCCAGGTGAGGGCAGGCGAGGCTGGGACTAGCCGGGGTGTGGTCACTTCGCGTCTCAACCGCTGATCTTCCAGGTTGAGTCCCGTCGGATCCCCACCCGTCCAGGTGAGTGAGGGGGTGGTCGTTGTTAGATTCCGGGGTCCCTACTGGTCAGAGTGGAGCCATCAGCCCTTAGGGAGAATCCGAGGATCGTTCCAAGACAGTCTACGGGGGCCGGAATAACGCTCCAAGTGAGTAGCCACGTGTCATGCGTGTCCGAGAACCTGGGTGTGTCTTAGGTGGCCCTCGCGCAGCTTCCAGCGTGTTTCCTGCCCTCTGCAGAAACACTCTTCGCTTCCACTTTCGTTGCGCCATCGCAAATCCGGATCTGCCCCTCCCTCCCTGGCTGGCTCCAGAACCCTTCCTAAACTCGCTTAAACGGAGCTAAAACCGGGCGCGCCCCTTACTGCGTGATCTCCTTTTCTGGTCTCCTTGGTCTTGTGAAAAGATCAAAACCGTCTAGCCGCCCCACTCTTCACTCGCTGTACCCCACCACCACAACATTCAGGCATCACAAAACTTCGCCGAGCTGCCTCAGTCCAAACCTACTCAGCTCCCAAGTTATCGCCTCCTTTCATACTTGAAGAACTCCAGTCCCCGGAGCTGGCGAGTTAGCCCAGCTGATAAAGACGCTTGGCTTGCTAGCCTGAATTCGGTCCCTGGAACGAAAGTGAAGATGGAAGGAGAGAGCCTTCTCCACAGATTTGTCCTCTGACCCCCATCCTCGAACCTTGGCCCTCCCCATCTGTTAGTATTCTGTCTAAACTGGCTGTTGCCAGGTATGCTCCTCCCCACAGTTACCTGGCAACAGCCTGGTAGGCCTGCCCACTATAAAGGGGCTGCTTGCCCCCTCCTCTCTTAATCTCTTGATCTCTTGCCTCTAGCTTCTCTCTGTCCTCGCGCCCCTCCTCCCTTCCCTTCCCCCTCTCTCCAAGTGGTCGTGGTCGGCCTCCACTTCTCTTCTTCCTCTCTCTTCTTCCTCTCTTCCTCCATCTTCTATTTCTTCCTCCCCCCACACACCTTTGCCCTATCTCCTGAATAACCCCTCCCCCTTGGAACCGTTTGGTCTGGTGTGGTCTGTTCTAAGCTGCGTGCGGCCATCTAACATCGTCTATCAGTTAAATTAATTTTTAAATTAATCTATATATAATTTAATAATGTGGTTTGCTTAAATACATTTTAAATTAAAAAATTTAAATTTCATGACTTAAACCAGGAGGGACCATTAGAAATTATCTTCGTTCATCTATCTATCTGTTGGTTGTTGGTTGTAGCTGGGATTGAGGTAACTGAGGCTCCAGGGACAGGCTGGTACACAGTAGGTCTTAAATCATCAGTATCAGCTCAGTGTCAAAAGTGAGACCCCAACTCCACCTGGGTCTGTGGGGTGTCTGCTGGAGACTGCACTCCTGAATCTATGCAGCTCTACAGACACTGTAGACCCACAGACCTCGGTCAAATTTACCTATTCCCTTCCCTGATTCCTCCGCGCCCCCTCCCCTGCCCAAATAAATTATCCCCCAAAAGACCCAGACGCTGACTGATGACTTCATTGATCTGCGACTAACCTGTGCCCTCTTTGAGCTCCCCAAGCTCGAACTAGAGTTTGCTCCTACCTCGCCCCCATTCCTCTGTTGATCACTGGAGAAACAGGAAATTTTATATGAGTTGTGAAGTTCAGGATCATGGAAGGGGGGGGGGTGCCCTGGTGACAAACAGGAAGTGGGCATGTTCTGGAGCACACCTGGCTTTAGGTATTCAGCACCTGAACCAGCTTCTTCCTCCCCCTCCCCCACCCCCCCCCCGGGCGAAGGTCTCTGTTGAGGTCGCCTTTCCCCCCTCCTCCTCTTCCAGGAAGTATTGACTCAGGAGGCAGGAATCCTGCTGCGCACCTCTCCCAAAGCCTAGGCCTGGGTCACTTATAGACCCAGTATGATTTTTCTGACAGATATTTGAGACACAGGCTGAAGCTTGTGAAATAATGTCTAAGACCTAAAATCTATAATATACTAACAAAATTCCCAAATACATGGAGAAACTCAAAATATAAAATTGAAGTCTTTACGTTTTAATTTCAAATGCAGATGGGAGGCAGGAGGATTGGGCCTGTGGTTCAGTAGTAGATGCTTGAAGCCTCAGGTTCCCTGACCAGCACTGAACAAAGCTAGCCTGGGGGTTCCTGCCTGTCATCCCAGTATTAGGGAGGTGGAGACAGCAGTTCAAAATCATCCTGGGTTATATAGTGAGTTCCCAGCCAGCCTGGGCTACATGAGACCCTCAAAACAATAAACAAAAATTGTGTTTTGTTGGAAAATAATATATAACATCTTACACCTTGGCAAGGAGCCCACAGATGTGCAGTTGCCAGCAATAAAACATTATTGTTTGATTTTATTTTTATTGTTTGAAAATTTTTTTCAGATTGGGTCTCACTCTGTAGCCCAGACTATCCTTGACTTAGGACCTGAGGGGGGCACATTTCTATTACAGTCTGATTAAGCAAGCTTTATTTAGTCTGGCCAGATGACTGCCTCACCCTAAGTTGGGATTGCAGAGAGCAGCCTCTCAATGGGTTTTGAGGTTCCTTTTATGGGGAAGGGTTAGGACTGATAGAAGACAGCTGTTTGAGAGAACTGGCTGTTAGCACCTGGACAGTGGGGACACAAGAGTTCAAAGCTGCCTATGGAGAAGTGTGAGAATACATCATGTGAAAAGAGAGTTGTCACAGGTTCCAGAGTTTAGCAAGGCAGAGGGGTGGGTATACATCGTGGGGTTACAAGTTTAGCATAGGTTGAACAAAATAGTTTACAGGGTACATTAGGTTTAGTTTTAGAAAACAGAAACTTATTCTTGTAAGATATGGATACTTTTTAAATTTTTTGTTTATTTATTCATTCACTTTCAATCCCAATATTTCCTGCCAGAACCCCCTCACAGATCCCTCCCCACTATACCCCCTTCAACTGCCACCACCACACCCCCCACACCGGCTACACATCAAGTCACTACAGCACGTTCCCTCTCACTGAGGCCAGATCAGGTGGTCCAGTAGGAGAACTGGATCCACAGACAGACAACAGATTCAGAGACAGCCCCTGCTCCAGTTATTTGGAACCCACATTGAAGACCAAACTGCACATCTGCTACATATGTGCAGGGAGGGAACAGGGGACTAGGTCCAGCCCATGCTCCCTCTTTGATTGTTGGTTCAGTCTCTGGGAGCTTCCAAGGGTCAGGTTAGTTGACTTGGTTGGTTTTCCTGTGGAGTCTTTGTCCTCTTCTGGTCCCTCAGTCCTTCCCACAAGACTCCTCCAAGCTCCATCTAATGCTTGCTGTGGGAAGGCATGGAGACTTAATGACAATATATAACAATGTGGCTCCTGCTTTGGTTTCACAGACCCTCCTATCTCAGCCTCCAGAGTGCTGAGTTTATAGTCACAAGCTGCAGTACCCAACATAAATGACAATAACTAAGCTAAACGTGTTACTTATGGCCAGATTTTATGTATATATTTGTGGTATTTCTATATATACATTGTTTCTCCTTTGAGTGTACGTGAGTGTCAGCCCTTGTGGGCTGTATAAGAAGCTAGCAGAGAGCCAGTGAGCAAGCCAAAAATCAGTGCTCCTGCTTGGTTTCAGGTATAAGTCTCTCTCTCTCTCTCTCTCTCTCTCTCTCTCTCTCTCTCTCTCTCTCTCTCTCTGCATGTGTGGGGGGGTGGGTGTGTAAATGTGTATGATCCAATGTACTCCACATAAGAGGTCAGGGCAGGGAATATAGATGTCAGAAGAGGTTGTGGAATCCCCTGGAGCTGAAGTGACAGGCTACTATGGGTTGCAATATGGATGCTGGGATCTGAACTTGGGTCATCTGCAAAAATAGTCTGCGCTCTTGACTGCTGAGCCCTCTTTCCAGCCCTCACCTTGGGTTCCTGCCTGGGTCAAGGATGGAGTATGACCTGGAAGTGTAACCCAAATAAATCCTCTACTCTCACAGCAACAGAAAAGCAAAGTAGGGCAAGTGTACAAAATTTTGTTTCGTGCAACATATATTCATTTATAAATAACTGGATTGAATCTATTTGTATACAAAATTATCTCATCTGGCTCATCCCCCCAGTGTGAATATAGCCAGTGTGAGATACTTAGGGCTGAGAGGTAACTCAGTGTAAGTATACCTGCCTGGACCTGGGAGGCCCTAGGTTCAAACACAGCAACACATACACACACACACACACTAGCTCATACCTTTTTTTTTTTTTTTTTTTTGGTTTTTCGAGACAGGGTCTCTCTGTGTAGCCCTGGCTGTCCTGGAACTCACTCTGTAGACCAGGCTGGCCTCGAACTCAGAAATCCGCCTGCCTCTGCCTCCCAAGTGCTGGGATTAAAGGCGTGTGCCACCACTGCCCGGCTCACACCTTTAATCTCAACTCTCAGGAGGCAGAAGCAGGCAAATCTCTGTGATTTCCAGACCAGTCTAGAATACATAGCTGGTTCCAGGACAGCAAGGGCTACACAGTATGACCCTGTTTCAGACATATATATTTAAGAACATTATATATAATATATACATGCATGCAAATTGCTTGTTGATTTATCATATGCATTCAGTGTGTGTGTGTGTGTGTGTGTGTATTCATCTCATCTAGCATATCATTTGAGCAGTAATGTTATGTGAACTCTTCACAACAGCCAGTATAGAATCTTCTAGGCGTCCATCAACACATAAATAGGAAGTGGAGGCAGGAGTTTAAGGACAGCCTGGGCTACATGAAATTTTATCTCCAAAAACAACTGGAGAGGAATAAAAGGGAAATCTGGTGTATATATAATGGAGTATCATGCAATTATAAAGAACAAAATACATCATTTGCAGGAAAATTGATGGGACTGGAGATTTGTTGTGTTAATTAAAATAAGCTAGACTCAGAAAAACAAATACCCTGTTTTCTTCTCTTGTATGTAAAATACATATGATCAAATATTTAGATGAACATACAGGCACATATATGATATGAAGTTAAAAGATGAACTACTTAGAAGTGGAGGAGAACCATCACTGTAGAGGGTGCAGGCAGGAGTGGACGGCAATGGGCTGGAGATATAATTCAGTGGGAAGAGTGCTTGCACACATGTCCCCAGCACCCATGTAAAAAGCTGGCCATGGCCTCACATTCCAGTAAACCCAGCATTGGGAGAGCAGAGATAGGCGGGTCCCGGGAGCTCACTGGCCAAGCAGCCTAGCCAAAACACCAATCTTCTGGTTCACTGAGGGACACCTGCCTCAAAGAATAAGGCAGAGAGTAGGAGAAACCCAAAATCCACCTCTGGCCTCAACATGCACATAAGGGTGCAAACACCTGCGCGCGCACGAACACACACACACACACCCATGAGCACACATAGGAGAACACACAGGAGCACACACATATAGGAGCACACACACATAAACACACGTGCACACATACTGTTGGATTCTAAGATCCAAAACCAGGGGATGCGCTCCCACAGAAACTCACGGACAGGACTTGCTGCAATAACATGACGTTTAATGATTCCAGTATACTGGGGTTCTCTCCCATGCAAGCAAGAAGAGAACCCCGAGTTGGAGCTAAGAATAGTTTTTATATAGTTTAGGGGGTAGAATAGAGAAAGTGTCTAGGCACAATATGATTGGCCGAACAGTGTGACTTTTAAACTGATTGGTCTTTGGAGAATGAGGTGGCAAGGACCTCCCTTGTCTGTCTTCCTGCTCTGGGCCCTCCTCACCCACAGGTAGATCCCCTCCCCCATGGTCTGAGGAATGTTAATCAGCCTCTCCCATCCTCCTCTGAATGTTAATCCAGCAAGTGTCCTGTGACTAAGGAGTGTGCCCCTCCAAGGGTGTGTCCTGGAACAGTGGGATTCTTTTAATCTTAAATTCAAACCAAGACACAAAAATCCTACATTTAGACCCAAAAGTCTTATAATATATAAACAGATGCACACACATATACACAAATCTTTAAACAATAGCGGGGTGATGGGGTGAATATGAACAGAATATTATAAGCACATTGAAGATGTCATGATGAAGCCCACTGCTCTGTGTGCTGTGTGCTCCTTCTAGCTTCATCTTGTTACTGGGATGAACCACTGACTAAAAGCAGCTTAGGAGAGGACAAGGCTTATTGCAGCTTCTGGGCAACAGCTCACCGCTGAAGGAACACTGCTTGCTGGCTCAAACACAGATCCCAGTTAGCTAGCTTCCTCATACAGCCCAAGACCACCTTCCCTAGGAATGAATGGTGCTACCCACAGAGGGGCTGTGCCCTTCTTCACAATTAACAAGACTATCTCTCACAGACATGCCCATAGTTAAATCTGATCAGGTCAGGCCCTCACCTGAGACTTCCTTCCAATTGCCTCTGTGCTATGTAAAGTTGACATTTAAAACTGACTAGAGGCCGGGCGGTGGTGGCGCACGCCTTTAATCCCAGCACTTGGGAGGCAGAGGCAGGTGGATTTCTGAGTTTGAGGCCAGCCTGGTCTACAGAGTGAGTTCCAGGACAGCCAGGGCTACACACAGAAACCCTGTCTCGGAAAAAAAAAAAAAAAAAAGAACTGACTAGAGCAAATAAATGAATGAATCTGCCACTTTCAAAAGTTAGGTAACGGCGAAAGGATAAGACCCAGCCCCTCAATGTGCCAGATTCATTGCTCCCATTTTGCAGATGTGAAAGACTGAGACAGAGTGAATGTTCAGAGCTCAGCCCTGATGCCCTCCACCAAGAGCTCCATGCAGGCACTACAAGATAAAAATGATCTTGCCCGCCAACCCTGGTACCATGTGTTAGACCTCGGCGCGCAGCTTAGAACAGACAACACCAGATCAAACGGTTGGGAGGGATTATTAGGGCAGAGGGCAAAGGTGGGGAGAGAAACGGGAGAAGATGTCAGAGAGAAAAAAGAGCAAGGGGGAGTTCTGCCTATTTATATGGGTGGTGCCCTAGCCTTTTCCCAGGTAAAGGTGAGGTAGCCAGGTGGATTCTGGGAGTGTATGGCGGTTGCCTTGGCAATGATGTAGAGTCGCCTCGGTCCCCTAGATGTGATGTCACTGAGTTCAGGCCTGATAGCAACACCACGGCCAGCTGTTTCGACAGGATTGACTCTGCCAGCTGGTGGGAATACTCTCCCACTCGACAGGTATTGACTCTGCAGGCTGGTGGGAACACTCTCCCACTCGACAGGTATTGACTCTGCAGGCTGGTGGGAATACTCTCCCACTCTGGTGTGAGAAATCTGTCATTAAGATGAAGAAATTTGGAGCCAGGGCTGGAAAAAGGTGGGAATACAGAGACACTCTTCAAGTTTGATAAGTAGGAGCCTCTGAACTGAAGTTTCCCTTTCCTGGGATACCATTGAGGAGACTGAGCAGAGGTTCCAGACCTCACTTAAATACAATAAACTATGACAGACAGAGAGCTAAGGTGATTGCCAAGAGCCAGACATTCTGGATCCAGATCCTAGACTTACATTCTTTGGGACTAGTGACAATGAATTTGGCTTCTCTGAAACTCAGGTTCCAAATCTATAGAGTGGAAATCAAAGAATTCCTCTCAATTTTGGTGTGGTGGTACATTCTGTAATCTCAGAGCTCAAAAGGCAGAGGTGGGCAGATCTCTGTGAGTTAAAGGCCAGCCTGGTCTACAGAGTGAATTCCAGATCAGCCAGGGCTATGTAGTAAGACACTGTCAAAATTTAAACAAACAAACAAACAAAAAACCTGTAGAGAGGCTCTACAGTTTAAGGCCATCCTGGATTACATAGAGCTTATCTAAATTTTTTTTTAAAAATTAAGAACTCAGTAATTCTGGAGTCCTCTCCTGGCTAGAATCTCCTGTGAGGAGCTGGGGGGCATGGATCAGGGGTAAAGTCCTCCTCCTCATCCTGCCATGACCCTTTACACCCATTGAGAATCTCCCAGTGAGGGACTGGAGCCCCTAACTCAGGGCGGGTTTTTGTCTGGTGGGGAGGAGGGGTCTGGACACATGCCACCTGTTCTGCATCATCAGGAAGCTGAAGCCCTTCTACTACAAGATTGTGACTTCCTTGTTTGTGCCTCAGTCCCCTGCGGGCCACCCTATAATCTCCTGCTGTTGGCGAGGCAAGACTCTACATTTTGAGGTGTTACAAGTAGCACCGCGTCCCAGGCCTGGTCGCCCACGTGCCCTCTTTCAGCTCGAAGATGAGAGATTTGCCAGCATGTCTGCCCTCGTTCAGTTACATGACTCCCAGGCGCCCACTGTCCCAGGCCACAGGAGCTGTGGTCTCCAAGCCTGTGAGTTGGCAGAGGCCGCTGCCTGCACAGCCTCAGTGAGGATGTACTCACAGACAGCCCGCCTGCAACCAGGCCTTTCAGGTACTCAGTACTGAGGATTCTTATTATTATTTCAGACAGGGTCTCATGTACCCCAGGGTGGGATTAAACTCACTGTGTAGTGGAGGATGACACTGAACTACTGATCCTCCTGCCTCCACCTCTGCTGGTCTTGTCTCACAATTAAGAACTAAGAAATGCCATCACCAACGTGGCCAGCAGATTGATGGTATGGTTGGTAGCATCTTCTCCTCTCAGAATGGTCCCACAGCCTTTTCACCTTTTTTTGTCTAGCAAGTGGAGCTCCAGTCAGCCTACAGATTTGGACCACTCAGGAAGAGGTGAAGATGGCACCAGACCAGGCGAGGGGCCCCCAAAGTGGCAGCTGCTCAGAGATTGGCTCTGCCATTCTCCCTTAAGTGAACTCAGTCCCCTAGACCCACCTTGGGTTTTTACTCTGGTCAGCTGAGAGGCTCTCAATACTGACACAGGGCCATAAGTGTGTATTCAAGTGTGTATGTACGTTAGGCTTGTCAGCCTAGCTACCAGAGAGGTAAACAATCTCTGATTCAAGGCAACCTACACTATCCACTAAGACTCTCTCTCTCTCTCTCTCTCTCTAAAAAAAAAAAAAAAAAAAAAAAAAAAAGGTGGGGAAGGGCTAGGGAGATAGTGCAGTGGACAAAATGCTTGCCATGCAAGCATGAGAACCTGAGTTCAGACCCCATGTTTTAAAAGCTTGGTGGTGCATTTTGTTATTAGAGACAGGTAGGGCTCGCTAGTAAGGAATCCCCAGGCCAGTAACAGAAAACCTGCTCAAATGGTGCCTGAGGGACAGACAACTCTAATGTTATCCCCTGGCATCCTTATGCATGTGTGTGCATACCCACAAATACACAGACACATACACCTTTAAATTTTAAAAAGAATAGTATCCAGAATTCAGAACCCTCCCAAAGTGTTAAAGGTTTGTCTTTGAGGTTGCAGACACTGGGGAGACACTCAGTTACTGGGCTGAACCAGTAACTGAACCAGTAGCTGAAGCAGGAGAGCCAGCTGCTTGTGTCTCATTTCCACCCCCTCTGCCGAGCCATCTTCTCTGTACACACTCATATCTCCTTGTCTCTAAAGCACCCCTTGCTTTTGAATCTGCCCTGCACTGGACAGGCAGTGAACCCACATTGCTGAAGGGCCTACCTCATCTGGGAACTATGGCAGACAGTCTCAGAGCCTCTGATGGACAGCTTCATGCAAAGGCTCCCTCCAAGCCACTCCAGTCACCTTTCCTGGCCTCTGAACACCCCCCCCCCCCCCTACTGCCAACTCCTCCCCCGAGTGCTCAGCACTCAGAGAAAGAATCCCAGACCAAGCTATCCAGAGCCTGAGGTCTGGTGGTGGGAAGCCAAGGAAGAAGAAGAGGGGGACAGATTCTTCATAAGACCACAAGTTGAGGTCTCATTTTGCCCCTCTGGCCACCCTTCCTGCCTGCTGGGTCCCCCAAATCGGCCTTTGGACCCTGCAGTTCTGCACACTCTCAGAAACTTGTTTGTAGCATACCATCCTGGGAGCACTGCTCTACACCTGCTGCTGGTGGATGGCCAGGTGGGTCATCTGGTAGGACCCTCCTCAGCAAGAAGAGAATCTGTGACTTCCTGGGGAGCTGTGAACAAATGTCTGCTCACCATAGATAAGGCACCAGCAGGCAGAAGGAAATGATTTCAACTGAGTCTAGCTTAGTGACCTGGAAAGTCTGTGGGGTTGCTTCCCCCAGTACAGCTGAGAGGTTACTCACAGGAGCACTGGTGACTCAGAGGCAGCATCATCACTTAAAATGCCCAAAGCCAGCTTGGGAGTCGACGCACGAAGCCTTGTTCCTAGCATCTCCTGCAGGCAGCTCTAGAAACTGTTACTGCTTATGAATTTTGTGAACCATGTAAGCTTCAGAGATTGCCTGAGACTTGCAAGTTTCTCCTACTTTCCTAGTCTTGTCAATTCCCTTCTCTTCCTAGAAGCCTGCCTGCTCCTTCCAGGCAAGAGTGTTTCAGTTAGGAAGAAATGCTTCACCACAGGAACAGAAGGCAGGCTCCGTGGGATAGATCACCAGCACATTCTGTTTTACCTCACTTTGTGATCTCCTGTCAAGGCTATAGGCCTCCTGGGAGTGACCAAGAGTCAGCAGAGTGCCATGGGTGTCCCCTCTAGTCTGGAACTACTCACACTTCCTCATGGCCATCACCTGAGGTTGGAGGTGCTGGAGAGGTGAGGTTGGGGGCGGGGTAACTCCCTAACCTATGGTGTTCCGCATGGTGAAGGTGACTAAGCAACCCACTTCCTGCCTCCCCTCCCATCACAAACTCTCCTGCTGTTCCCAGACCCTTGCATTCCACCTCTATAGGATTGAGACGCTGGCGCTGGCCAAGGGCCCTGGCTGTGCTGGGTTGTTCAGGGCCCCTGGAGGAGTGCGCATCTGCTCTGAAAGGCCTGGTGGAGTTGGCATTGGTGCTGAGGCCAGGAGAGACAGGGGACCTGCTGGGCTCATGGGCGCCCTGCTCATGCCCCAGGTGTGTTGGGAACAGGGATGGGGAGGAAGCCTAGGTGTAGGTGACAGAAAAGGGAGGATCAGGTGGGATTCCTGTCTCTGTATCCAGGTGTCCAGGTTAGAGAGCACCTGGCATTAGCGTCATCTGCGAAGGAGCCACACAGAGGCTGCGGTGGTCTTTGAACAGGAGCTGAAGCAGCTGATGAAGCTCTGGATGAAGGTGCAGGTGAGAGGCCTTGACTATGCCTTACCTGCCTTGGGCTGTTTCTTAACCCTAGCCCTCCCTTCCTAGTCACCTTCCTCAGGTTTCTTCCCAGCCCCAGGCTCCTACCCCGCTCATCGCTCCCCTCCCTGCCCTAAGTTTTCCTCTTCCCCCTTTTAGGCTTCCTGCTCTGTGCTACCACCTTTGCCATATGTTCCTCCTCTGCCCCAGCCTCCTCCCAGCTCCAGGCTCCCCTCCTTGCTTCAGGCTTCTCCCCTGGCCTTTGCCTGAGCCATTCAAGTCTTCCCCGCCCCTACTCTAGGTCCTAGACTCCTCCCTGGCCTCAAGCCTGGCCCAATCCTAGGTCCTTTCTTCTTTAACCAAATCCTTCCTCAATCCTAAGCACCTCCTCTTCTCTAGGCCCTGCCCCTAGCCCTGACCTCGCCCCACCCCTCTCAGCCCCCAACCCTTACTCAGCAAGTCTTTTACCTAGCCCTTGTTCCCGCCAAAGCTCTGCCCTATGCTGGCCCCCAACCCAAATCCTACTCTTCCCACAGTACCCTGCAACCCTGGAGAGCACGTGTGGCACCAGCAGTGTGCCTGCTGGAGGGTGAGCTCAACTACCAAGCTACCTCTCCAGAGATGCCTTCTGAAGGTCCACTCCTGATATTGGAGGTGCAGACTCCAAGAACTTTATATAATTATATATTTTTTAATATAAAACAAAACTTGGCCCAAGCCGAGCGGCAGGAAGGTCTTAAATGACGAATATGTACAACCACATGGGGAAGCCACAAGTGAGTCCCTGTAGGGGGACAGGTGGATGAGGGACAGCAGGTTATACAGGTCTCAGCCAAAAGCCACGAGGGCAGGAATAAAGTGCAAGGTCCTGGGGGCCCCCTGTGGCCCAGAAGCAGCAGCTGACAGCCCTGCCCCTCGTCCCCTCTGGTGGGGTTCAGTTGAGTGTGACTCGGAGGTAAGACGTGGGCACATAGCCCTCACCTCCCTGTTTCCTCCTGACCCGCGTCCATCCATCACCCTTGTCTTCTTCCATCAGACTGAGATCTTCCCCCTCAGACATGGAGACAGTTCCCTCACTGGATCCTGTTGGGGAGTGAGGGGTGGGAATAGGTCAGATTTGGTGAATCGATCAGAAGTCACGGCTCCAAGCAACTGCCACATCCTCTGGTGTAAGGGTTAATATTGTCAGCTACAGAATCTAGGCACTCCTAACCTCAGAGACAAACTTGTGGGATGGCTAATAGGGAGCTTCTAGATGGTTTGAATTTAGGTGGGAAGCCCCACAGTGAGTATGGGCAGCACCATCCCACTGGTTGTGGTCCTGTACTAAGTAAAAGGAAAACTGAGAGCCTATGAGGCAGCTCTGGGTGAAGGAGCTATCATGTTTGAAAGCCTGAGTTTAATCCCCAGGTCATAGATGGTAGGAGGGAACCCATTCATGAAAGTCATCCACTGACCTCTCTCACACACAGGATAAATAAAAATGGTTTAAAATAAAAAAAAAAAAATAAAGAAATAAAGAAAAAAAAATGGTTTAAAATAAGAAATAAACCCTTCCTTAAGTTGACTCCTCGGGTCCTTCCTTTGGCTAATACTGGGGACTGAATGGAAGGTCTTATGAACTCTTCTCAAACACTCTACCACTGAGCTAGTCTTCAGACTAAGTTCTCTTCTTTCTTTTTCTTTCTTCCTTTCTTTCTTTCTTTCTTTCTTTCTTTCTTTCTTTCTTTCTTTCTTAGTATAGAATAGAGTTTATTCAGGGCATGGGAAGGGGAGTTAAGAGGGTAGTAAAGGCAGAGAGAGAGAGAGAGTAGAGAAGTAGAGGCCGGCCATGAGCATGTGGAGAGAGGGGGAAGGGAATCGGGAGAGAGTGGGGAAGGGGAGCAGAGAAAGAGCAAGAAGGCAAGAGAGGAACAAGAGATCAGTTCTTTTTGTCAAAACAAAAAGAAATTTAACTCATGCTATATAAAGCCCACCTTCAAAATGGTAGATAGCCACACACTGGCCGATAGGAGATGCAGGCTCTTCAAAGTCTTCATCGAACTCAGTATAGATGGGGGTGTCCTGGCCTTCTTCTGAAGGGGGCTCTTCTGAGCTGCTTGAGAAATGAAAAAATGATGGAAGCATGACCCTTCGGGGTCTCTGAACCACTCCCCTGGCCCTCACTGGAGTATTCTAGGTAGAGCTCCACCCCCTGACCACACCCCAGCCCCTCACTGGGGGATTCTAGGCAGGGGCTCCACCCTGGCCATATATCCAGTCCCTCACAGGGAAATTCTAGGCCAGTGTTATGCCAAGCCCACACCTCATAACCACTTCTGGTTTCCCCACCTACCTCTCCTTATTATCCTGGGAGCCACTGTTGTTGCTGCTACTGCTGCTATCAGGTGGGGCAGTAGTTGGGGGATCAGGTGGCCTAGTGTGACGGCTTAGGCTGTCCCCTCGGTTACTAAGGACCCGGCTTTCAGCTTCTGCCAACCAAGCCTAGGGTTGGTTGGAGATCACAGCATGAGTTCCAAGGCAAGGTTCTGAGGTCATCCCACTCTGGACTGGGGTCATTTCCTGACATCACCCACGCACACCCAAAACTTAGACAGTAGGCAACTGGATTCTATCCCTCCAGCACCTCCCCATCTCCCACCCCACAGTGACTCATGCAGCTCTGCCTGCCACCACGCTTCCCCAGGGCACGCCTCCCCAGGGCACACCTCTGACCTCATACTTCTGCACTTCCAGCTTCAGCCTTTCAATGTTCCCAAGGGTCTCTGCAATGCGGGGCTCTAAGCTGGCAGGGTCCCCCATTTGTGGTGTTTTCTCATACACATCTTTCATCTTCTTCAGGGCCTCCCTGAGACCAGACAGACAGGAAGGAAGGAAGGAAAACACACTCTCTTATGACTTACCAAGTAAAAAACAGGCTCAAGAAGAAGACTCTGGTGATGGAGACAAAAGTCCCTGTGTGCCTTTGCTGAGCTGGAGGATAGCAGGTTTAAGGTTAGCCTCTGCTACAACAGTGAATTCAAGGCAAACCCAGGCAATTTAGTGAGACCTTATCTCAAAAAAAAAGAAAAATCAAAACAAGACTATAGTTGATTCAGTGGGTAACTTGAGCACGTAAGAGAGAGGACCTGCGTTCAGTGCCCAGGTAAAAAGCCAGGCATGGTGGCATACACTTGTAATCCCAGCACTGGGGAGGCAGAGATAGAAAGATCTAAAATGGCCAGCCACTCTAGTTAAATTTGAGCTGCAGGTCAGTTAAAGACCCTGTCTCAGGGCTGGAGAGATGGCTCAGCGGTTAAGAGCACTGACTGCTCTTCCAGAGGTCCTGAGTTCAATTCCCAGCAACCACATGGTGGCTCACAACCATCTGTAATGGGATCTGGCACCCTCTTCTGGTGTGCCTGAAGAGGCTATGGTGTACTCACACATAAAATATAAATCTAAAAAAAAAAAAAAAAGACCCTGTCTCAAAAAACAAAGGTGACAGGGGAGATGGCTTTGTGGATAAGAGCACTTGCTGCACCCAGCCTAAGGACATGAGTTTGAATCCCCAACACCCATGTAAAAATATGGGTGCAACTCCCATAGGTGCTTATAATTCAACTGTTGTGCAGGACAGAGATAGGAAGAGGCAAAGACTAAGACCCACTGACCATAAGACCAGCTGCTGGTTCAGCAAGAGACTTTATCTCAAGGGAAGGAGTTAGAGAGATAGAGCAGTACCAGTGAGACCCTGTGACCTCTGTGTGTGCAGGGCTGAGCACAGCTGCACATACACATGCAGGCCACATACCCACCCACAGAGGAAACTACCCACACCTGAGGAACAACACTCAAGGTTGGCCTGTGGCCACCACAAACATGACTGACCACACATGTTAAATAAATAAGCCAGGCATGATGGAACACTAAAGTTCTAAGGCAACCTGGAAAAGTTAGCAAGACCCTGTCTCAAAATAAAATATAAAAATAAGGGCCAGCGAGATGACTCCGCAGATAAAGGCACCTGCAACCAAGTCTAATGACCCAAGTCCCACCCCTGGGACACACGTAGTGGAAAGAGAAAACAACTCTGGCGAACTGTCCTCCGGCTTCTGCATAGGAGCCATGGCATGGGTAAGGCCATACACAAAGTAAGAGAATGAATAAAAACACGATACAAAAATAAATAAACTGAAAAGCCAGCCTTTTTAACTCTCAGCAGGCAGACGCTTAACTAGAAATGTCCAGGTTGCATGCAGTTCCAAGCATGGCTTCTGTCCCATGATTTCCATTCTGTGGAAAAGGCCACATGTGAACAGCAAAACAGAAGTTGGCTGGCCACCTGCTAACAAGTGGCAGGCGTCACTCCTGTTACATAAGGAGGCTGGGCAGAGGGTTTTGTTGCTTGGAAAGAATGACTAAAGATTTTCTTGTCCTTTTAAATCTGGCAGCTTTTTCACGTTACTATTTTGTGTTTCAGCATTAGATAACTTGGCTCTCGTTTCCCTCCTATCAAGACGGCGACTCAGACTGACTAAGCTCCTGACAGTGATTAGACAGTGAGCTGTCTTGGCATTAATGGTAAGGCTCCATGGGATGGGCATTTTGTTTTATTTTGCAGTCACTAAAAACTTTGAAACTGAGCCTTGGTGCCAGTTTTGTCATTCCAACTACTTGGGAAACTGAGGCAGGAGAATTCAAAGTTCCAGAGTAGCCTAGGCAATTTACCGAGACGTAGTCTCAAAATAAAGATTACAAAAATAAATAAATAAAGCTGGATGGTGGTGTGCACGCCTTTAATCCCAGCACTCGGGAGAAAGGCAGGTGGATCTCTGAAACTGGAGGCCAGCCTGGTCTATAGAGCAAGCTCCAGGACAGCCAGGGCTACACAGAGAAACCATGTCTTGGGGTGGGGATAGGGATTTTAAAAGAAGAGGGATGGGGGCGTGGTCAGAGGTAGAGTCTTTGTCAAGAGTCCCCCAGTGAGGGCCTGGGGGCGTGGTCAGAAGTGTAACACCCCTTCACATCCCCTGCTCCCTAGAATCACCCAGTGCTGCTAAGGGTGGTTCCTAGCCTACAGAGGACAATTTCTTAGAAACTATAATCAGCAGTTTGTTGTGGCAAAGTATATACCACCATAAGCTAGCTATTCTTTGATTTATCTGTTTGCTTATTTATTTCTTATCACACATGCCTGTGTGTGCACATACATGCACGACACCTGTTTGGAGTGGGTTCTCTCCTCCCACCACCTAAGATCAAACTAAGGTCTTTAGGCTTGGGTGGCAAATGCCTTTAGTCACTGAGTCAGATCACTGAGGGGACCAGTAATTTTCTTGTTTTTTGCTCAGCGATGTGTAGAGCCTGCACAAGGGCTCACCAGATTCCATCTGCTGAGTGATTTACAGGAAATGCAAAGTAAAGGATTATTTCCAGCTTTTATGCTTTTGTTCTTCACTGTTACTGTCTCGAGACAGTGTCTCAAGAAATCCAGGCTGGCTTCAAACTTAGGGTCCTCCTGCCTCTGGCTCTGGCAAGCTGACATTACAGACAGGGGCTACCACACCCAGCTGTGTGGCAAGAATCTCCTTTAAAACCATCAGATGGCTGAGGAGATGGCTTCAATCAATCATGTTCACTGAGCAGGCACAAGGCAGGACTTCCATTCCTAGCTCCGTTGTACAAAGCTTGGCATGAGACCTCATATCTGTAATTCCAGATTGGGTGGGCAGAAATAGGAGATCCCCAGGTCTCATTGGCCAGTCAGCCTAGGACACTCAGCAAGCCCAGATCCCAGTGAGAGACCCTGACTCAAAAACAAAAAACAAAAAACAAAAACAAACAAACAAACAAACAAAAACAGTCAAGTGAAGCCAGTGTAGTGGTGCATATCTTTAATATCATCACTTGACATCACTGTGCTTTTGAGGCCAGCCTGGTCTATGTAGTGAGTTCCAGGCCAGCCAGGGCCACACAGTGAGACCTAGTTGAGGCCCCAAGGCCCGACACTATTACTGATGCTATGGTGTGCTTACAGACAGGAGCCTATCATGACTACCCTCCAAAAGACACAATAAGCAGCTGAAAGAGTCAGATGCAGATATTTACACCCAACCAATGGACAGAAGCTGCTGACCCCTGTGGTTGAATTAGGGAAAGACTGGAAGAAGCTGAGGAGGAGGGCGACCCTATAGAAAAACCAGCATTCTCAACAAACTTGGACACTGACACTCTGCTCTGACACTGAACCACCAACCAGGCAGCACACACCAGCTGATATGAGGCCTCCAACACATATACAGTAGAGGACTGCCAGGTCTTGCCTCAGTGAGAAAAGATGAACCTAACCCTCAAGAGACTTGAGGCCCCAGGGAGTGGGAAGGTCTGGGACGCCCCAGGGGTGGGGGTGGGAGGGTAGGGAACATCCTGTTGGAGAGGGGTGAGGGAGGTATGGGATGTGGAAGAGGGTGGACCAGGGCGGGGATAAAGGCTGGACTGTAAAAAAAGATTAAAGAATATAATAATAATAATAATAAGAAGAAGAAGAAGAAGAAGAACAACAACAACAACAAATTCTTAATATTAAAAAAAAAAAAGCAAAAATGGACAAACAGAAAGGACAAGGTATAGAGCTGGAGAGACTGCTCAGTAGTTAAGACCATTTCCTGAGCAACCTTGAGAACTGGGTTCGGATTCCTGCATCTATGTAGCAAGTTGGGTATACAGCCACACACCGCCTGCAACCTTGGTAGGCAGAAACTGGACATCCAGAGCTTGCTGGCTACCAGCCTTGCCAAAAAGACCCAAAGTCACAGTTTTGGTCCAGACCCTGCCTCACAGAAAGAGAATTATGAAAGAGGACACTGATCTCCACCCTCCTACACCAACCAATACACACACCCACGACCTGCAGAGCCCAGACTGAGTTGGTAAAATCCTTCTGTACCACTGAAACATAGTAGCAGCAGGGATGGGACCCTCAGGGGGCCAGGCAAATGCTCTGCTGAGGAGGATATCCCCAGTCCTTGAGTAACCCCGCTTAGGTCTGCATTCATCCCCAGCCTCCTCTAGCCACCCATGCTCACCTCTGGTCCTCCTCCTTCTGCAGCTCTCTGTTCCGCTCTTCCAACTGTTGCTGGAGTCGCTTTCTCTGCTGCTCCGGGGGCAGGTGACTGAAATCTTCGGTGACCACGGTCTGTAAGATGAGACAGTGTCTGAGTTCAGGATTTGCAACACTATGTTTCCCAAGCGCCTCTCTAGCTCCTGAGATACCAGGTCCACCTTCCTCCCCTAGCAAGGATTTTAGGGAGTGAGGCCATGCACAGAGCAAAGCTGGAATCTGGGGGACCCAGCAGGCGGCAGGAAAGAGTCCAGGGTCCCACCATCCGGCCTCAACTTACCCCACGGCCGCCTCGGAGGCTGCGGAAGGATGCTAGCCGCGGTTTGACCGACTTACTGATCTCGCTCAGTATGGCCAAGGGGTCGCGGCCAGAACGGGGGGATGAGGGTCCATCAGACAGTGTGGAGGGTAGGTGACCCCCCAGGAGGGACAGGGATGGGGGACGCGGCTAACGGTGGGGGCCCAGGGAAGGGGGGATGGGTCAGGGATGGAGGCACGAGGATGTAGTCGGAGAAGGATGGACGAACGGGGACACAGGAAACAGGAAAAACAAAATGGAGAAAGAGGGAAAAATAATGATAAGAAAACCACAACTGAATGATAAGATCACACAGAAAACACCTATAAAAGCAACAACGGAAGATTTGGGAGGTGCCAGGGAAGACAAGAGCAGAGGAGCTAGGGCCAGCAAGAGGGCTCAGCGGGGAAAGGGTTTGTGCCAAGCCCTGAGATCCACCCCCAAGACCCACAGGATAGAAAGAGAAAATTGATTCCCATAAGCCATCGTCTGACCTCCATATACCCCAAAATATAAAAATCTACTAAATTAAAGGCTGTAAGGCAGGTGCCAGTCACTTCCCAAGCCTTCTTAGTCCCTTGAGTCTTAGGGACTCATAAACCCCAGAAGATAAGGCACCTACAAGGCTTTCTGCGCTTACAGTCTAGAAGGTAGGGTGCATAACACAAGTAAAGGCTGGGGACAAAGTGATGACTCAGCACGTAAAAATGCTTGCCACCACCAAGCACAATGACCTGTTTGACCCCTGGGACCAAGGAGAGACCTGAAAGTTCTTCTGTGACATCTACATGTGCATGAGCACACACACAGACACATAATTTTTTTAAAGAACCAGGGTGGTCAGACACATAGGCTAAGGGGGACACGTAGGGAGATGAGAAGTGGGGAATATCAGGCGCTTGCCTACTACTCAGAAGTCCAAGTTCAAAAGAGAGGACGGCAGGTGGGAGGAGGGACAGCAGGTGGGAGGAGGGACAGCAGGTGGGAGGAGGGACGGCAGGTGTCAGGTAAGAGGAGTCTAAGTTAAATAGGATAGAAAAGAAGAAGGAAAAAAAACAAAAACAACTGCAAGGAATAGCTAAGAGTGATTGTGGAAGGGATAAACCAAGGGGTGTCAAGGTATACACTGGACCCTAAAAGTCAAATTCCCAAGGAGAAAATGCACAGGAAGTGGAGGGTCCCCAAAAATATAGAGGATGGAGTTAGGGAAGGATGACTCCCAGGGATGGGGCGGGGGGGGCAATTCACAGCTGTAAGGCCAACATGAGATCTTCAAGGGTCTTAGGATGCAGCAGAAGATCCCATAGGCCCCCAACCCTGTCCCCTCTCATGTTCAGTGGGCTCTCAGGCCTGCCCTCCTGTTTCCTTCCCACCAGCCTGGGCCCACAGCCAAGAGGAAAATTCCTGCCCCAGGACTCGGCGTTCCATGTGGCTGGAGCTGTCTCAATGAGGACTTCGGCTGACTGTCCCCCCTTCCACCCACTCCTCACCCCAAGAGCTCCGGACCCCACCTTGTTCTTTTTCCCGAAAGGCCAACGCTTGGCACGGCTACGGCTGGAGGCTGCTCGGAGCTCAGGCCTGCCATCCGGGGTGCCCAGGCTGCTGTCCGAAGGCACTCGGTTCATAACTTGGCTGAAGTCTTCGAATTCCAAGTCACCCGGGCGGGCAAACCCTGACTTGTGTAATTCAATGAGGACCTGTGAGTCCTTTGGGAAGGGACAGGGAGTGAACGGCAACCAGTGGGTAGTTTAAGAAACTCTGGGGAGCCCCCCTCCGTTAGCCCACGTCTCATCCCCCTGGGCTCACGCTGAGCACCCACGTTCTTAGCATCCACAGACTCTGCGGCCACCTTCATGCCCTCCAAGCATTTGCCAATAATTGGAACCACCTGCAGCTCAGCCTCTGCCAAGAGCCCATACCCGGCCCCCAGGTGGGTGGCCCGGCGTTCGTCCATGTCCTGCAGCTTCTGAAGAGCGGAGGAGAATACAGGGTAAGTCAACCCTGCAAGCACCTTCAAGCTGAGGGCATCAGCCCTCAAGCTCAGGCTTGACAGAGAAGACAGAATCAGATCTGCCTTCATGACCTCAGGGGCAGGGTGAAGATGTGGACCCAGGAGCTCAGAAAAGTCTTCTCAAAGGAGGTTACAAAGAGACAGAGCCTGAATAAAGAATACATGGAATATAGACAATCCTGACAGCAGGGTCGGGACAGAGTGGGGAAGACGGCTGGGGAGATTTGAGACCTGGGGCTTGTTAGAGCTGAGGCTCAGAAGGATGAACAATGGGAGTTTCAAATAGCAAAGAAAGAGTCTCTTCCTCTCATCCTTCCTTCTGTCTCTCCACTCCTTTCCCAATCTTTCCTTCCTTTCCTCCCTTCTCAGACAGGGTCTCTCTACTAAGCCTTGGCTCTCTTAGAACTTGCTGTATAAACCAAGCTGGCTCAGAAACTTCTGCCATCCTCCTGCCTCTGCCTCCAGAATTCTGGGACTACACACACGGTCCTCTTTCAATCTAGGAGTAAGGACATAGGAGCTGGGACTCTAACACCCGAGTGGGAGCTAACGAACTCTGAGGGACTTTGTCAGCAAGCTGAGTGCACTCACATCGAATATCTGGGGCATCTGTGAGAAATAGAAGTGAGCCTGGTCTCGGTTAAAGCGCTGCAGCTGGGCCGCGTATTCATTCTTGCTCTCTTCTGCCATGTGGTTCCGAAGGTGAGCCTGCTGCTTGGCCTGGCGAGTGGGATGGCAGGAAGGAGGTCATGGGCAGGTACTGGTCTCAGCACACTCAGATGGCCCAAGCCTGTCCCAGACTTCACCCTATACACACCTTCTCCACATCTGCCTTGGTGGCATTAATGTCCTGATCCAGCCGCTCGGCAGTGTGAGCCGCTTTCTCAGCCTCCCGGCAGTCTCGTTCAAACTTCCGCTTACTCTATGCAGGAGACAGAAGTGGGGTGAAGGATCTGCCTTCCCCCAATAGCAGCAGAGTGGGCTGCGTATCAGCCAACTGTGTGGGTGGCACACACCAGTCACCTCAACACCAGGAGACAGGAGGATTAGGACTTCAAGACCAACCTGGACCACCACATGAGACTTTGTCTCAAAAAACAAAACAGAACCAAAAGGATGGCTCAGCAGGTAAAGGTGTTTTACCTCCAGAAAGGCCAGCTACCTGAGTTCAATCCCCAGACCCAGAAACTCCTCAGAGGTGGAAGGAGAAAATGGACTCTAGAATTGTCTTGTAGTCACACAGGCTCCTCATGGTATGCAAATGCCCCCCCCCACACACACACACACACATGCACAGAGTTCAAGGCCAGGCCAGCCTGGGCTACTCCAGACCCCACCTCAAAAAAAGATACAGGCACAGTAGGTGTGCTGAATACCCCACAGGGAGAGTTGACCCTGGCCACATAGCATGAGTGGCTCTGTGGGTAAGCAGCCACACATACCCAGCTCTTCTGGGCCTGAGCTACCCGCTGCCCCATACACACTCACATTCTCTAGCTGTTTGAAGCCGTTTTCCAGCTGCTGCTGGGCCCGACGGCCTTCCTGGAAGTGCTGTGCAAACAAATGGGAGACCTTCAGTGAGGTTCCAACAGGGTCCCCAGCAAGCATGGGTGAAAGGACAGCCTCACCATCTTCCTCTCCTGCTTCATCTCCTGTGAATACTTGGCCAGCTCCAGACATACTCGGATACCCAGGCTCTCAGCCACCAGTTCTCGCTGGCCTGCAAAATCATTGACCTCCTGGAGAAGCTGGACAAATGACTGTTGCTGGCTGAACCTGGCAGGAGACAAGCAGAGTTCAGGACCAGAGATGGACCTGTGTGAAGGCACAGTGACATAGGCCTGTCATCCCAGGGCAGGGCAGGGGGATCGAGAGTTTAAGGCCAACCTTGTCTACATAGTGAGTTTGAGGTCTGCCTTTGCTACTTGAGACCCTGCAAAGAGAGAAAATGGGGGTGGGGGTGGGCAGAAGGGAAGGAGGAAGAGAAAGGCAGAAGGAAGGAAAAGAGACAAAAGGAAGGAGAAAGCAAAAGGAAAAAGTGGAATGAAATCTTGAGCTACATTCACTCCCTAACTTCCAGCTCTGTGTCCCTAACTTCCAGCTCTTAATTCAGAAGCATTTTGCAAATCAAATTTTTGGAGGAACAATGCTTGTAACATCTTTACTGTTGTTTGAGGCAGGATCTCACTATGCGGCTCTGGCCAGCCTGTAACTCTCTGCCTGTCTCTGCATCCTGAGTGCTGGAATGAAAAGTTGTGAACCACCATGCTCAGCCTTTGCAGCATCTTCTATGAATCATTCCCTGGCTAGTGGCAGAATACTAGAGTCAAATGTTTGTTTAGGTTTTGAAGCAGAGTCCAGCTATATAGCCCAGGCTAGCCCAGACCCCTTGCTCTTCCTGCTTCAGCTTCCTGAAACCACTATGCCTAGCTCCCTCATCAAATTTTAGAGGTATGAATACAATAATCCTTCAGTAGCCATGGCAACCATTTCTAGGGTACTTAGAGTACGCTAATATTTTGGTACTTAGGTACCAAAATAAAGGATGCTCAAGCCCTTCTATACAACAGCAGGATTTGCACAGGGTCTGTGCAGCTGGCACAAACCCTCTCTACATGACTCAGGACTCCTCCACAATTCACTTAATCCAAATTGTCTGGATTAGAGAACAATGACCAAAAAGTCTGCCTATGTTCCAGAAAGGAATGACTTTGTTAGAGTGTTTTCAGTCCTGGGGCTGGGGCTAGAGGTGCTAAGAGTATAGAGTGCCTAGATCTATCCCAGCACCCTGGATGCTGAGGCAGGGAGATCAGGCTATAGAGTGAGTTTGAGGCCAGCTTGGGCTACATGAGAACACATGCACTCACACTCACACACTCACACATACATACACACAGGCATGCATGCTTTTCTTTCAGTCCTCGGAAACCCTGGAGTATCATTCATATCAAGCCACCAATGAAACCAGATATCCCAAACAAACAACTATCTTAATTTCTGGATCTTTTTGAAGTAAAACTTTTATTTATGTACTTATTCAAACTACCGTCTCACTAAGTAGCCCAAGCTGGCCCAGACCTCACAATCTTCCAGCCTGGGTCTATAGATCCAGAGTGCTGGAGTAACGGGCATTTACCTTAATACGCAGCTCATCTTTTAGATTTTAAAGGGAAGGGTTTAGAATGAAGTCTAAAGTTTCTGGAAATAACTTCAGACTGGCCACCAGTCTGTTTGTTTAGAATTTTAAGACGGGGTAGCATGTAGCCTAGGCTACACCCTCAAACTAACTACATAGCTGAGGCTAGCCTTGAACCAACCCAAGGGTCCTAGGATGACAGGCATGCACCAACATGTCCAGGTTTGGTCACTGCTTTTAGACACACAAACTCAGTTCTTTGAACGCACAAGATAGAGTAGAAAGTTCTGCCTTCAGACCCATTTTACAGATGAGAACAGAGACAATCAAAGTCACTGATATATTCCAGCTCTTGGGTTAAGAGACAAGTCCTGGCTAGAGAGAGTAACGGGACAACCAAAACCTTATCTCAAAGATAAAAACTAGGGTCAGCGAAGGTTTAACAGGTAAAGGTGCCTGCGGCTAAACATGATGACCAGAGTTTGATCCCTGGGATCAACATGGTGAGAGGCAAGAACTGACTCCTTCAAATTGTCTTCTGACCTCCACAAGTGCTCTGTGGCACAAGTGGGTGCATCTTGCTCTCCAAAATAGACAAATATTAAGTAAAAAGCCCTCAAATAACTCAGCTACAGCACGTAAGGGAAAATAAAAGATGAGACTTTACAAACCAAAAGGGCTCTCTGCTGGAAGTGAGTAAATTCCACCTTCAGTCATCCACACTCCTAATGGGAGGTGGAACTGGAGGTGGTGTGGTCTCTGGGAAGGTGATAGACACCTCCTCCCCCCCCCCCCCCCCCCCCCCGCCTCCAGCCCCACTCCCTGCCCCCACGGAGTCTTAGCCCATTCTTACTTGACTTCGGGGTCATCTTTGGTAGGTCTCTTGGGAAGATACTTTTTCACCAGGCTCCTAAGGGTGGGGACAGAGGCAAGGCGTCTGAGAACTCAGCCCTCCTGCGGGATCCCTGGGGAGTCCCAGAGCAGCGAGCATCCACCCTCGTCCTCACCGGAGTTGCTTGGCATAAGCCTGTTCCACCTCGGCGCGTTCTTTCACAAACTTCACGTATTTGTCCAACAGATCCAGGCCCCACTGCGTGTGGCGTTCCAGCACCTCAAACTGATCCTGATTGCAGGAGCGTGATTGGGGAACGTTAAGGTCACCTAAGTGGGGTCACCGAAGTCCCAGCCACACGGTACACCGGAGGTGGGGTGGGGTAAACAATCTCGGGGCTTAGTGGTTCCAGCAAGGGCTGGCTGGCTTCCCCAGGCGCCGCCCCGGCGTGGCGCAGCGGAAGGCAGGAAGCTGGCGGGAACCCCCATCTCCTCCTCCAGGGAAGGGCCTGGACAACAGGGCCAGGGCCCCAAACCAGACAGCGGGGTCTCTCGGAGTACCGGTGACCAGCAAGGGTGTGGAAGGAGGCTAAACCACTCCAGCTCCCCTCATCCTCTAGTCCACTCCAAATTCCGAAAAATCAGGAGGGCTTGGCACAAAAGTCAGGCACAGAAGGGATGAGTTTGTGCAGCTCAAAGTGCGTGGAAGCAGCATCGGGGACCTCTATGGTCAAATTTCCCCATTCTCCAAAATCCCCCCCGCCCCCGGGATCCTCCGTTGAGTGACTCAGTTTCCCTGCTTTTGTGATGCCTCCACTATAGTGGCTCACCCCCACTACAACCAAAGATTCCACCACCTCCAGAAAGGAGTGGTCAATAGTCCGACAAGGATTCAGGGAAACTTCTAGGGCTTCCTGGGTGAGGTTAAGAGGCGGGTAAGGGGTGGCTCCGCCCAGCGCCCAAGGCGAGTCCTGCAGCCCCCTTCCCCTCCCCCTCAGCGTCCCAATTGTAAGCTGGGAAGGAACTCAGTAAGGCCCCACGTGGGACAGAAGGTGACCAAAGGGTCCCCTCCCCCTCCCAACAGGACAGGCGGGCGACGGGCAGGGACCCAGGGGCCGTAAGATTAGCCTCCAAGCCAGGCCAGGGCGCTCAAAATAGGTGACCTCGCCCAGTTGTCCCCCCTCTCTGGCCTGGTCCAGGGACTTCTTCTGATGGTCTTACTCTCAACTCTGTGCCTCAGTTTCCCTATGTTGATCCTGGGCAAAGAATCCCTGGGGCCCTTTGGGCGTCTTGAAAGTCCCAAAGGAACTTTTAAGAGAGTGCGGAGGGCAGAGGGCGGGGACCCAAGTGATCAGCTGCAAAGGAAAGCGCAGAGTCCGGGCAAAGGTACTTCAGGGACAGAGTGGAGAAGCCAGGACCCCAGCAAGGGAGAACCCTGGGAGCTGGGGAGAAAGGACTTACCCACAACTCGGTACCCCAATCCATGCTGCTCTTGCCGCCGAGGACGCCACCGCCTCCTGCCCGGGTCTTCGCCGCCCTCCACAGAAGACTCAGCCCCAGGGCAGTGTGCCCAACCTCGCCCCGCCCCGCTGACAGGCCACGCCCACCAGCCTAGACTACCACGCCCCTTCGTGTTTTACCACGCCTCTGCTCTGCTGAGCCCCCAGCGGGACGCGCTGAGGGCGGATCCCAACTGATGCTCCGCCCCCTATTAAAGGAACATGAGCCTCCTTAAAGGACGCCTCTATTTTCCAAATTTGTACCCCCATGTTACTCTCCTCTGCCATCCCAAACTATTCATCCTTTCCTTTCAGCTTCGCAATTCTTATAAAGAGTCAAAATATCAAAACCCCAAGTCCAAACAGTCTCTCCCACTTCTACCCCACTCCATGGCAGGGAAAATCTGTGGTTGGTCATTAGGCTCTTGCGGAGGACCTCCTCGGCTCCAGAAATCTCCACTTCGTCCCACTAATAGTCTGTTTTCCTCCGGCCACAGAGATGGGATGACTTCGATCTACCCCAGGACGCACCTCCAGCCAAGGCCAGGTCCATTAGAGCACACACACACACACACACACACCGCATCCTGACTTCTCTTCCTTCCCGCCAGAGCCTCCTCTGAGAAATAGAGGACAGGTTGTCCTTCGGGCACCGTTCCACTCACAAACACACACACACACCGAGAGAGAGAGAGAGAGAGAGAGAGAGAGAGAGAGAGAGAGAGAGAGAGAGAGAGAGAGAGATGCACGCATAGCACCTCGCATTTGCACTTGACTATGTATTTTCCAGCCTCACTCAATAAGTAAAGCCCAATCAGTACTGCTCCTAGAGATAACCAAATATCTCCCCCGCCCCCCTTTAGACTCTGGGACCCTGGGGCTTAGGAGTTCAGGTCCTCCCAATCATAAAGTCAGTTCACACCTTGTAAATCCCCTTGAGACTCCTGGATAAAAAGGAAGAGGTTCTGGTGGCTCCCACCCCCACTCTCCCCGGCTCTAGGTGCTTTCTCTGCTGCAGAAGTGTCAAAACATTCTTGTGCTGCAGCTGGAAGAGCAATCTAGACTTCTGAGAAAAGACGCCCTGGAGCCTGTGCTGGAACTGAGACTCGGATAGGCCTTGGCCCCACCTGCTGGTGGTTTGTAAGCTAAGCTCGGAGATGTAAAGTGGAGTACAGGGATAGTGGAGGAGGGTGGAGAAGGAGTCAGAGGCCCAGTGACAAAAAAGGTATCAGACTCGGGTGGGACAGGGTCAGCAATCTAATTAAGAGTTGAAAACTACAACTAGGGTCCAGAAGCTGGGACTCTTCCAGATCTGAGAGCAAAGTAGGAGTTGAGGAGCCAGTGTGTAAAATGGGGTCGGGGAGGAACGTGGAGAGGTCAATGTTTCAGGTAGAAGTAGGGATTCAGCTGCAGCAAGGATGTTAAGCCTGGGGCGGAGTAGGTGGGACCTACAATGGCATTCAGCCTAGGATTAGAAGTCAGTATACGGTGAAGAATTTTAGGATTCTCGATGGCTCAGCCAAGTTGAAACAAGGGAAGCTCACAGACGCGTACGTTTACTAAAAACTCCACTTCTGGCCGGGAGCTAAGTGCGGGGAAGTGAGGGATGGGAGAGGAAGTGCGTCCTTGGGAATACTGGGAAATGTAGTTTATACATGCTTCGTTGCAAGGATCTGCTCCTTCTACATTCTGGGTAATGTAGTCTTGGGCCGTTAAGAGTTGCTGAAGGAATTCTGCTTTAAGGGACGGATATGGGTTCCCGGATCATTGGTGAATCGTCTTGTTCCTCAAACTACATCCGGGACAATCTGCTTAGCGATTGGAGAGCATGAAAGCGAGGCTGAAAAGGATACGCACGCCCATTTGAGAACTCTTCTGACAATCAAAAGGATCTCCGTTTCTAATTGGGTAACTCGACCACGTCGTGCGACTATTGGCTGAAAAGTGGGCGGCCCCTATCAGGCGTCAGAGGCTGTGTTCGGGCGCAGTCGCAGCCCCAGAGATGGCAGTGAGCGAGAGGAGGGGGCTCAGCGGCGAGAGCCCAACGCAGTGCGGATGGGGATACTTGTCGCTGCTGGTGCTGATGCTGAACGGCTGCTCAGGCCGTATCCACCATCTGACTCTCACAGTGAGCCCCGCAGGCTTGGCCTCGCTGTCTTCCCCTGTAGCTCTGCCAGTGGATGGAGCACCCACACTCCCCACTGCAGGCCTCTAGTGGTCTGGTCCCGTGGTCCCCCCTCCCTGTGCTCGTAATGAGTTAGCCTGGCTTGGGGGCGGGGCTTCATCTCCCGGACCCCTGACTCCTGGCGCTTTAAGTTTCGGGGGACCCTTGGTAACTACCATAGGACCTTCTGGGAGGAAGGGGTACCTGGTAGGATCTTCCTGGAATTCACTTGGCGGGGCGGGGGGGGGGACACTATTTTAAAAATTTAGCCTAGATAGAATCGAACTTTTCCGGGAAGTCGAAGCTATTCACACCAGCGCATTTGAAGCCCACTCTCAAGGTAGTGCACATCACTATGGGGCTTGCCATGGGGTTGCCAGGGTCTCACCCCCTGGACACTCAAACCCACTCTGTAGCTGCCTGGAACTGAAGTAGGAAAATGTCACCAGTACCAATACGCTGTACCCAGGAAGACTTTCTCACATGCTTCTGTCCTGAATAAAAGAGTATAAAGACGCTCAGGGAAACACGCAGTGAGGGTGGACTTGGTGGGGAGAGTGCCCTTACTGCCGCTGTCTCGTTGGTCTCCTGCAGGGAGAGAAGCGGGCTGACATCCAACTGAACAACTTCGGATTCTACACCAATGGTTCCCTGGAAGTAGAGCTGAGCTTACTGCGACTCAGCCTTCAGGAGACAAAAGAGAAGTCACCAAAGGTGAGGGGGCTCATGGGAGGGCTCAGTACACAAGTTCTGGAATTCCAGACTAGCTCTGTCCCTCACCAGTGTGATCTATGGCAAGTCCTGTAACATTCTGGAGCCTCAGTTTCCCCACGTGTCACTTAATCAATACAGGTCTCATGTAGTCTGGGTTTGGGGGTACAGATTAGTCATCTTAGTGTCCCTGCTGGCTGAGGCAGAAGGATCAGAGGTTAGCCAGCCAGTTCATATGTATATAAAATGCATTTCAGTCATACTTGCTTCTCCCCCTAATTCCTCCAAGATCCATTCCCACCTTCCCAAACTCCTCCCAATCTCATGTTATTTTTTTTTTAAAGACATGGCCTCTCTATGTAGCCCCAGATAGCCAGAAACTCTGTGTAGACCGGGCTAGCCACAGGCTCAGAGATCTGCTAGCCTCTTTCACCCAAGTGCTGGGATCAAAGGCCTGTGCTCTCTTTTTGTTTTCATCTGGGGCCACACCCTCCGTCAACATCCATCAGCTGCCCACAGCTCCTTAGCTAGGTGTAAGGATTCAAGCACCCCTCTTCCCTCTATGCTGGAATGTTGACTAGCTCAATCTGGGGGGCATCCATATCTGCTGTGAGTTCATAAGTAACAGTCTGCCGTGTTCTGAAGACACTCTTTCCCTCTGGCCCTCCTCTGCCTCCACCTTTACAGTCTTTCCTTTTCCTCTTCCTCCTCCTTCTCCTCTTCTTCCTCTTCTTCCTCTTCTTCCTCCTCCTCCTCAGCAATGTTCCCTAAGCTTTGGGTGAAGAGGTATGATATAAATGACCCATGGGTAGTGGCCTTGTTTGTTTGGCAGAGAGGTAATGTTCAAGACAGGGTCTTGGAACTCATTATGTAGACCAGAGGCCTTGAACTCACAGATCCAGTAGCTGAGTGCTGGGATTAAAAGGCATGCACTCCTGTACTGGCAAGCAGCCTCCTTCTGACAGTTTTTTTTGTTGTTGTTTTATTTTTGTTTTTTTCTTTTTGTTTTTCAAGACAGGATTTCTCTGTGTAAGCCTGGCTGTCCTGGAACTCTGTAGACCAGGCTGGCCTCGAACTCAGAAATCCACCTGCCTCTGCCTCCCAAGTGCTGGGGTTAAAGGCGTCCGCCGCCACCACCACCCGGCGACAGTTTGTTTTATGGCAGAGTCTCATATAGTTAGCCTCAGAATCAAGCCCCTTCTGCCTCAAGTCCATAGCTCTTGGAATTGCAAGCATGCTCTGATCTGCCCAGCACTGATAACATTTTAAGTGGGTAAAACCAATCAGGAAGCACACACATGAGCATTGTGGGTCCAAGATGGGGCAGGACATTGAGAAGCTAGTACACAGTGGATTTCAGTACCTGTGAGATGAGCCAGTAGTGGTGCTACATGCTGAGGTAGCAGTAGGGTTGCTACAAGTTTATAAGTTCAACCCCAACGTGGACAATATGGTACCTTACTACCCAGGGCTACCTGGCTAGTCCCTGTCTCAGAGTAGAAGAGAACTAGGCTATGTTTCTTATGCTGCAGAGGATAGTTTGGGAGCCCTTCACTTTTTCTCTTTTCCATCAGGTGGGGTTCAGCTTGAGCAGAGTTCGATCTGGCAATATTCGCTCTTACTCGGTGAGTGGAGACCATCAGAGGGGACGAGGGAGAACGGGTGTGGTGTGGGGGCCTGTCTTCTCCATGTTATGACTACAGCCAAGGAGGGGCCATGGGTGGATGGGGAAGCACACTAAACAAGGCCAGAACCATGGGCGGCTGTAACCCAGGTCCCCTCTGTCCATTCCCCAGAGCCGAAACTCCAATGAATGCCCTCTGGACAGAAACAGCAGCAACTTCCTGGTCCTGTTCCTCATCAATATCAAGGACCTGCAGTGAGTTGGAGTGGGGCAGCCCTAGAAAGAAAGCCAGTCACTTGCTACATGGTACATTGTGTGTGTGTGTGTGTGTGTGTGTGTGTGTGTGTGTGTGTTCATGTATACTGCTGGAAATTGAACCCACTGCCTTACAAACTGGAGGCAAGTACTATCCCCCAACCACACCACCATCCTCTCACTAGGGGATTCTAGGTGGAGGGATCAAGGGAGGCAGGGAGCCTCCATCCCTGAGCCCCTCACTGATGGGTGGGGGGTGGTTCTAGGTGGGCAGTGTATCCCTGAGCCACATTCCCAGCCCCTCACTTGGGGATTCAGGGTAGAGACTCTACCCCTGAGAACCCCCAGCCCTCTTTGTACTTTTTAAGACAGGATCTCAGTAAGTTTTACCAGGTTGGGCCTTGAGTGCACCCTGTAGCCCAGGCTGACAGTGAACAGGCAGTCCTCTTGCCTCAGCCTCAAAAGAATCTTGACTCATAAGCCTTCTCTCTGTAGACCAGGCCACATGATCTTTTAATTTGGTTCGAAATGGCCCATCCCAGTGAACTGATAGTTGCTATTACAGGGAGCCGTGAGTGTGTGAGCTACAGTGACTGGCAATGGCCAGGTGCTGAGATTTGGTGTCCAGTGGCTCCAAGAGATGTACCAACTCCTTAAGAAGGACATCCATGCATATTCTCTACCTGACCATATACTTGACCCTCCCCTTACTGATTCCTCCCCTGACCCCAGGGTCCAAGTCCGAAAATATGGGGAGCAGAAGTTGTTCATCTCCCCTGGCCTCCTCCCTGAAGCTCCCTCCCAGGCAGATCTGCCCAAGCCAGACCTAGCAGGCACCCGGAAGGACAACCACAGTAAGTCCAACCTGCATAGCTGTGCCAGAGACCAGCTTTAACAATACTGGGTGAATTAAGCAAGGCAGGTGGCCAGGTGTGGCATCAGTGATTGGGGTCAGTACCAGTGACCTTTGGCAGTTTAATTCTCACTGTTCTGTGGCCAAAAGCTGGTGGCTTCTGGCAGTTTAACTCCTGCTGATAGCAGCAGGAAATTAAGAAAAGAAACTTAACTACTTGGCCTCTATACTCTGGCTCACAGACCTCTTGCTGATCAGGCCAGAGGCTCAGAGTTAGTTAACTTTTCATGAGTCAGAGAAAAAGGAAAAGAAAACGTCAGGCATGTGCGCACACACAATGAAGAAGAAAAGGGCAACACTAAAACTTTATTATTGCTTTCAGCTTTTTATAGCTTTTTTAGACACACAGCTCTCTAAGTAGAAAAAACTACCTCGTAGATAAAATGTTATACAAAGGGCACTTACAGAAGGATATAGTGAGTTTAAAGCAGTGTTTAATCTATAAGCTCATTATAAGTTCAAAGCAACAGTTCACATGGCCTTGCCTTATCACAGTGCACGCCTGTGGTCTCATCCTTGGACCTGACCTAGAATGAGTGTTTTTCCTTAATCACAAATCCGTCCCAAGCCTATTTCTCTTCTTAGTGCAGTTTATGAAAACTCATTGTGTTCCTTATTATGTAGCCTTTATTCTGTGAGAAGAGGGCACATTCTATTCTTAGTTCTTCTAATTTTATTACGTCTTTCTAGTAAAACATTTAAAGCTATCTCCTTCAACTTTCTTCCTAAAATTATTTGAATCAAGTCAGGAATTCTATATGAAGTCATTATTCATCTAAACAGCATTAATTCATGAAAGTTGATCTTCATGTTGATCTACAGGAAGTTTATCCAGTAGGGTGAGCTATCACCCAAAAGTCATCACACCAGGCTATAGGCAGTGAGGGTCTCCTGGTGTCCACTCACACTAAGTGTGTGAGGAGTGCAGCAATGACAGACATGAGGAAACACATCAGTAGCAAGAAGCAATTCTGGGACAAAGTCTCTAGGGCTGTGCCTCACCAAAGCCCCTCATAGCAGCCATGCAAGACTGTGGGCTGTCCAGGGAGCTCTCTTCGTGCATGGCATCCACCACCACTTCCCTGCATGTACACTGAATTCTCTGCGCATTTGCCTTTTGACGGTCATTCACCCATCTCCTACAGAGATGTCTGCAGTCAAGGAGGATCAGGCAAAGCCTACAGTGCCCCAGGTTTCAGGGGATAAAACTCTCCCAGGGGAACACAGGCAGTCATCTGAGGGACAGCCACCCACACAGGACCCCAGTGAGAAGGACAAGGATCTGGTGTTGGGGCTGGGCCACCTCAATGACTCTTACAACTTCAGTGTGAGTATCTGCCCTGCCCTCATGTCCCCGCCTCCCCAGAACTGGGCCACAGCTAAGGAACCCTCCAGACTGACACCCTCTTCTCCCCATGACCAGTTCCACATCGTGATCGGCTCCAGGGCTGAGGAAGGCCAGTACAGCCTCAATTTCCACAACTGTCAAAACGCCAAAGCAGGCCAGGAGCAGCCGTTCGACCTGACTGTAAGTGGCGGGACAAGTGTAGCCCAGGCAGCTGGGCAGCTTGGTCTCCATTATGTGCTTCTCTTTGTTTTCTAATCACACTTTATTTATTGGGGGGAAGGGAGGAGCCATCATAGCACATGTGTGGAGGTCAGAGGACAACGCTCAGGACTCAGTTGTCTCTTCCACCGTGTGGGTCCCAGGGATCAAACTCAGGTCATCATGTTTGGCAGCAGGCTTCTTTCCCCATTGAGCCACCTTGCCAGCCCCTGGATGAACTGTATAAAGTACTACATTGGGCTTTTGTGGGACATGCAAGCTAGGGTATCCACCCCTCCTCTGACTGAGAGTATTTAAGGGAAGACAAAAATTGTATCTATTCCAGATGTATACAGAAGTGTGTGTGTGTTCATATGTGCAGATGAGCTTGTATTATGTACATACAGAAATTAGTCGGCCAAGTGGTATTCCTAAGGATGTTGTCCATACTGGTTTGGTTTGGTTTGGTTTGGTTTGGTTTGGTTTGGTTTGGTTTG
>NW_021604564.1:1414342-1417291 GCF_004785775.1 Grammomys surdaster | reverse complement strand
TGGTTTGGTTTGGTTTGGTTTGGTTTGGTTTGGTTTGGTTTGGTTTGGTTTGGTTTGGTTTGAGATGGGGCCTCACTTTGTAGCCCAGGCTGGCCCAGAGCTCACTGTGTGGGCCAGGTTAGACTTGCACTTATAGATCCCCACCTGCCTCTGCCCGGAGTGCTGGGATTAAAGGAGTGTGACACCACACCGGTTTCACCTTGCTTTTTGAAACAGGGTCTCTGACTAGCTTGAAGCTCACAGATTCTGCCAGGCTAGCTAGCAAGGGGAGGGATCCTCCTGTCTCTGCTTCCTTTGGGATTTCAAGCAGATGCTACCATCCCTGGCTTTCCCTGTGGAATCTGGGGATTGGAACTCTGCTCCTTGTACTTGCAAGGCAAACACCTTAGCAACAGCACCGCCTCCACAGCCACGTGCATTGTCAGATGTCAGGAGTGACCTAGAGACGTGTTGTACGTTTATTTTGAATGTGAGTGTTTGTGCAGTGCATGTGGCAGTCAGAGGACAAGTTTCAGGAGTCAGTTGGCTCCTACCTTAAAGACATGTGTCTCAAGGTGCCACCTGAAGCTGTCCTTGGCCTACACACAGACAGATGACACAATATGCCCTGAATGATCCAGTCACAATGGGTGTTGGTTTACTGTGGTCACTTTTCTCCTGGTGTCTCCTAATCAGTGTCATATAACAGCTCTGTATCCCTGGTGTGCAGTGTTCAGCTGTTCTGAGCCTTCTGGAAGTGTGGAAGGCCCTGTGCAAATACTCCCTTGACAGACACTGGGTCATCCTTGGGTGTTGGTTCTTCTGGGGTCCCAGTGCCAGTCCTCTGGCTTCCAGTTTAAGGCTGTGTACCCATTTGAGAGACAGGACCAACTGAGGCTCTAGGTAGAAAGTAGGAGAACTAGAGACTGGAACTTTTTGAAATGCAAAGCTAGAGCTAGCTACAGGGGCAAGGCCACCCACCTGCGTTGTCAACCCCCTTCTCCTACAGGTAATGATCCGAGAGAAGAATCCAGAAGGCTACTTGTCAGCGGCCGAAATCCCCCTCTTCAAACTCTACCTGATCATGTCTGCCTGCTTCCTGGCTGCAGGCATCTTCTGGGTGTCCGTGCTCTGCAAGAACACGTAAAGCCCCTCTCCATCCCACCCTCCCCTTCCCTCTCCTCTGAGGGCCTCACACGTTGATCTCAGTGAACGCTCTCTATGCCCTCTCCCTCTGCAGATACAGTGTCTTTAAGATCCACTGGCTCATGGCAGCCCTGGCGTTCACCAAGAGTGTCTCCCTGCTCTTCCACAGTGTGAGCACACGGGGCCCGGTGACGACACAGGGGTGGGATGGTGAGATGGGACATCTGTCCACCTGTGCACCTTGTCCGTTTCATCTCTCTTGCGCTCAGCCCAGCTCTTGCTGCCCACCCTCCAGGAACATCCATTGGCCCAGTCACTGCTGACTGTCCGCCCTGTTGTCTGACCATCCCCCCACCTAATCTGTCTCTTGGGTGGAGGGAGCCCGTGGTGACTGACTGCAACATTCATCTCACCCCACCCCCAATCACCTGCTTGTTTTGTAATTATTCTCTGTGTTCCTGACTGTCCCCCCACCCTCGCACCCATCCTCTCTGACTGCACCCCGCACCCATCCTCCTCTCTGACCGCTCATGCATCTGCCCGCCTCCAGATCAACTACTACTTCATCAACAGCCAGGGCCACCCCCTCGAAGGCCTCGCCGTCATGCACTATATCACACACCTGTGAGTCGCCTGCCTGGCTCTGCACACAGGTGGGGGAGGCAGGCGGGGAGGTCTGGGTCCCCACCTCATCATCAGAACCCCCTGGTCTCCCAGGCTGAAGGGCGCCCTTCTCTTCATCACCATTGCCTTGATCGGCTCGGGCTGGGCCTTTGTGAAGTATATGCTGTCGGACAAGGAGAAGAAGATTTTTGGGATTGTGATTCCCCTGCAGGTATTGGGGTGGGGGTGGGGGCTTCCATGGGAGTCTACGGGGATGCAGGGAGGGAGACAGTGGAGACATGTAGGGAGAGAGTCAGAGAAAAATGCTAGGGACTGATACAGGCTGGGATGCTCAGGCGGAGTACAGGAAGGCAAGTCCGTGGTGTTGGGGAGGACCCCATCTGGCACCCTCCCATCCCCACAGGTCCTGGCTAATGTAGCATACATTGTCATTGAGTCCCGTGAGGAGGGTGCCAGCGACTATGGACTCTGGAAGGAGATCTTGTTCATGGTGGATCTCATCTGCTGTGGTGCCATCCTCTTCCCAGTGGTCTGGTGAGGACCCGGCCCTGCCCATCAGCCCACTGAGACCCTGCACCCTCACGTGGCTGGGGAGATGCCTGCCAGCCCCACTGAGGCCCTTACTCTACCCAACAGAAGACTCCTGTACACTGGGCGGGGTCAATACTGATCAGTTCCCACATTCCTCCACCTGTTCCAGGTCCATCCGGCATCTGCAGGATGCATCCGGCACTGATGGGAAGGGTGAGGACCCCCTCCTGGATTTTGTCCCATCCCTGCTTTCTGTCTGACACCAGGTGCCAGGGTCCACTGACTACATGGCTGTGTGCGTCTTACTCCTCCGTCCCCAGTCAGTGTCCAGTCACCCACACACACTTCTCAATTACTTTTGCTACTGTTCATCCTATTGCCCTGGAACTGCTCCCTGGGCCCTGGCCCCTTCTCCACTGCCCCAGTTTTAGTTACCCGCCCCTGACCCCACTCTGTGCCCACCCACAGTGGCAGTGAACCTGGCCAAGCTGAAGCTCTTCCGACATTACTACATCATGGTAGGAGTCCTGCCTTCCCACAGGCCTGAGTCCCTCCCTGCTGCCCTCTGCCCTGAGCCCAAACCTTGACCTCTGTCCTGGTGCCCGTGCCTCCTCCTCTCCCCGGCAACCTTGACCTCTGTCCTGGTGCCCGTGCCTCCTCCTCTCCCCG
>NW_021604564.1:1405407-1414242 GCF_004785775.1 Grammomys surdaster | reverse complement strand
TGCCCGTGCCTCCTCCTCTCCCCACCGACCTTGACCTCTGTCCTGGTCCCCATGCCTCCTTCTCTCCCCGCCAACCTTGACCTCTGTCCTGGTGCCCGTGCCTCCTCCTCTCCCCGCCAGCCTTGACCTCTGTCCTGGTGCCCATGCCTCCTCTCCCCGGCAACCTTGACCTCTGTCCTGGTGCCCGTGCCTCCTCCTCTCCCCGGCAACCTTGACCTCTGTCCTGGTGCCCGTGCCTCCTCCTCTCCCCGCCGACCTTGACCTCTGTCCTGGTGCCCGTGCCTCCTCCTCTGCCCGCCAACCTTGACCTCTGTCCTGGTGCCCATGCCTCCTCCTCTCCCCGCCGACCCCTGCCTCCAGGTCATCTGCTATATCTACTTTACGCGGATCATTGCCATTCTACTACAAGTGGCGGTGCCCTTCCAATGGCAGTGGCTGTACCAGGTGAGCAAGCTGGGGTCCCCATATAGGAGTCCCCAGAAGGGTGTGTGTCTTTGGGAGGATGGGTGACCAGGAAGCCCCACCTAACCCCTGCCCTGGCCCCCAGCTCTTGGTGGAGAGTTCCACACTGGCCTTCTTCGTGCTCACCGGCTACAAGTTCCAGCCAGCTGGGGACAACCCGTACCTGCAGCTGCCTCAGGAAGATGAGGAGGACGTACAGATGGAGCAAGTGTGAGCAAAGCTGTGGGGCATGGCGGGACCAAGGTGTCATTGGAGCTGGCCCAGAGCACTGGGCCAGGATAGGCAGGATAGGCTAGGCCTAGGCTGCTTCTGGGAGTGCAGCTAGGCAGGACTGGGTGGTGGTGCCAAAAAGGGGGATAAAGGTAGGCTATGATTGGCTCTAATGCTGGTCCAGGTGGTGCTTGGAGATGCCTCGGAGTGGGGCAGAGCTGGCTCTGAGGTGGGCTGCAGAGCATCAGGCTTAGGATCAGGCGATGTACAGGGATGAGGGTTAGTGGGCAGCTTGCAGGATGGGCAGGTCTAGAATCACTGTAAGGTGGGATTAGGGTACTGGTATGGGAGGACGGGCTGTAGCGCCTGGGTCTGTGGAGCCTCGGAGGCGAGCTGGGTCAGGACTGGACAGCTCTGGAGTGGCAGAGCTAGGCAGGCTTGGAAGCAGAGATAAGACTGGTGTACTAACCACTGGACAAGGTCCGGGGGTGGGGCAGGGAAGGATGGAATGGGAGTAGGTGGGGCTAAAGTGGCTCCTGGACGGGGTCTGCTTCCATTCATCTGCTAGACCTTCCTTCTGCTGTGTGTCCTCTCCCAGGATGACAGACTCTGGGTTTCGGGAAGGCCTGTCCAAAGTTAACAAGACAGCCAGTAGCCGGGAACTGTTGTGACTTCCCTGTGTCCAGCAAGCCACCCTCAGACCTTCAGCACCTCGCACCCCTACACTTGTCCCCAAGTGTACAGGGAATCTGAGGGGACACTGCGACAAGGCACCCAGGAAGTGGATCCCCAAGGAGCCTTTCAGAAAAGGTGCCCTTTTCCCTGCACCACAGCCCTCTCCTCGCCAGGGAGCACTTCATCTCTTGTGATACAATAAGGACCAGTTTCTTTTTCATTTCTTAAATTCCTTGACTTTGAGGGTTCTGAGTGTCTAAGGCAGGCTGCATTTATGATCTCGAACTCTGAATTCTCAGTCCACGTGGTGGCACGTGCCTGTCATCCTATTGCTCTGGAGAGCTAGTAAACAAATAAAGAAAAAGCAGAATTCCCAGTGAGGGGAGGATCACCTGCTGAGCTGAAGCTGTGCTGCTGGGGACAGTATGAACAAGTCCCCGCTCCATACTAACCCTTAAACCTGGGGACAGTATGAACAAGTCCCCACTCCATCCTAACCCTTAAAGATCTTTCAAGTCACCAGACCCAGGATAAGAGTCACACAGGAGCTGACCCAGCCACAGAAGTCTGGTAGGTAAAAGGAAAGGTGATGGTGAACCCGTGTCCCCTGAAGAGAGTGAAGCGCTTGCCATGTCATACCAGGACTGGAGTGCAGATCCTAACCTCCATAAAGATCTGTATATGCTTGTAATCTGGGCACTAGGGAGACGGAGGAGGCACATCCCTAGTCCTGGCTGCTCAGCCAGCCTAGTCTACTTCATGTGGCCCAGGCCCTTGAGATTACACTGCCTCAGAGCTAAACTGGATGACACCTGAGGAATAGCAGGCCAGGCTGACCTGTGGCCATCACACTTATAGACATACAATCATTGTGGGTTAATGAATGCCAAATACCTGAGGCCACCCAGTAACTAATGGCTGCCAGGTATGATGGTTCAAGCCTGTAACTCCAACATTCAGAAAACTGAGACAGGAGAGTTAACTAGGGTTTGAGGCTAGCCTGGGCTAGAAAGTGAGGTCCTGTCTATGTGGAATGGATAGACGTGGTCATGAAGGTCCAGCAACAGCCTTGGCATGATCTCTTAGAGACCCTTAGAATTAGCTCTTCAAGATGGCGCTCCTCTCTGCCCTCTACTGAGGATGCCCAGAAGTGTCTTACAGAGCAAGTGCAGAGGCATCATGGTGGTAGGTGGTAGAGGAAAGGGGAGAGAGGCCCAGGTGAAGGCTTCCACTGTAAGGAAAAGAAACCAGTTGCAGCCCAGGAACATAAATAGCCCAGCCAGCCAGCAGAAGCACCACAGGCTGGGGAGGGTGCATGAAGGAGGTGAAGGGAGGTGGAGCCAGGCCTGGCTGGGGCAGCAGCAGGCAGAGTCTCAAAAACAGATTCCCGAGGCTTTGTGCCAAGGCCCAATCAAGAGGAGACTCAGGGGCCTGTGCGGTTGTACATGCTGAAGTAGGTAGTGATAAGCCTCCCACTCCAAAGATGGGCACACCCTAGTCCTCAATAGGCGGCTAAGGGGCTCTGAGGATGAGGGTTAAGGAACAATCTAAAGGTAAGACAGATGTGGGTACCCTTGCGGGGCCCAGTGTCCTCACAGGACTTGTGCATGAATGGGAAGAAGTGAGCTGAAGTGGAGGGCAGGGGAATGACCTGCATAGCCTTAACACCTGGCCTCCCAGGGTCAGGAGCAGTAAAAACGTCTCAGAAAAACAAAACAGGAGCAAGGGGAGGGAAGAAGGCAGAGAGGGGAGGGGTGTGTGAGACACATACCTGAGTGTTCTGTTTGGTGCATTTCTCGATCTCTGGAGACCAAACTGAGGCTGTGGGGCTGGACTCTACCCTTCTCTGTCAGCTGGGTGCTGCAAGCATCCACACAGGGCTCAGGGAAGAAACTGATGTCACAGGCCATATGGACAGTGCAGGGTCAAGGTCCCTGGGAGTTAATGAGTTACTGGGGAGGAGGGTTCAGGATGGACAGGGATTCCAGGAAAACCATGCAGCTGAGACCTGTTCTCGTAGTGGGGAAGCAGAAGAGAGCTAGAACTGTCAGTATGGAGGGAGTCCTGTGGACGGAGTGTGAGGGGTGCACAGGGATTGTCACAACCAGGTAGTCCAGAGTGGAATCTGCCAACTAGAACTCAGATCCGTCTCTCCCTCTCTCATCTCCTGATACCAGGGCTCAGCACTGGTAGAAGGGTCTGGCTATGTAGATCAGCCTGGCCTGGAACTCGAAGAGCTTTACCACCTTCTGCCAGGATCCCTGAATGGGTGCACCATGACACCAGGCATTTCTCTCATTTTTTAAAGAATTGTTTGTTCAAAGAGCATTTTATTTTACCTTTTTAAATATGTTTAGGCAGGGTTTCATGTACTCCAGGCTGGCCTTGTACTCTCAGTACCCAAGGATGACCTTGAATTCCTGATCCTCCCAAGTACTGAGGTATCAGGTCGGCTTTACCACACCTGACTCATTTGGAATTTTGAGACAAGTTCTCACTATGAAGCCCAGGCTGGCTTGAAATTTGTGGCAATCCTCCTGCCTCAGCCTCTCAAGAAGAATGTCAGGCATATACCACCTCCTTGCAGTACTCTCCAGTATATGCGTGTGTGTAGGTCCAAAGTTGATGTACAGTGATGTACTCACTCTTCACTTCTCTTTGTTTACCAAGGCCTCTCACTGAACCCAGAGTTCACTGGCTCCTCTGGTCCAGCAAGCCAGCTTGCCAGGGTTCAGGAAATCCCTGCCTCTCCTGAGGTTATCTATTAGTGGATGCTAAAATGCTTAAATCACTAGCTTTGTACGTGAGTGCTGGGATTTGAACCCACTGAGCCATCTCTCTGGTCTCAATATATACCCCAGGTTGGTCTCAAATAACAGTCTTCCTCCTCTGCTGCTTAAGTGTTGGAATGATAGGCATGCACCACCCTACCTGGCATAACTACTTTTTCCTTGTGTGTGTAGGTGCAATATTTTTTAGCCAAATAGTTTGCATAGATGCGTATAAAGGCATTATAAACAGCCTTGAGACCAGAACACTGGACGCAGGGCTCCCACTTACTGGAAATCCCCTCACAAGTTCCCTGCCTTGCTGGCTCAGCAGGCCCACTCCCTCCCACCCCCACCTCCCCCCAAGTTCTGGACACAAGTTCTTGTTTCCCTAGAGGAGGGTCACTGAGTTTAGGAATTCCCCATCTCTCTTCCTTCTCTCACTTTCTCCCTCCCAGTGGGCCCTGGTCCACTCCTGGCTTCCTGGTTACCTCCCAGCACCTAGTTCTGCAGTCTTGTGACTTCCAGGAGGTCAGGACACGGTCTAGACCCTTGCCACATTCCCAGCCAGGTCCAGAAGCAGGAATGAATATTAACCATCAGTTGAGAGTTGATCTTTCTTCCTCCTCAGCCACAGGGCTCCTTTGTAATCAGCCCTGACAGTTACCTACCTCCACCCACTAGGGTAAACAAGTCCCCAGGGGACAAGAACAAATCCTGTAAGCAGGGAAGAAGCCAACAGGTAAATCACAATGGGGCCCAGGAAGAAGACTTCGTTGGAGTGGTCAGCTTGGCTGCCAAGCCTGGCAACCTAAATTCCATCACAGGGACACATAGAGTGGAAGGAGAGAACACCCACAAGTTGTCCTCTGACCTCCACACATGTATGAGTATATACAATAATAAATAAAAATAAGATACAATTTTTAAAATGTGTTAAATACAAATACATAAGATGCAGTTTTAAGATGTATTAAATAGACCAAGAAACTGAGTGTCTGGAGTACAGCAGAGAGAGAGAAGCAGAGCTGCCAAAGGGGGAGCACTTGGACAACCAGTTTCAAAAATTGGGCCCCAGTTATGGAGGCAAACTAATGCCTGCACCTCCCCCCTTCCTCCTCTCCCCTCCCTTTCTGCCTTCCACAGAAAGGATGTTGCAATCACAGCTAAAGACAAGCCAGGTTTGTTCTAACTCCCAGCCACCCCATGCCCTGAGAGGCCGGGAAAAATGAGTGTTTTACAGGAAATCAGAGCAAACTGCACCCTTAACCCCTTCATGGAAGGTTTCATGAACACCTGTTTTTGGATTGGGCATCACCGAATTGGTTCAAAGTGTTCCCCCACAGCAATTCCTATCCCAGTCACAGAGGACAGCGTGGTGGCAGTAGGCATCAGGGACAAGAGATTCCAGTTACTACCCAAGTTCCTAGTAAAGTGGGTGTGGTCACCAGTCAGCTCATCATTCCAGAGCCAGAACAGCGCATGTTGACAGGTTCCAGACCAGACTGGGCGACAGAAAACAAAAAACTACTGGCCATCAAGTGGGTATGGCAACTCAGCACGCTGGAGCTGGAGGTGGGCGGAGCACTTGCCTAGCATACATGAAGTCCTGGGTTACATCCCCAGAACCACATAAATCAGGCATGATTGTGACCACCTGCCTGTCAACCGCAGCACTTGAGGTGAGGGAGGATGGATTGGAGTTGAAGGTCATCTTTCTTACATGGGGACTTTGAAGCCAGCCAAGGCTAATGAAGAGTCAGGATTATAAAACAGAAAAACAGACAAAACAGCTAGGCTTGGTGGCCACCCCTTTAATCCCAGCCAGCACATTGGAAGCAGGGATCAGAGGATCTCTGAGTTCTCAGCCAGCCAGGAGTACATAGACCCTATCTCCAGAAATCTGAAATTCAGCTAGCATGGCCCAATAGCCAGGCCAGTGGGAAATTGGCAATTTACTTCTGGAAATTTGCAGCCTAGCCACCAGGTGTATAAAGCTGAATCTTCAAAGAGAGAGAGCTGGCAAGATGTAGCAAGATTACATCCAGCAAGCTGTGTTAACACTGTGCTTTGCAGGAAGAAACTCAAGCCCAGGGCTCACCCATGGCTGCTGAGTGGCAGCTCAGAGAGGAAGTGGACACTGAGTTGTTTGGTGACCCAAGAAGTCTATCTGTCATCAGCATAAATTGGCTGCTTTCACACCAAGTACCAGGGGGGCAGTTGGCATCGAAGAGGAGAAAGGTCTCTGAGCATTGATCTGGAACAATCGTTGAGGCAAATCTCTCACACACAGAGCAAGATGGCCCTCATACTGCACTCAGGGAAGCTGGGAGAACAATACAGAGTGGAGGTTAATGGTTACTGTAAAACCTATGGGTTGGTAATGATGGACTAGAATCAGCCTTTCTAGAAACAGAGTCTGTGGGGCTGGAGAAATGACTCACTGATTGCCCGTCCAGAGGATCTGTGTTTGGTTCCCAACACCCACATGAGGCTCACACAAACATTTGCAATTGTAGATCCAACGTCATCTTCTGGCCTATGTAGGCATCAGGCATGCACATGATGCACAGACATACATACAGGCAAAACACTCCGACACATATTTTAAAAAGAAAAGAAACAGTATCATGTAGCCCTGGCTGGCCTCTAACTTGCTACATAGCTGAGGCTGACCTTGAACTCCTGATCCTCTTGCCTCCAGCGTCTAGTACTGGGATTACAGATGTGTGCCACCAGAATTAATCCTGTGCTACTGAGTATGGAAGCACTTTCCCACTGAGCTGCATTCCAAAGCCACTATTTGTACTTTATAAATATTAAGCGTTGTAAATCATTACCTGCCTACAACTACAAAGCCAATACAACTGAAAGAGATAATATCCTTGTAGGTACAGGACAAGGCCTAGGGGCAGAGCCAAGAGCAGACCTTTCCTCCGTGACTCTCAAAGCCCACCATAGTCATTCATCCACCCTGAGTAACAGGGTAGGTAAGGTCCACTCGTTCTTTTCCCTAGAAAGCAAGCATACCTCCTAGAGGGTGAACTACTAGGCAGCCTTCAAAACTAAAGCTTAACTCTCCCACTGCCAAGAAACCCTTCTAGATTCTCTAAAATCCAGAATTTTTTTCCACTTCAGACAGTGCTCCACAGAGCTGGGACTGTATATGAGGACCTGCTCCACCCCTTATCCTCCTCATAGGAAAGTCTTGGATTATAAATGCATAAGTAGGGCTTGGGTAATGCCCAACAACTGAGAAGGCAGAGGCAGGAGACTTGCTTGAGGGCAGGAGTTCAGAACTGTTTAGCACAGTGGTCTCTGCCTTCCTAGACCTGCCACCCTTCCATGCAGTTCCTCATGTTGTGCTGACCCCTAACCATAAAATTATTCCACTGCTACTTCACAACTGTAACTTTGCTATGTTATGAATTGTAAGGTAAATATCTGATACGCAGGATATGCAATGTGCAATCCCAAATGTGTCTCCACCCACTGGTTTGAGAACCACTGATTTAGCAAGACCTGGGGGGTAGGGAGAACCAGACAGACAAAAGTGCTGGGTTACTGGGACCCAGCTAAGTGTGGGAGGAGGTCACTCTAGACTTCAGTGGTCTCTGGTGTAACCAAGTACAACAGGGACCCGCCCAGTTTCAGCATCTGGCCTTGACCTCAAGAGAAGCCTGAGCCAGGCAAGTATTTTCAAGCTCCAGGGAAATGGAAATGTGCTTGGGGTTACTCACCCCAAGACTTGTTGCCCCAGGTTTGTGAAAAACTTAGGAAACTGTGTTGCGAAATCTGGGGCAGCCCCTGGGGCAGGAACAGGGAGGGACCAGAGAGGAGAGCCATATAAAGAGGCAGCTATCCAGAGCCCCAGCTCACCACTGCCCACCCCTGCCCCTTACCCCCTCTCTCTCCACCTTTGTCCTTCACTATGGGGCCAGCTTCAGGGGCCCATCTACTACTGCTACTGTTGGCCAGCTCCCCACTAGCTCTTGGGAGCCCCATGTAAGTAGTTATCTTCTGGGGTGCAGTTTCTTATAGAACCCTGGGTGTGTGGCTCTGTGGGGCAGAGGGAACAGAGATGTTAAGAATTTGTGCTGGGGGCTGGAAGATGGCTCAGTGGGTATGAACCTTAGTTCAAACTCTCAGCACCTGTGAAAAAGCCAGGAGTGGCCTCCAGAGCCTGTAATCCCACACTGTGGGGCAGGAGACAGAATACTGGGCCTTGCTGGCTGCCAGCTCAGTACAAGGTTCAGAGAGAGGAGACATTGGCTCAAGGTGTGTATATGGGGGTGAGGGAGCATAGAACAGGACGCCTGACAATCTCCTGTGGCCTCCACACACTTGTGCATATGTGCACACACACACAGATGGAGAGAGAGCGAGAGAGAGCGAGAGAGTGGGAGAGAGCGAGAGAGCAAGAGAGAGAGAGGGAGAGAGAGAGAGCAAGAGAGGGAGAGAGGGAGAGAGCGAGAGAGAGGGAGAGAGCAAGAGAGCAAGAGAGAGAGGGGGAGGAGAGAGAGAGAGAGCAAGAGAGAGAGAGAGAGGGAGAGAGCAGGAAAGAGCGAGAGAGAGAGAGAGGGAGAGAACAAGAGAGGGAGAGAGCAAGAGAGAGAGAGAGAGAGGGAGAGAGCAAGAGAGAGGGAGAGAGTGAGAGAGCAAGAGAGAGAGAGGGAGGGAGAGAGAGAGAGCGAGCAAGAGAGAGCGAGAGAGGGAGAGA
>NW_021604564.1:1385676-1405007 GCF_004785775.1 Grammomys surdaster | reverse complement strand
GAGAGAGAGAGAGAGAGACAGAGCAAGAGAGGGAGAGAGCGAGCAAGAGGGGGGGAGAGAGCGAGAGAGTGAGAGAGAGCAAGAGAGAGGGAGAGAGAGAGAGGGAGAGAGAGAGAGGGAGAGAGCAGGAGAGAGAGAGGGAGAGAACAAGAGAGGGAGAGAGGGAGAGGGAGAGGGAGAGAGAGGGAGAGAGAGAGGGAGGGGGGAGGATGTATGTGAGAGTGTTTGGGTTGCTTGTATGTAAGGATATTTACAGTCTTATGTTCATAGAATCCAGGTATTGTAGCGTTGGTGTGCCTACTTATAAAAAAGAAGGTCTATAGATTTAGGGTGTCTGTGATGTCTTGTGGTTTAGGCAATGGTAGGTTTAAGATTTGAGGAATTGGAGGGTTGTTCAGGTCTATAGCCCTTGCGAGAACTGTCAAAAGCCAAGCTCAACATTGGGCCTGACTACATGAACCTGTCATCCTGGCTACTCTGGAAGCCCAGACAGGAAGTGTGCATATTTCAGCCAAGTCTGGACTACAGAGTGAGTTCAGGCTAGCCTGAACAACTTAGCAAGATGCTGTTTCCAAACAGAAAAGTGGGGAGAGGCTGAGGTGTAGCTTAGTGGTAGAGAGAGCACATTCTCAGCACACGCGAAGTCCTTATGGCTGGTACCCAGTGCTGAAGCCAGGGAAAGCCAGCTTCTGGTAGCTGAGGGGAAGGGCGCTGTGGCTTGATACCTTCTCGAGTGGGGAGGAACATGGATCCAGGCGTCTGCTCTGGCAGGTGTCCCAGCCAGCACTGAGAACCCCCTAGAACTAGGAACTGGGCCAGCCAGAGTGAGGGCTGAAGTCTCAGGTCTTGCTCCCACACCCCACGGTCAGGTACTCCATCATTACTCCCAATGTCCTACGGCTGGAGAGTGAAGAGACCATCGTATTAGAGGCCCACGATGCTCAGGGTGACATCCCAGTCACAGTCACTGTGCAAGACTTCCTAAAGAAGCAAGTGCTGACCAGTGAGAAGACGGTGTTGACAGGAGCCAGTGGATATCTGAACAGGGTCTCCATCAAGGTAGGCAAGGAACTAGGGAACTACAGTCAGCCATAGCCCCTCCAGGTCCAGCCTGGGTCCTCCAGGCTGCCTCCTGTGTCCTCCTCTGAGTCCCTCCCCTCTAACATTCCTCCACTTTGAGACTCTCCTCTCTGAGTCCCCTCCCCTCCAAGTTCCGCCCCTCTGAGTCCCCTACCCTTTGAGACCCTCTGCTCTGAGACCCTTCCCTCTGAGATCCCTCCTCTCTCAGTCCCTCCCCTCCCCACTGAGTCCCTTCCTCCTTGAGCCCTCCTGTCTGAGGGGAGATGACAGAGAGGGGGCCCAGGGACTCTGGGGGACACTCTCTGGGCACCGCTCCCTGCCACAGACTCCTGACTTCTCCTGGCCCATGCATAGATTCCAGCCAGTAAGGAATTCAACTCAGATAAGGGTCAAAAGTATGTGACAGTGGTGGCAAACTTCGGAGAAACCGTGGTAGAGAAAGCAGTGCTGGTAAGCTTCCAGAGTGGGTACCTCTTCATCCAGACAGACAAGACCATCTATACCCCAGGCTCCACTGGTAAGTGCTGTGGGAGGCTGCTCACACCAGGGCTGGAAGGTCCTCCCAGAGCCTAAGGTCTAACGGGACTCTGCTTGTCTCCCCCACATCCTCCAGTCTTTTATCGGATCTTCACTGTAGACAACAACCTGCTGCCTGTGGGCAGGACAGTCATCATCACCATTGAGGTACTTAGCTACTGAGTTTCCCAGAGATGGATTCCCTCCTCTCTAGTGCCCTCCCCTCCAAGTCCCCTCCCTTTTGAGACTCTCTCCTGAGACTCAGTCCTCTGGGATGGTCCATGGGCAAATGGCTACACAGCGATCAGTGCAGAGACCAGAGACCTAGGAAGACCCATAGGTCATTGACTGAGGAATCCAACTCCATGGAAACTCCCTGAACTTGTTTCCCTATCTGAAGATTGGGATGAACTAACAGTAATTCTGTAGAGTCAGTCCATTCTGCCCAGTAGAGAGCCCTGGTTAAAACCTGAGTGAAGACCCCTCCTTTCTCTTCCCACAACCCTCTGTGGTTCTCACTTCTTTAGAGTCAAAGTTTTCCTTGCAAGGCACAAGGTTCTGCTCACCCTGCCCGGTTTCCTTCCTGCCTTCCTCCTCCTTCTTTGTCTCTTGCTCCCTCTGCTCCAAACACACACATCACATCCCTCATCTTTTAAATGCCCAGGCTTTTGCTGCATTAACTATGTCCTAAACATAAAAGGAAATTCACAGAGAGGTTGAGCTATTTACCTGAGAACACAGAGCTTATAAGTGGCACAGTAGGGATTTGAACCTAGGCTGGGCTACCCAGGTCTGTGTTCTTAACTGCTGCCTCAGTGAACATAGATGGGGTGGTTGTGCCTCTGAAGAGTTGCTTTATCTCATAATGCCTTTCTTACAGACCCCCGATGGCGTTCCCATCAAGAGAGACACTCTGTCTTCCCACAACCAATATGGCATCTTGCCTTTGTCTTGGAACATTCCAGAACTGGTCAAGTATGTCTGGGTCTACAAAAACGGGATTCCCCTGTCCAAGGAGGGGGATGGGGAGGAGGCACTTGGAGGCCCTGCCACATTCCTCGTCTTCTTGTAGCATGGGGCAGTGGAAGATCCGAGCCTTTTACGAACATGCGCCGAAGCAGACCTTCTCTGCAGAGTTTGAGGTGAAGGAATACGGTAAGTCAGGGGGCACCCAGCAGGTGAGGCCACTGTGCTTACGCTGCCCTGGCAGCCATGTGGACGACATCATCTTCATACCCCATCTCAGTGCTGCCCAGTTTCGAGGTCCTGGTGGAGCCCACAGAGAATTTTTATTACATCGATGACCCAAAGGGCCTGGAAGTTTCCATCACAGCCAGGTGAGGAGGGTGGGGGTGACACATGAGGGGAGTCTTCAGCTACATCCAGAGAAGTCTCCAAGACCCCAAGTCTACTTGTCTCTCAGGTTCCTGTACGGAAAGAACGTGGACGGAACGGCCTTCGTGATCTTTGGGGTCCAGGATGGCGATAAGAAGATTTCTCTGGCCCATTCCCTCAAGCGTGTCATGGTATTGCCTCACCCCTTTGAGAGCTTGGAATGGCAGCCTCTCCCCCCTGAGACCATGCCCCATCATCACTACTGAGCCCATCCCACCCCTTAGGGCCTCCTTCTCCTTGCTGAGCTAGGTCACCCATTCTGAACTCCTCCCTTTCCTAGCCTCCCCTCTCTTGGGGATCTTCCCCCTCCCTCATGCTCTCTGACCCTCTGCAGACCCCCTCCCTCATGCTCTCTGACCCTTTGCAGATCGAGGATGGTTTAGGGGATGCAGTGCTGAGCCGACAGGTGCTGATGGAGGGGGTACGGCCCTCCAACGCAGATGCCCTGGTGGGGAAGTCCCTCTATGTCTCCGTCACTGTCATCCTGCACTCAGGTGAGGCCTGCTTTGATGGAGGGGTGGCAAGGCTAGTCTGAGAAAGGAGGCGTGGCCCTGAAGGGCTGCTGGGATGCCTGCCCTCACTAGTACCATCCATCTCCTCAGGTAGTGACATGGTAGAGGCAGAGCGCAGTGGGATTCCAATTGTCACCTCCCCGTACCAGATCCACTTCACCAAGACACCCAGATTCTTCAAGCCAGCCATGCCCTTCGACCTCATGGTAAGATCCAGGGCTGGTCCCCATTTACACTTCAGTCACTCTGAACACACTGCTTGACCCTTCCCTGCCTGGCTCTGTCCATAGGTGTTCGTGACCAACCCTGATGGCTCTCCAGCCCCCAAAGTGCCAGTAGTCACTCAGGGATCCGATGCACAGGCTCTCACCCAAGATGATGGCGTGGCCAAGCTGAGTGTCAACACACCCAACAACCGCCAAGCCCTGACCATCACAGTGAGTGCCTGGGGCTCCATTCCTTGTCTCCTTGGTCAGGGAAGCACAGGGATCTGCTGGTTTTCATGACACTTTCTGTGGTTCACCCAGAGGATCCTATGTTGCTGTAATAAAACACCTGACAAGAGCCACTTAAGGAAGGAATGTATATAATGGCTCACAGTGTGAAGCTACAGTCCTTCGTGGCTGGCAGGCACAGAAGAAGGAGCTTACAGTAGCTATTCACACCCCATCAGCAGAGATAATTTTCTTTTTATTCAGTCCAGTCCAACAGCTCAGGGGAGGACGGTGCCACCCACACATTTTACCTAATCTAGAAACCCCCTCGGCAGCATGGCCAGGTCTCATCACCTGGCTGATCTAGTTGCTCTCAAGCTGAGCCTGTTGTGAGCATCCCAACCTGGGCAGCTCTGGGAGTCACCATGCCTCTCTCTGGATTCCTCGCCTAGGTCCGCACCAAGAAGGAGGGTATCCTAGACTCTCGGCAGGCCACCAAGACAATGCAGGCACAGCCCTACAGTACTATGCACAACTCCAACAACTACCTACACCTGTCAGTATCTCGAATGGAGCTCAAGCCAGGGGACAATCTCAACATCAACTTCCACCTGCGTACAGACCCGGGCCAAGAGGCCAAGATCCGATACTACACCTATCTGGTCCGTGATCACCAGGGGCCTCAGCTCCTCCAGCACCCCAGGGATTCATGCCCAGCCCTGGGGTCTCCTGCACCTATTCTACCCAGCCCTGTCCTGGTTCTTATGCCAGCCCATCATCCCTCCAGGTTATGAACAAGGGGAAGCTACTGAAGGCAGGCCGCCAAGTTCGGGAGCCTGGCCAGGACCTAGTGGTCCTGTCCCTGCCCATCACTCCAGATTTTATTCCTTCCTTCCGCCTGGTGGCTTACTACACCCTGATTGGAGCTAATGGCCAAAGGGAGGTGGTAGCCGACTCTGTGTGGGTGGATGTGAAGGATTCCTGTGTAGGCACGGTGAGCACCCCCCTTTCTACTCCCTTTCCTTTTTTAAAGACAGAGTCTCACCGCGCAGCTCTGACTATCCTGAAATTCAATATGTAGACTAGCTTGGGCTAAGCTAACAGATTCACAGAGCTCTGCCTGCTTTTACCTCTCCCTACCCCCCACCACTTCCTCTTTTTCTCTTCTCTCTCCATGTCCTCTCTCCTCACCTCTCTCTTTTGCTTATCTCTTCTCTCCCACTGTCTCTTTGCCCTCCCCATTTCCCCACTCTTATGTTCTCTCTGTCTCCTTTCTGAACTTCCTTCCTCTTTCCCTCTGTGGGTTTTCTGGGATTAACTCTTCCCTGTCTTGCTTCCTCACCCTCTCTATAGCTGGTGGTGAAGGGAGACCCAAAAGATAACCGACAGCCCGCACCTGGGCATCAAACAACACTTAGGATCGAGGGAAACCAGGGGGCCCGAGTGGGGCTAGTGGCCGTGGACAAAGGAGTGTTTGTGCTGAACAAGAAGAACAAACTCACACAGAGCAAGGTAAGTGCCTGCATGCCTCAGACCAGCCTGGAGTGTGGCGAGTGCAAGAAGCTGGGTCTATGAAGGGCTGGATGTTAGGATGAGGAGGTGTGGGATGGCTAGGCTGAGCTTCGTGATGGGTTGGTGGTCTCTTTCCACCCCCTCCATCCACCCCATGTCATCCTACTTGCAGATCTGGGATGTGGTAGAGAAGGCAGACATTGGCTGCACCCCAGGCAGTGGGAAGAACTATGCTGGCGTCTTTATGGATGCAGGCCTGGCCTTCAAGACAAGCCAAGGCCTGCAGACTGATCAGAGAGCAGGTGAGAAAAGAGACCAGGGGTGGACACAAGGAGGGACATTATTCCAAACCTAGATGCCCATATAAGAACAGGACTCTGGGATCAGGAGACTGAATCTCTGCCCTTCCTCTATCAGCAACACCTGCCTATCTCTGTTTTGCTTAAATTAGTTTTTAATTGCATTAAATTAAAGGGGTGTGTGTATGTGTGTGTGTTTCCCTGTGTGTGCACATGTGCACGTGTGTGAGTGCATTGTGTGTGTGTGTGTATGTGTGTGAGCATGAGTGCGAGTTCACCATGGCATGCATATGGAGGTCAAAAGACAACTGGTAACACTCCATTCTCACCTTCCAACTTGTGGGTCCCGGATACCAAACTCTGGACATCTGGATTAGCAGCAAGTCCCTTTGCCCCATGAGCCATCTCACCAGCTTTTATTGTTTCTTCTTGAGCCTCAGTCTCTTCCACTACAAAAAGGGTGCAACCATCGCATCCCAGCTTTACCCTGTCCCTCCTGTCTCTCTCTCCCTCAGATCTTGAGTGCGCCAAGCCAGCTGCCCGCCGCCGTCGCTCAGTACAGTTGATGGAAAGGAGGATGGACAAAGGTTAGGAATCTTCTGCTGACTCCTGTCTCCATGCATCACCCACACCCATCCTGTTAGAATCCCATAGGAGGAGGAGACGGTTGCCTTCCTTGTCCTACCTGAAGTCTGGTCTGATGCTCTCCTGATGGCTAAGGCTGACTCCAGGTCTGGGCTTCCCACAGCTGGTCAGTACACTGACAAGGGTCTTCGGAAGTGTTGTGAGGATGGCATGCGTGATATCCCTATGAAATACAGTTGCCAGCGCCGGGCACGCCTCATCACCCAGGGTGAGAGCTGCATGAAGGCCTTCATAGACTGCTGCAACTACATCACCAAGCTACGTGAACAACACAGAAGAGACCGTGTGCTGGGCCTGGCTAGGAGTGAGTGGTGGCTTGTAGGGCAACACTTGGGTGGGTGGAGGGGGTGGGCACAACTGCCCAGTGATGGGTGGCTCCACCTGTTTGCTGGAAGGGTGGCTCAAAGACTGTGTCCCCAGCCCTGTTACCTGGGAGGATAGAAAAGAGTGGAGGCCATCTCTGGGCTGTATGTGAGGAAAGACTGAGGGAGGGAGCCAAGGGCTTTTCTCATACTGGGCATCAGCTTTTCCACACCTATACCCCCATCCCCCAAAGCAATACATCTTCCGCAAAATGAAGATAAAGTCTTCTATAATCAGTCCACACTGAAGCTAGGTGTGATAGCACATGCCTGTCATTTTAGCACTCAGGAGGCTGAGACAGGAGGCTTGCTGCAGGTCCCAGGTCATCGGGGACTACCTAATGAGTTCCCAACCAGTTTGGATGATGCTCATCTTGATAGCAACAAATCTGTAGAACATGATTTTTAGATTTTAGTTCCTAGATGGAGAGAGAGATCCCACAGACTAGCGTGTCTGGGACTGGTTAGAAAGCCGTCACACAATGGTGAATGCATTTATACAGCTCAGAAATGTTTTCAAGGGCGCTACCTGCAAAGTAGGTCTTTTCCAAATCAAATCTACCTACCCTCAGGTGACATGGATGAAGACATCATTCCAGAAGAAGATATTATCTCTAGAAGCCACTTCCCAGAGAGCTGGTTGTGGACCATAGAAGAGCTGAAAGAACCAGAGAAAAATGGGTATGGCTCTCGTCAGTGAACAAAGGTGCTGGCCACCAAGACTCACCACTTGACTCACATGGTAGATGGAGAGAACAAACTCTCACAAATTGTCCTTTGACTTTCACACGAAGGTCATGGCAGAAGGATGCCATACACACTTAAACATACACAGTAAATATATTTTTAAAGTGGGGGTGGGGGATGGGGGGTGGGGAGGGGATGAGGCTGGGACAAGCCCATTCCATATCCTTGCCTGAGAGTAGAAGGCATCCTCCCATCTCATTTGCATATGATTTGCATGTACCTGCCAACTTCCTGTTGCCTCTGGATTCACCATGGAGGTCCATGGGCTGAACTAGCAAAACCACAGGTGCAACCTAGAGCTCCTATCTAACCTGTCCCCAGGGCCTTCCACCTCAGCACCCTCTCCATATTGATGGATCTTACCACTTAATTTTTAAATTTCTGTCCCACCTAGAATCTCTACAAAGGTCATGAACATCTTTCTCAAGGATTCCATCACCACCTGGGAGATTCTGGCAGTGAGCCTGTCAGACAAGAAAGGTACAGAAGGGGCTGGGAAGACGGCTCAGTGGCTCAGCAGTGAAGAGTTTACCCAGAGCTCCATCTGCAGAACCAACGTAGAAAGGAGGGAGTCATAGTACCTGCTTGCAATCCTAGTGCTGGGGAGTCAGAGACAGGAGGATCCCTGGGACTTCCTGGCCAGCCAGCCTAGCCAAGCAATGAACTCTAGGGTCAGTAAGAAAATTCAGTGGTTAAAAACATTTGCTCATCTTGCAGAGGACCAGAGTTTGGTTACCAGGACCTATATCAGGCTGCTCACAACTCCCTGCAGCTCCAGGGTATCTGTTGCCCTCTTCTGGCCTCTGTGGATACTGCACTGAGATGCATACAAACAGAGACTCGTGTACATACATAAAATTAAGTATAGTAGAGAAACAATTGAAGACAACACTCAGTGTCAGCCTCCGGCCTCCACATGCATGTGCACCCATCCACAGATGTGCACATGTAAACACATGAGGTTGGACACAACTGGCTGTGATACCACCACAGCTGAGATTTGCTAATCACATGCACATGTTTAGTCTTCAGCTTTCTGCAGATGGGATCAGCCATGGACAGCTAGGGAACTTGAAGCAGAAGCCTGCCTTTGCCTCCCTGCACAGCCCTCCTACCCTGGACCCTTCACACTCCTCTTTCTGCCAACAGGGATCTGTGTGGCAGACCCCTATGAAATCACAGTGATGCAGGACTTCTTCATTGACCTGCGACTGCCCTACTCTGTGGTACGCAACGAACAGGTGGAAATTAGAGCTGTGCTCTTCAACTACCGTGAACAGGAGAAACTCAAGGTGGGAGCAAGTCACTGGAAAGTCACTGAGACCCATGAGCCCACCCCCACCTGCCTTGTCCCCTCCCCCACCTGCCCTGTCCCCTCTCTCACACACCTGCCCTGACCTTACTTCCCTGGCAGGTGAGGGTGGAACTGTTGCACAACCCAGCCTTCTGCAGCATGGCCACCGCCAAGAAGCGTTACTACCAGACCATCGAAATCCCTCCCAAGTCCTCTGTGGCTGTGCCTTATGTCATTGTCCCCTTGAAGATTGGCCTCCAGGAGGTGGAGGTCAAGGCTGCTGTCTTCGGCCGCTTCATCAGTGATGGTGTCAAGAAGATACTGAAGGTCGTGGTGAGTCCTTGGGGCATCTGCTGCCTCTAGCCTTCAGATCTCCCTGCTGTTCACCAAGGATTGTCTTATGGCCCAGATGTTACAGAAACTTAGAACTGGCTAGGCTTCAGGGTGTAGAGTGCTCAATTAGTTCATGCAAAGTTCCAGGCTCCATCCGCTGCACTTTGTAAACCAGGTATGGGGTATGCCCTTATCCCAGCACTTGGGAGGTGTGGGGCAGGAGGATCATGAATTTGAGAACAGCAGGGGTAACTTAATGAGACCCTATCTCAAGTTTTTTAAAGAGTAAAAAGGGTCCAGGGAGATAGCTTAGCCAGAGACACGATTGCTGTGCAGTCATGCAGACCTGAGCTCAGAGCCCCAGCACCCAAACAGAAGCCAGAAGACGTGGCTCGCTGCCCAGTCAGCCTAGCTGGGGCTCGCCGGCCAGTCGTCGGCCCTGCTGGGGCTCTCCAGCCAGTCGTTGGCCTAGCTGGGGCTCGCTGGCCAGTCGTTGGCCTTGCTGGGGGTCGCCGGCCAGTCGTCGGCCTTGCTGGATTGGGTACTCCAGATTCATCAAGAGACTGTCTCAACAGAGGAAGTGAAGAGGGATAGAAGAAGACATATGGCACTGACATTTTCACATGCTTGCATCCACACTCACACTTGCACACACTCTCATACACATGCACACTCATACACATATGCATACATGTATATACACTCACACGTACGCAGACATGCACATCTTACACACATGCACATACTCTCACACATACCTACACAAACATGCACATATACACCTCACACTCACATAATGCATACTCATGCCCTCATATTCACACACACATGCACACTAACACATCCACACTTGCACATTCACATAGGCGTGCATACTCACACACGCATGTGCACATACATGGACAGTCACTTACACCCATGCACACATACTCATACATGCACAAACATGCATGCCACACAGTCACATACATTCATGCACTTACACTCTCACACACACGTGCACAAACACACTCATACACATGCAAACATGCACACACACTTATAAATACACACATGCACGCATACACATGAGTATAAGGTGGACATTTGAATCACCTCCTCCTTAGAAGTTGAGACATAAAGAGGTTAAGTAACTGGCCTCCAGGCACACAGGCAGAGAGGCAGAGCCCTTTTGAAGGACTTTCTGAATAGTTTCCTGATGACCATCTGTGTATCTGTTGTCATTTTATCCGTCACCCTCCACAGCCGGAAGGAATGAGAGTCAACAAAACTGTGGCCGTCCGTACACTGGATCCAGAGCACCTCGGCAAAGGTGAGGAGGCAAGCAGAGAGGGTAAGGTGGGTGGGGTACCAAGGAAGGGGTGGGGGAGCTGATGCCATCCAAGCCTTTACTCTCTCACCCTGCAGGGGGAGTGCAGAGGGAGGATGTGCCTGCCGCAGACCTCAGTGACCAAGTGCCAGACACAGACTCTGAGACCAGAATTCTCCTGCAAGGTAAGATGGCCTCTCCCCTGCCGTGCAGGGGTGGGGCAGCTGGGAGCCAGAAGCTAACAGAGCTCCATCTCGTGGGGTGGGAATGAGGAGAGAAGAGGATAAGGAAATGGAAGGGGGGAAGACCCTGGACCAGGATGCCCAGATTCAAATCAATTTCAAGCTGATTGACCTGGGACTCATTTCCTAACATACTGCCATCCTGTGCCTCAGTTTCCGTCTATGAAAAATGAGGGCAATGATACAATGCTGTTTTAGTCTCTGTCCTGTTATGAAGAGACATCATGACCAAGGCAACTCTTCTTAAAGAAGACATTTAATTGAGGCTTGCTTGTAGTTCCAGAGGCTTCGACCATGAGTATCATGGCAGGAAGCAGACAGACACGGTGGAGCAGTAGCTGAGACAGGTTTACCTTGAGAGCTTTCCCTTGATCCACAGGTAGCAGGCAGAGAAAGAAAGAGACTGGGCCTAGACTGGGCTCTTGAACCCTCAGAGCCCACCCCAGTGACATGCCTCCTCCAACACAGCCACAGCCTCTGTTCCTTCTCAAACATAGTTTGACTAACTGGAAATCAAGCACTGAAACATACCATTCTCGATCAAACACCATAGACAGTCTGTGCCCTGTTTGCTGTAGGGGTTGAGCCGTAGCACCTGAGATCCCCTCTTCATCTGAAATAGTGTGCTGTGGGTCTGCCTGTAGGAGCTGCCTGCAGACGTTAGTGCAGCAAACAGCATTTGCTGATAAAGACACTTAAAATGAGAAGACACACATACCAAGAGCAGAGGTCTTGACTGCTGCTCTTGACTGGATCCAGGAACATCAAGGGGACATTGCACCCCTCAGACAAGCACTCATAGAGAGCTAGTGACAGTGCCTAACTACAAAGGTGGCTTGAGGATTATTTAAGATTCTATGTGGAGTTCTCCAATGGACATGAGCAATAGACTGTAAGTCAGAGCTGTCTGTAACTATGGCCATTATTTTATCGAAAGGTGAAATTAAATGTCCAAGGTGAGGTACAACCTTCCCCCAAACCCACACACACCCTCCTGCAGCCACTAAGCCCTAGGCTTCCTCTGGTCAGAGACTGCCTTTTGTTTGTTTGTTTGTTTGTTTTTTGTTTTATTGTTTTTTGTTTTTGTTTTTGTTTTTCGAGACAGAGTTTCTCTGTGTAGCCCTGGCTGTCCTGGAACTCACTCTGCAGACCAGGCTGTCCTCAAACTCAGAAATCTGCTTGCCTCTGCCTCCCAAGGGCTAGGATTAAAGGTGTGCACCACCACTGCCCGGCTCAGAGACTGTCTTAAACACACCTTTTCCTCCACTCTCAGGGACCCCGGTGGTTCAGATGGCCGAAGATGCTGTAGATGGGGAGCGGCTGAAACACCTGATTGTGACCCCCTCAGGCTGTGGGGAGCAGAACATGATTGGCATGACACCAACAGTCATTGCGGTACACTACCTGGACCAGACTGAACAGTGGGAAAAGTTCGGCCTGGAGAAGAGGCAAGAGGCCCTGGAACTCATCAAGAAAGGTGGGGCCTGAGCTAGAGCTCCCCAAAGCCACCCACTCATCCTTCCCAGACCCCTCCATTCCCAACCTTCAAAGCTGGTCCTCCCAAGGCCCTACCCTCCTCAATCTCCTCCTAAGCCTCATCCTTCTTCCCAAGGCCTGTCTCTCCTCCAAGCCTCTCCCTTCTCCTTTCTTCAGAGATGGGTCGCCTGTCTGATCCCTGAACCCAACCTGAGTCCTCTTTTTAGAATCCATGCCCTGTTTGAGCCTTCCTCCCTCTCTGCACACTTGTCCCACCCCATGCAGCACCCTTGTCCTCCCTCTCCTCAGTAAGCCCCTCCCACACCACTCTGCTCTTCCTCTCTTGGCTTTTCCCTTCAAGCCTTCCTTAAAATCCCTTCCCTCCCAGGATCTTGGTCCTATCCTCTTTGAACCCTCATCCCACCTCACATAGGTAGCAGCATCCTTATACTGTCCTGGGTCTCCCACTGCCTATCCTGGTTAACCTAGCCCCCAGCCCACCCCTTTCTTTGGTGACCCTGTCTATTCCCCACAGGGTACACCCAGCAGCTGGCCTTCAAACAGCCCAGCTCTGCCTATGCTGCCTTCAACAACCGGCCCCCCAGCACCTGGTAAGCAGGTGGTCAGCTTGGTCCCCTCTGCCTCAGTATCCACCCGAGCAAAGCCTGAATCCCCACCAATGGTGGTCTGGCCTCTCTCTGTCCACAGTCAAGGCTGCAAGCACTGAATGAGCCTTAGAATCCTTTAAGCACCAGCTTCACGAAGCTTTGAAATTAAAAATCCAAACTGAGTGGCTCTGGCCCCAACCCTCTCTGCTCATTGGTGGGTGAAGATGTCAATCTATATACTAAAACCAATTGATTCTCAACTGGTGTCACTATAACTCCTGTCCCCAGGCTGACAGCCTACGTGGTCAAGGTCTTCTCTCTGGCTGCCAACCTCATTGCCATTGACTCTCAGGTCCTGTGTGGGGCTGTAAAATGGCTAATTCTGGAGAAACAGAAGCCAGACGGTGTCTTTCAGGAGGATGGACCTGTGATTCACCAAGAAATGATTGTAAGAGACAGGCAGATTCCAGAAAGAGAAGGATAGAGGGTCCTAGGAGGGATGGGAGAGAGTACTGTTCATTTGGTGGTGGGGGTTGGGAAGGAAGTGAATAAAGTTGTAAAACACTGGAAGTATTTCAAGAATTCAGAGGCTTACTGACCCAACTAAGAGAGCGACACGCTCGGTATTCTGTGCACGAGCTGAGATCAGAGGTCAGCCTTGGGTGTCAGTCCTCAAGGGCCACCACCCCTCTTTCTTTTTCTTTTCTTTTCTTTTCTCTTTTTCTTTTCTTTTATTCTTTTTTTTTTTTTGAGGAAGGGTCTCATTGTCATGAAGCTCACCCAGAAAGCTAGGCTGGCCAGCCCCCGAATCCCAGCATCTGCCTGTCTCTGCCTACCCAATACTGGCATTACAAGCACATGCCATCATACACAGATACTTTTTTTTTGTTTTGTTTTGTTTTTTTTTTTGTTTTTTTTTTGACTTTTCATTTTATTTATTTAGTTATGACTATGATGACCACCCCAATTTCCTAGGAAGTTTTCTCTTGATACTGCTGCTGTATCACAGTGTAAGAGCTGAAGTCTCACGAGACGTAAGGACCACAATTTTTGACTACAAACCATGATGCTGGGTAATGTTTGAATGAAAACATTTGATATGGATGGTCAGATGAAAGATACCAAAATGTCATACTTTTTTTTTTTTTATGTGAGCTCTGGAACATTAAGTGCAGGTCCTGAGGCTTGAGCTGGGGAGCCCCTGCTAACTATTCTGACTCATTTACCCTGGGCCTCTCAGAGGTAGCCCCACCATAAATCAAGGAGTATTTCCCTGTCTGTGGAGCCTCTGAGTAGCTCATCCCTGTGGGGCTAGACCCCATGTCTGCTTTTCCTCAGCCGTTATACCAGAAACAGCAGTACAAGGGAACCTTAGTAACCGAGAATGAAGCAACAATTCAATTGATGCACACTAGAGAGTTTGATCCTCCAGGGTGGGGAGCTGAGCCTGGACTTCAGATTCTTCAGGGTGCTTGAGAGCCAGGTAGGGACAAATAAAGACCTGATTCTGCTCCTATTCACAGGGTGGCTTCCGGAACACCAAGGAGGCAGACGTGTCGCTCACAGCCTTTGTCCTCATTGCACTGCAGGAAGCCAGAGACATCTGTGAGGGGCAGGTCAATGTGAGTGTCTTCTCAGCCCTCCATCCTGTCAGCTGGGAAGGTGACAGTGTTTAAGCTGTGCTTAAGCACTCTGACCAAAAGCCACTTAATGGGGGGAAGGGTTTCTTTCAGCTTGTAGCTCTAGATCACAGACCTCCCCTGGGGAGAGTCAAGGCAGAGACTCAAAGGCAGGTGTGTGTTTGCTGTTCTATATAGCATTACCTCAGACCAAGAACTCGCCTCACACAGCCAAAGAAATGATGCTGTTTGCTGACTTACTGGCAGGGTTTTACCCTGGCTAGCTTTCTTAGGCAGTTCAGGACCACCTGCCTAGAGATGGTGCCACCCACAGTGGCTCTCCCACATCAATTAACAATCAAGACAGTCCCTCACAGACATGACCACTAATCTAAGACTCTAATCTAAGCAATTCATCAGCTGAATTGACACTCTGGGCCATGTCAGATTGAAAATTGAAGCTGACCAGGGGAGGAGTTGTTCCCTTGACCTGGGAGATTTGGCCTTCTCTACTTATTACCTGGAAGGTCTTGGGAACAAATCATGACACCTGTTGGGTATCATTGTTATGACCTCAGAGGTCTGGTATGTAACTTTTCCTGGGGAGATCTGAACAAACATCTATCACCCTAGAACAACAGACTAAGGAAATGGTTCTGCCCAAGTTCAGCTTGTTGAGTTTATTGGGGTCACTTAGGGGAGCACGGGTGACTCAAAGGCAGCCGAACTGCCAAAAGGCCCACCCCACCATGGGTGATAAGTCACAAAAGCTGTACATCTGGAATCCCCTGCCCAACATGTGGGTGAGTCCACCAGAGAGGCCCCTCACCTCAGCAACTGCTTGCTGCCATATGGAGGGGATTTGTGTATCTCATACCTTTCCTGAGAGCTCTGGGCACTTGGGAGCTTTGGAGCCTTCTGAGCCTTGGCCTACGTCTTTCACTGTCTTCCTGAGTTTTATGAGTGCCCCTGCATCTTGGAGGGACTATTTCAACTTAGAGCAAAGAGCTACACATCCAAATTCATAAATGAATAAATGACGAACCCATAATAAAGATGGGATGGTGAAGGCAATGATGGAGGAGGACAACTCACATAGGCTTAGACTGATATGCTGAATTTGACTGCTAGCTTATGCCTGTTTGGGACATTTTACACCATTGATTTGTTCAGTGACATCCCCTGGGGGAGTACTTACACAACCATAATACACCTTTGTTTTGAAGCAGGACTCAACTGCTCAAGAACCCACAGTCACACACTGCTGCACATACCTAGTGTAGTGTATAGACTACTCTAGACACATAAAAGTATTCAACAAAAAGGTGCCACACAAGTGTCCCCAACAACTAGGGAACTCTTAAAACCAGACATATCAAAGGCAAGGGAGCCCTAAAGGACAGATACCCCAAGGTAACCCAGAAGTCATGTGAGACCCCAACCATCTGCCTCTCACAGAGCCTTCCCGGGAGCATCAACAAGGCGGGGGAGTATCTTGAAGCCAGTTACCTGAACCTGCAGAGATCATACACAGTGGCCATTGCTGGGTATGCCCTGGCCCTGATAAACAAACTAGAGGAACCTTACCTCAGCAAGTTTCTGAACACAGCCAAAGGTGAGAGATCACCTCAAGGGAAAGGAGTGTGTGCATGGGTAGGTGAGAGGCCACTTCAAGGGGAAAGGGGTGTGTGTAGGGTGAGGGAGTACCTCAAGGGAAGAGTGTGGGGGGACTTGAGGTGCCACCTCAAGGGGGAAGGAGTATATGGGTGAGTGTTAAGGGGTGACCTCAAAGGGGTGCAAGGCTGGAGTGTGAGGATGGGTTCTGGATACATACATGGAGCCAGGGCACATGGCTCTTAGCTGAGAGGTGGGATGCATGGCCCACACTGAGCTGCATTAAAGGCCTCTAAAGTATGTTGACCCTTCCATGTAAATCACACAAGAGGCCTGCTGCATCTTTCATTCAACCATGCTTTGGGCATCTGAGTCCAAGAGAGGAGGAAAGGTGACTGAAGCTGGTGGACTAGAAATGGTCTCGATTTCTTTTCTGGTTTCTGTTATAAAAGACCCTGATAGAAGCAACTCAAGGGAAGAAGGGCTGGCTGTTCAGCTCACAGGTCAAGAGTGCAATCCATCATAGCAGGAAAGTCAAAGCAGTGGGACCTAATCAGGAAGCAGAGAGAAGGCTGCAAGCTCACTAGTGCTCTGTCTGCATCTTACAGAGCCTGGTATCTCCACCCCAGGGAATAGTCCTGCCCACCTAGAAATAGGTCTTCCCACATCAATTCACAGAGTCAGGATTATTCCCACTCACATGGCCAGGGGATTGTCTTCCAGGTGACTCAGATTGACTGTCAACACTGAGCACCAGGACCTGGTCTGATCCTGGGGAAAGTTAGCTCCTATGTCACCCCCAGGCTACATGGGCAGTGGATGAGGGGCTGGGGTGTCTTTCTGCAGATCGGAACCGCTGGGAGGAACCTGGCCAGCAGCTCTACAATGTGGAGGCCACATCCTACGCTCTCCTGGCCCTGCTGCTGCTGAAAGACTTTGACTCTGTGCCTCCTGTGGTGCGCTGGCTCAATGAGCAAAGATACTATGGAGGTGGCTATGGCTCCACCCAGGCAAGTAGCCTCGAGCTCCAATGCTTAATTACCACGTCTCCCAAGGGAGATACTGAGGCCCAGGCATGCAGCTCTTGTGCCTGAGGAGTGTGGGGACTGCACGCGAGCTGAGAAACTAGAGCACATGCCTTCTCCCAGTAGATGATGTTCTTCACTCTACTAGGTTCCTAGGGCCCCCTCCATGTTCTCATCTAAAATATTCTAGGTTGTGTGCCATGTTTCTAGGCCCCCTAATGGAACACTAACTGGAGACTTGTAGGTCACATTTATAGCTCCACAGGGCTCTAAATGCCCCCCTCACTAGAAGGTTCTAGAACATGATCTCAATTTGACTAGACTACCAGTGTCCCCATCTCTCATGTGTGGGCTCTAGATCATGTTCTCAGTTTTACTAGACTCCCAGTGCCTCCTTGTCACTGGAAGCCTTTAGGTTACTTCCCTCATTTCAAGGGACCTTCAGTGTCCCCCTTTCTCATGCTTGGCTGCAGCCTTGTCTTTCTTTCTTGTGGGCTGTCAATCACGTCTCAGCACTTACTCCGTCCTCAGAGTCTCTTCAGAGTTTGATGCCTCCACACTCCATCCAGCTTTTCTCTCTTTCTCATGAGATGGTTCTAGACTGATTTCTAGCTTTCTAAGCCCTAGTCTAAGATTCCTTCCTCTTGATGGGTCTAGATTTTCTGATGTAGTCTGACTTGTTTTCATCATTGATAACTTCTGAACAGAAGTTCTCCCACGTGGAGGGGTCTAGACAGGTCTTCAGTATCTAGTGACCTCCACTGCTCACTTCACACTCCGGTGGGTTCTAGATCATTGAATGACTGCTGGACAGCCCTGGCCTGAGTAACTCTCAGTGGAGCTCTGGGATATCCACCCCCTTCCACCTACATATATGCATTCTCCATAATATTCCGTGTGTGCTGCTGCCGTGATTCTGACCTACACACCATCATCTCTCCAGCACACTCTAACCACTAGGTAGAATGCAAAACTAACTATCCTATCCCACGGGTTCTAGGCCACCTTCATGGTATTCCAAGCCTTGGCCCAATACCAAACAGATGTCCCTGATCACAAGGACTTGAACATGGATGTGTCCTTCCACCTCCCCAGCCGCAGCTCCCCAACTGTGTTTCGCCTGCTCTGGGAAACTGGCAGCCTCCTGCGATCCGAAGAGGTACAGCCTTACCCCGCCCCCCCTTTTCAACCATCTATACCAGTCAGGGATGCAGGAGGGAGGTCAGATACCTGTCAGGGCCCTCAGAGTCCAGAGGGAGCTGACCCTGTGTGTGTGTGCTTGTATATGTACAGGGGTGTGTGTGTGTGTGTGTGTGTGTGTGTGTAGGCCAGAGGACAACCTTAAATGTCATTCCTCAGGTGCTGTCCACCTTGTTTGTCAAGGCATAGTGCCTCACTGAGCTGAAATTCATCAAATAAAATAGGCTACCTGGCCAAGAATCCCCCTGTCTCTGTCTTCCTAGTACTGGCCTATACCGTTTGCTTTACTTGGATTCTCAGGATCAAACCTAGGCTCTCATGCTTATAAGTCAAGCTCCTTGTCTTCTGTGCCATCCCCCTGGTCCTGATACTGGCTCTTAACACCCCCTCTTCTCTCTCCCAACTCTCTGCAGACCAAGCAAAATGAGGGCTTCTCTCTAACAGCCAAAGGAAAAGGCCAAGGCACATTGTCTGTAAGAAAGGGGAACCCACATCTGCCACATCTACCCACCTTCCCCTGTCTCCCCCACCACCATCCCTGTCCATCCCTTGCTCTCATGAGACTTTCTCTCATCTCACCAGGTGGTGACAGTATATCATGCCAAAGTCAAAGGCAAAGTCACCTGCAAGAAGTTTGACCTCAGGGTCACCATAGGACCAGCCCCTGAGACCGGTAAGAAGAATAAAGACCCCTCCATTATCTTCCAGCCCCACCCCTCCCATCCTATCTCCTGCACTCCTCCTGAATCAGGACCCAAAGGCACCTTCTCCCATCTTTCTGTTTCTATGTTTGTAGCCAAGAAGCCCCAGGAAGCCAAGAGTACTATGGTCCTTGAGATCTGCACCAGGTAAGGATCATTATCCTTGGGACTCACCCCAGTTACTTGCCAGTCTGTGCACATCTTCTGGGAGCCAAGGCCAGGGCCACGGAGTGAGAAGTGGCCGTGGTAGTCTCACACAAAAGCTTCAGGAGAGGACTCTCTTCCCAAGAGTGTTATACTTCTTGTATGACAGATGCTCCTCGACGATGTTTGTTGGAACTATTTTTGTGCCTTTATTCCTTGTGGACAGGGTTTTCTGTGCATTTTATTCCTGTGGACAGGGTTTTC
>NW_021604564.1:1345318-1385666 GCF_004785775.1 Grammomys surdaster | reverse complement strand
TGTGGACAGGGTTTTCTGTGCATTTTATTCCTGTGGACAGGGTTTTCTGTGTGTTTTATTCCTGTGGACAGGGTTTTCTGTGCGTTTTGGAATGGGTTGGGATCTAAAAGCAGATGCTTTCTATTGGCTTGGTCTGAGATGTTAGGGATGCCTCATCTGCATGTAGAGGGGCTTCCAGGCACTGCTCCTATGTGACTAATTGTCATGGCCTTCTCCATGGTGTGCTGTGGTCATGTGACAGGGACCTGATCTGGAGCAGGTGAAATGCCTACCGTCCTCATGTCTAAGGGTCCAGGGTTTCTGAACTCACTCAATCTTACCAAGTTTTCTGTCGTGGTCCCCTGCCCCACAGTTACTCTCTCCTCCCTTAGAAAGACTTCTTCATTGTGGGTGGTGTTGGACCTGAGCCCCTGCTTCGTGCACATAGCAAGTGCTGCAGCCAGGAGCTGCGTCCTCAGCCCATCTCCACCTCCTTCATTAACAACACTTCTTCATGCTGGCTAGCTTGCATCCCTCTGGCCACGCAGCACATCTCTCACAAAACCCCAGGCGTATGTGAGAGTCCCTCCATTTTCCCTCCTTCTAAAGCATCATTGATGTTACAGTCAAAAACAAATGCCAAAGGAATTTTCATTTTTCTTATGTGTTTCTTCTTTTTGTGATCGTGTGTGTGTGTCTGTGTGTGTGTGCATTTCTTCATGCCATAGCATACATGTGGAGGTCAGAGGACAACTGCAGGAGTTGGTTCTCTTTTCTGCCATGTGTGTTCTGGGAATTGAATTCAGGTTGTCAACCGTAGTGGTTAGAGCACCTGTACTCACTGAACCACCTCACTGGCCCTCCACCTTGTTCTTTTACAACTTGGCCTGGAATTTGCCAAGTACAGTAAGGTAGCTGGGCAAAAAGCCCAGAGTTCCCCCTGACTCCATATCCCCAGGGCTGGAACTATGAGCATGTGTCAGAGAAATAGCTCAGTGGTTAATGGTGCTAACCACCATGGTTGCTCTTTTGTTCTTTTTACCATGGATAGTGAATGCTGAAACTCAGGTCCTTATGCTTACACAGCAGGCACTTTACTGATTGAGCTGTCAAGTCAGCCTGCCACGCCAGCCTTCCACACTCCAAATGCCAGCCCTCCACACTGCTATGGTTCAGTTTAGTTAAGTTTTAGGTTTTGGTTAGGTTTTATTTTGTTTGAGACACTGTTTTGCTTTATAACGTAGGCTAGCCTGTGTCAACTTACTAAGTAGCTCAGGCTAGTCTCAGCTGCAGTCTTCCCTCCAGGTGCTGAGACAGCAGCATGAACTGCCATGCCTGACTGCATCTACTTATATTGCTTTCAGACAAGTGTTTTCCAAACCAAACCCTTCTTCAGTGCTGGGTGGAAAGCAGAAGCCTGGGTCATCCAAGCACTGGCCCTGGGTGCCACGCCTGAAAACTGACAATCTTTTTCTGCCATATGCAGGTACTTGGGAGATGTGGATGCCACTATGTCCATCCTGGACATCTCCATGATGACTGGCTTTATTCCAGACATAGACGACCTGAAACTGGTAAGGAGGCTTGGGTCTGGGGCCTAGGGAAGGAGCCTGAGGTCTGGAAGAAGCTTCTGGGAGAGAGGGAGGGATATTTACCAGCTCTGCTCTTCCCTAGCTGAGCTCTGGAGTAGACAGATACATTTCCAAGTACGAGATAAACAAAGACAACTCCAACAAGAACACCCTCATCATCTACCTAGAAAAGGTAACACCTGTCCCCAGAGAGGCTTCTGTGCCTCCCTTCCCCTTCCTGTCTGGATTTCTCCCTCCATCTTGATATCCAGCTCATGCTAGCCCCAGGCTTGGGAACACAAAATCTGTGCTATGAGGGGATAGGAGAAAGTTTTTAATATAAGGTAACCAATTCAAGATTGTCTTCTTTCCCCTCTAGTCTAGTGCTCCATGATCTGGGACCTAAACTCCCTTCACCTATGGCCCTGGAATCTCCAGGATCTTAGAGTTTTCAGCAATAGCATAAGAAAAGCACATGGGTTTGTCTGTTTGTTAATGGCAGGGTCTCTCAATGTAGCCTGAACTTGTCCCAAACTAACAATCCTCCTGCCTCATCCTCCAGAGTGTTGGAATTATAGAGATATACCTGGCTGTATGTGATGCTTTCATGATCACTATCATAGTGCCTTTCATTTTGTTCTAACAAAATACCTGAGGCAGCATGGTTTATAAAGAGAGTTATTCAGCTCAAACTTTTGGAATAACAGCTCAAGACTGGTTGATCCTACTGTCTAGCCTCTAACAAAAACCTCCAGGCATGATGGCAGAAAAGAGCACAAGAGAAAGGACACACACTACAGACAGGGCAAAGAGAGGTCCAGGAAATCGGACCCACCATCACAGTAACAAACCCACTCTGCTGAGATCTGGCCCTATCTTCCCAAATGGTCGTTAATCCCCTATGACCTTAAAGACTCTATCTACTTAATACTTTCCAGGCTGTGGCCTAGATGAAGAGAAATCACATCCAAACAATAGCATGTAGGCAGTGGTCTGCTGGCCAGAGCTTGTTCACCTGATTGGCCCTAAATCAGAGTGACGCTGCAAACAGTCTGGTTCCAAGCATGGTAGAAAAGGAAGATAGATTTAACAACTGCCATTCATTTTCCCACACCTTCTAGAACCTGCTTGGTCCCTCAGTTTCTCTACCTTGACTCCAAATGCCAGGGGTGTGTCCTCCCTCTGTGACACCCACTGAGCAGCTCCATCCTTCCCTTAGATCTCACACTCCGAAGAAGACTGCCTGTCCTTTAAAGTTCACCAGTACTTTAATGTGGGACTTATCCAGCCCGGGTCAGTCAAGGTCTACTCCTATTACAACCTGGGTAAGCAGCCAGGGCAGGGTGGCTGAGTCGTCCTACCATCCAGCGATCCTGGGGATCAGAGTATCAGAGATCTTTGGCAGCACCAAAGATCAAAATACTGGAGTCCTGGGGATCCATATGCTGAGGTTCTTAGAGTCCTAGGATTGGGAGAGTTGGAAAGCTCTCCAATGACTTGCAGAGGTCTGGAGGTAGGGAGGGCCTTAGAATCTCAGGGACCTAGAATTTGACATCGGAGGGTTCCAGGACTCTAGATGGAGGTGTCAAGAAACCACGATCTGAAAGAACAAAGGATCAGAAAGCCTAGGGTCTGGTTATCACAGGGTCTGAGGTTGGGGACTTTGCATCTCAGGGCTGAGGGGACTCACTCACTGTGCATTTCCTAGCAGGAGTGGCCTTTCAGGTGAAGCCCCTGGCCCTCTGACCTCCTCCTACCTCTTCTCCCCACAGAGGAATCATGCACCCGTTTCTATCATCCGGAGAAGGAGGATGGAATGCTGAGCAAGCTGTGCCACAACGAAATGTGCCGTTGTGCTGAAGGTGAGCACTAGGAGAGTGTGAGGGGTGGGCCCGGGCAGGGCACACTCATAGAGATGCTCCATTCCCATGGGGTGAGAGGACCTGGGGGTGGGCACTAGGAGGGTGAGGGAAACAGGCCCAGACAGGACACACCCACACAGACATTCCATTCCTGTGAGGATGGAGGGCCTTGAAATCATGTTACCCAGGGGACATGGAGTAGGATAAATGTTCCTTCTGGAACCAGCCCCAACACAGAAAGTGGGTGTGGGTGGGTACTCAAGAGCCTGTGTACACCCCACCCTGCAGAGAACTGCTTCATGCATCAGTCACAGGAGAAGGTCAGCCTGAATGATCGGCTAGACAAGGCTTGTGAACCCGGAGTGGACTATGGTAAGTATGGCGGCAGGTAGCTGTCAGACACTGTGGAGTATGACAGTATGTGACCAGCGGGGAGCAGCACTGGTGGTGCTCGTGTCCCTATCAGGATGTGACTGTTGTGTAGGGGACATGTGTAGATGTATAGTGAAGGGGTGGTCTATATTATGTGATGGTTTTTTGGGAGACACTCACCCCAGTTAGGGCACTGACCACCCAGGTCCAGCTTGCTGAACCAGCCAGTTACTGGAGTCACCCATAAGAGCTGGAGTGAGGGGTTCCTTGCAGGAGCACAAAGACTGTGGATGGGGATGATAGCTCTGTCCATATGGCTCTGGATGCCCAAGCATGAGGTCCTGGATTTGATCCCCATCACCTAGGTAAAAAGCTCAGCATGGTAGCACATGTCCTGAACTCAACCACAGGTGAGGCAGAGTCAGGCAGTTCTCAGGCCAGCAAGCTTAGCCACACCAGTGAAGTCAAAGTCTTGATAAGACCCTACCTCATAAAACAGTAGGAAGAGACGTCTCCATGTGTTGGAGCACTCTACCTCAGGCCTATAACAGCCTGTGATTTCAGCTCCAAGAGATCCAACACCCTCTTCTGGCTTCTGTGGATTCACAGACACACACATCAAACAAAAAGGACAAAGTTGTCCTCTAAGCTCCACACACGAGTGTGTACACGTGAGGTCCATGAATGTGTACACATGAGGTCCATGAGTGTGTACAAGTGAGGTCCCATGGCTTCTTGGTTGCTGGGATAAGCAACTTGGGGAGGAAAGGCTTTATTCTATCTTACAGCTCACAGTTTGCCATTAGCTGCAGGCAGAGACCATGGAGGACTGCTACCTTTCTCACTTAGCCCAGGCGCCTGCCTAGGGATGGCACTGCCCATAGTGGACTAGCCCCTCCTTTTCACTTAGCAATCGAAATGCCTCACAGACATGGCCACAGGCCAGGCTGATAGACAATTTCTCAGTTGGGGTTCCCTCTTCTTAGATTTGTCAAATTGACAACTGATACTATGACATGTGAACATGTTTACACAAACACAGTAGCTGTAGCTATGCATGTGTCTGTAGCTTTGGGTGTAATTGCACACAGCTGAGAGTTAGACATATGTTGCGATTGTGCATGGCTATGTGTGAAACAGTGATCAAGCGTGACTTTGGATTGCAGTCATGGCCATCATGAAAATGACTGTCCTTACACACGGCTCTGTCAAGTGTGCTTTTGCAGATTGCCATGGTTGCATGATACTGTCATTGTGGCACTGTGGGTGATTGTGCAATGAGCGACGGCCTCTGTGCATATAAATACTTACCTGTAACTCTAACTGTGTGCATGGAGTGTGTGGCTATGAATGTGTATGTGGGTCTGTAGCCTGGAGTTGCCCATAGCCTCAGTTGCATGAGACTTCATCGTGGATGGCTGTGCCTGTAGGCATCTCTAATGCTCAGAGACCTATGGCTGAGTCCATGAGTATGAGCATGGCTGTGGGATGGCCTGCTTGTGTGTGTTCCTTGGAGGGGACAGACTGCCAGTGGCTCCGACTCAATGTTATCTCTGCTTAGGTGTGTGTGGTTGGGGGGGGGTGGCAGAAGGTCACATGGTCAGGTGCATCTGCTGGTGAGGGCCCCATGACCAACCCTGCTCAAAACCCTCGCTGTCCTTCCTCCCCCTACAGTGTACAAGACCAAGCTCGCCTCGGTAGAGCTGTCGGATGATTTTGATGAGTACATCATGACCATCGAGCAGGTCATCAAGTCAGGTACCCAGCCCTCTGTCTTCCTGCCTCCCCAGCCTGACTCCCTTTGCTGGAGCTCAGCCTCCCCTTCCCTGCTCCCCAGGCTCAGATGAGGTGCAGGCAGGGCAGGAACGCAGGTTCATCAGCCACATCAAGTGCAGAAATGCCCTGAAGCTACAGAAAGGGAAGCAGTACCTCATGTGGGGCCTCTCCTCTGACCTCTGGGGAGAAAAGCCCAAGTAAGTGCCTACCCTGCATATGGGTATGACCACCCCTCTAGCCCCACCCACTGCCCCCTGGAACCTGCCCTTAACTGCTCTAACTTCTGCAGCACCAGCTACATTATTGGGAAGGACACATGGGTGGAGCACTGGCCTGAGGCAGAAGAATGCCAGGATGAAAAGAACCAGAAACAGTGCGAAGACCTCGGGGCATTCACAGAAACAATGGTGGTTTTTGGCTGCCCCAACTGACCTCAGCCCAGCCCTCCAATAAAGCTTAGTTCTATTTCACCCACCTTTCAGTGTCTGGAGTCCTGGTGTGTGTGTGTGTGTGTGTGTGTGTGTGTGTGTGTGTGTGTAGAATATGTGTACATACATATGGACACCAAAATTCTTTTCTTTTTTTTCTGTTTGAGACAGTTTCTCTGTCCTGGACCTTGCTCTGTAGACCAGGCTGGCCTTGGACTCAGATTCACCTGCCTTTGCCTCCTGTATACAGGGATTAAAGGCATGTACCATCACAACAGATACTTTGTTTTTTAAAATTTATTTTATCTTTAAAATATGTACTAATCTAATGTATATCTACATGAATTCATATGTGACACATGATTGTAGGTGTCCTCATAGGCCAGAAGAGGAAGTTGGAGCTACAGATGGCTGTAAGCTGCCCAATGTGTGCTGGGAACCAAACCCAGGTCCTCTGCAAGGATTCTTTGCTGCTGAGCCACCACTCAATCCCTAGTAGTTTATCAAAACCCTGTCTGTGTCTATGTGCAGTACACATGGAGGCCAGAAGCAGGCTTTGGATCTCCTGGAACTAGAGTTACAGGTAGTTGTGAGCAGCAAAATTATAGATGCTGGGAACTGACCCTTTGCAAGAACTGTATGTACTCTTAACCACTGTATCTTTCTGTAGGGAAAGGAGCTATTACTAAAATCTGGTTCCCTAATTGGTTCTTGATTTGGCCAATAAAGAAGGCGAAAGCCAATTGCTGGGTGAAGGGTAAAAGTGGGACTTCCAGGTCCCAGGAGGAAAAGGGGACTCGAGAAAAGAGAAAGGGGCTTTTGCAGCCATGCACTGGAACAAGAAGAAAGCAGCAGTCATGTAAGACCTTGGGAGAAATTAGAACTGGAGGCCTCTGCCACCAGTGGAGGCTGGCTGACATAGACTAGCTGATATGGGTTAGCTGATAAGTTTAGAGCAGGAGATTCTGTGTCCCAGCAATTGTACTTGTCGGGCTGTAGAAGGGCATCCTGGGGTGTTTGGCCATGCCCCCAGAACCCAGGGACCTAACATGCGGTCTCATCTCCACTTCACCTGTAAGACACAGGTAGAGGGTGTGACTAACAGGCCTCTCTACCTCGAGATTTATATATTAATGAATTATCTAAAGGCTGGGGGATATAGCTAAGTTTTCCCCTCCCTAGTCCCTTCTCTTTCCCACTCCCCAATATGAGAGAGCTCCTCCTGGCATTTGCCGGGGACACATCATCCAGATACAACTATCATCATGGACAATAAAACTTTTACCTTGGATTCCACGTGTCTCCTGGAACTTTGGACTTTCTTGTGTATGTGGGAAAACTCCACCATGGGAAAAGCCTCTTGGACCCCGCCTCTGCAGTCTGCGGGGCTCCCTCCCCCACCATGGCGGTTTGCGGGGCTCCCACCTCCACAGTGGTGGTCAGTGGGCTCCCTGCACAGCAGCGCCCCGTGGGCTGCCTCTGCCGCTGCTCCTCTGGGACAGGCGCACCAGACTCTCGGCCACAGTCCGTGCTGGGTCCCCGTGCCACTGATCCAGGGACCCTGCCGCAGCTGCAGCACGTGGGCAGGCCTGAGCCACCCCCAGAGCACATGTGTTTTTTCCCTTCATGTACTATCTAACAATTTCTAAAATAATAAAGCTATCTAATGTTTTCATTCCACAGGGCTACAGTGGGCAGAGAAAGAGAGAAGCCGAGAGGGACCGGTGGAGTGCAGACAGCAGCTCTCGGCTTTCCCAGGTTAGAGGTTGGTTATGACTGATTCTGACCACAGGCTGCAGTCCCAGGCAAATCTTGGAGCATGGTCTACATTCAAGGAGGTATCATGGCTTTTAAAATTACACACACACCTTTCTCCAGCTGGGTGAACCATGTTTGTAAGACAGTGTCTCTCCCTTTTACTGAGAGCTCAGTAATCAGCTAAGCTGTCTCTGTCTCTTGTGCTAGGATTATGTGGGCTCTGAGGATGGACATCTAGTCCTCCTCTTACACAGCAAGTTCTTAACCAACACTTATCTCTCATCCCACTCTGGAGTTTCTAGAGGCACCTATGTTCTCTTTCTCTCTCTCTCTCTCTCTCTCTCTCTCTCTCTCTCTCTCTCTCTCTTTCTCTCTCTCTCTCTCTCTCTCTCTCTGAGATTCATGTGGTTTGTGTTGCTATCGTCTCCAGGAATAGACAGTCCTTTGTGGAGGGCAGTTTATCACACTGGCAAGGTTCAGGAAAGTTACAAATCCCAAGGTTCCTGCCTTGTTTGTATTCCTGTCCTGACTTTCTTTGATGATGAACTATGATGTGGAAATGTAAGTTAAATAAACCCTTTCCACCCCAAGTAGCTTTGGTCATGGTGTTCACCACAGCAATAGGACCTGACTAGGATACACTCTTTCCTTATAGTTGTTCATTACTTCTGGCTCTTATGCTCTTTCTGCCTCCTCTTCTATAATGATCCCTGGATCTTGGGAAGAGTAGGTGCAGGATAAATGTCTCATTTAGAGGTGAAAATCTTTAGTCTCTTAGTCTCTGCTGCCTGGTTAGTTATGGTCTCTATGTTAATCACCAATTAATGCAAATAGAGACGTCCCAGATGATGGTTGAGAGATGCTTAGATCTTCGGGTGTAATGATGAGTCAGTAGGTCCCGTGACCTGTCGGGCTACAGGTTGTTGGCTCAGTCATGATGCCAGGTAGAGGATTCATTTTGTGAGAAGGACTTAAGTCCAATCAGAAGATGGTTGGTTACACCTATGGTGTTGGGTTCACTATTGGTCAGTGGGCATCCCTTGCCAGGCCTGTTGTTATTGCAGCTTGCAGGATTTGCAGCTGTGTGAGACTGGTGGTGACTTTTCACCTCTAGTAGTGTGCATAGAACCTTTCAGCACTGTGAAGACCAGCCAAAGGGAACATAGCTTCCAGGACATATCATCTCAAGTTTTCCATGTTCTGTGACTCAAGTAGGTGGTGTCTTCAGCAATGGGGTCTTTACCATCAAGTCCTGGGGTTAACCATTCATTGGCACTAGTCTGTAAGATTTGAAAGTGTCTATGGGACCGCACTAGTCAACAACCCCAAAAGAAGTAAACCATTTCTTGTATTGGACTTTTATTTGTTAGCCAGCGGAGCAATGTCACCTTATTCATTATAGAGTAACACACACACACACACAAACACACACACACACACACACATATGTAAATGAAGTATCTACAATGGTACATAGATATTCATATGTCTGTTTCAACTACCTTCAGTGTATGTATCTGTCCCATATTTTCTCCTCTACCATGACGTCACATCCACCACAACTAGCCCCTCCCCATCCCACTAAGCTCCTAAAAGCCTTGGTACCATAGCTTTTATCTTCACATGCCTTGGTCTCTGGACTGCCTCCTCAAACTGTCTGTGGCCCTCACTAGTGTCCTGACACACATGAAGGTTTCAAATGAAATATCTGAAGATTCAAAGCTAATAAATACCAAGGCAGTAAAAGTGTCTACTTTCTGTACTATACCAGAACGACAAACAGTAACTAAAACATATACAGAAATGAATAAGAAGATAAATGTAGGAATTGGTGAATCAGTTTATGTAGCCTAGTGTATTGGTAAATTTGGTGAGAAAATGTATTAGTTAAAGTTCTGAACCAAGAACAAGTATCGAGGAGAATCTGTCTCAAAAAATGATGGAGAGATGTAAGGAGGATGGATGGATGTAAGGAGGATGGAGAGAGACGTAAGGAGGATGGAGAGAGATGTAAGGAGGGTGGAGAGAGATGTAAGGATGATGGAGAGATGTAAGGAGGATGGAGAGAGATGTAAGGAGGATGGAGAGAGATGTAAGGAAGATGGAGAGAGATGTAAGGAGGATGGAGAGAGATGTAAGGAGGATGGATGGATGTAAGGAGGATGGAAAGAGATGTAAGGAGGATGGAGAGAGACGTAAGGGGGATGGAGAGAGATGTAAGGAGGATGGAGAGAGATGTAAGGAGGATGGAGAGATGTAAGGAGGATGGAGATAGATGTAAGGAGGATGGAGAGAGACGTAAGGAGGATGGAGAGAGACGTAAGGATGTTGGAGAGAGATGTAAGGAGGATGGAGAGATGTAAGGAGGATGGAGAGATGTAAGCAGGATGGAGTGGTATAAGGGGGAGACTGGAGATAGGTTAGTTAGTTCAAAGTTCATAGTTCTGTTCCAAATGTGCCATGTTTGTTTCTCAGTGGTCATGAAAGGAAGTTAAGTGCATCTCCAGCAGAATTGCTGCCCTCTTCTGATTCCCACAGGCAGTGTACACACATGCATGCACTCACAAGGACAAAGGTAAATATCAGTAAATATTAAAAATATAATGTGGAAAGCCATTGAAGAAGATATTCCACATGGGCTTCTGTGCTTTAAATACATTAACACACTGACACACTCACTCACAGTGATATACCACACAGCACTCACACACTTAGTCACACACACTCACATAGACTACACTTTCACACACTGTCATACTCACACATACTAATACTTTTACTAATACACAGACATACTTATATTCTCACACAAATCACATACTCTCACACTAATACTTACACTAATACACAGACATATATTCTCACACACATATGCACATACTTACACTAATACAGAGACCTATATACACTGTCTCACACACCCTCTCACAGACACACACTCACACACACACAGATAGAGAGAGAGTTACTGGGGAATTTGAGACTCTTCACTGGAGCTGCCTACAAGTTGAATGTGGAAGTCCAGTAGTGCCAGCCTGTGTCAGTCATTGCACATGATCAGCCTGGACTTTCGTGAACAAGTCTCTTTGAGTCACTTGGTTTTCTGTAAGTCACTCTCACCCATGCTTCTGTAGGTCACCCAGATAAACTCACTGGTTCACCATGCTGTAATCAGCTGTGACCATTTCTTCTGTCCTTCCTTCCCCCATTATCTGCAGGAAAGTATGAAAATAGTCTCCCTAGGAGAAGCCACCCAAGAGCCCGTAAGCTTTCAGGCTCTGCCCTGAGCAGCATGTCTGCCGTCCTCCCCTGTACCTGCCTTTAGCAGCCAGGCACCCTTGTCCCACCCCATTTCTGAGTCTCAGCTCTCAGTTCCCACCGATTTCCTCAGCAACAGCTTGTGCCCCTTCAGTGAGTCTCATATCCTGGCTTCCCTGTGGGCTCCCCTGAACTGTCCCAGTCTCCTCTGACCCCTGCCTGGTATACTCACATCTGTACTTGTGTGGTTAATCTAAATGACCAAGTTTACAGGGCACAGAATCGCCATGGAAACAACTCTCTAATCATTTCCATCACTGATGATCTAGATGACATCATTTACTGAGAGAGAAGACCTGCCCTGAGTGTGGGTGGAGCTGTCTCAGGGCTGGGGACCTGGGCTGAATGAAACGGAGAAAGTGAGTGGGACCACAAGTGTTCACTGGTCTCTGCTATCTCATTGTGGACTTGACATGACCAGCTGCCTCATGCTGCCTCTGCTCTCCCACCTTGACTTCTCCACTATGATACACACTCTGTTCTCACTGTGAGCCAAGATTATCCTTCCTCCCATCTTAGTTAGGGGTTCTACTGTTGTGATAAAACACCATGACCAAAAGCAACTTGGAGAGAAGAGAGTTTATTTCACTTACATTTCCAGGTTATATTTCATAACTGAATAAAGTCAGGACAGGAACTCTAATTGAACAGGAACCTGGAGGCAGGAGCTGATAGAGGCCATTAGGGTGCTGCTGACTGGCTTGCTCCCCATGGCTTGCTCAGCCTCCTTTCTTACAGAACCCTGGACCACCAGCCCAGGGATGGCTCCACCCACAGTGGGGTGGGCTCTCACCCATCAATCACACATTAAAAAAATTCCTTACAGGCTTGAGTGCAGCCTTATCTTATGGAGGCATTTTTTTCAAATGAGGCTCCCTCCTCTCAAGTGACTTTCACTTGTGTCAAGTTGACATACAACCATCCAGCACCGTTTATTCCTTGTCGTCTTGGCACACAAACACATCACTGGTAAGCCACAACCTTTCCTTTCTTGTCATCTCCAAGATCAAACATTAATATCAATGTCACAATATAAAACCGTTTTGTGGTCTAGAGGGATGGCTTCGAGGTTAGGAGCGCTGGCTGTCCTTCCAGGGAATAAGAACCCACATGGCAACTCACACCTGTCTTTAATCCACTTTCTAGAAGATCCAAATCTCTCACATATGAAAGCAAAGCACTAATGTACATAAAATAAAAATAAATAAAAATTTAAACATTTTGCAAACTTAAAAAGTCCCACAGCCTCACAAATTCAAACACTTTAAAATTTAGTGTCTTGAAAACTCCAAAGTTTAAAGTTAAAATCCTTTCAAATCTAAAATATTTAAAAAGTTAGTCTCTCAACTGTAGGATCCTATAACATTGAAAACAAGCTAAATACTTCCTTATTTCAAGAGGGAAGAACCAGGGCACAGTCAACAACCTGAACAAGTAAAACCAAACTCCAACTGTAAACAATTCAATTTCCAGTGTCTGGGATTCAAACACGACCTTCTGGGCTCCTCCTAAGATCCCGAATGACTTCTCTGGTGCTGCCCTATGCAGCCCTCACATCTTGTCTTCTAGGCTGGGGCTAGATCCACCCCAAGGCTGCTGTCATTCATGGTGATCATCCCAAGGCACCAGCATCTTCAGAATCCTGGGGTCTTCTGCTGCCACTGAGGCTACATTCTCACCAACAGCCTCTCCTGGCCTCACACGGTACCAAGCCTCAGCTGCTCTCCACAACCTCCTCGTGCTTTCAGCATCATCTGAGTACAGCCTTGTTTGCCTCAACAGCACAGCTTCTGTGTACTGACTCTCTCAGGAAACACTTCCCAGATTTCACCTCAGTGATGCCGGTCTCTTCTTAATCACAGCTGGCTCTGCAGAACTAGTTAAGCAGAACTAAGAATCTTACTTCAAATACCAAACACCCCCAATTCTCTTCTTCTTGTTGTTTTTTTAAGTGTTTTGTTTGTTTTTTGTTTGTTTGTTTTTCGAGACAGGGTTTCTCTGTGTAGCCCTGGCTATCCTGGAAGTCACTCTGTAGACCAGGCTGGCCTTGAACTCAGAAATCCACCTGCCTCTGCCTCCCAAATGCTGTGACTAAAGGTGTGTGCTCCCATACCTAGGAAACCCTGATGGTCTTTAAGGAACTCTCAAACTTCCCTCTGTAATTTCACAAGCCAGGCCTCCACCATCTGCATTATTCTCAGCATTTTGAACTCCCAAGCTCCCAAAGAACAGCCCACTGAGCTCTGTGCATGGAACAGTTTTTCCAGTTTAAGTTCAGATGCCACTACAATCTTCTCAAACCATAGTCAGGTCTGTCATAGTCCTACCCCACTCCTGATACCAATTTGTGTCTTGGTTAGGATTTCTATTGCTTTCACAAACCACCATGAACAAAAGCAACTTGGAGGGGAAAGAGTTTACCTCCTTACCTTTTCAGGTCACACCCCATCCACTGAGGAAAGTCAGGACAGGAACCTGGAGACAGGAGCTGATGCAGAGGCCATGGAAGAACACTGCTTACTGGCTTGTGTCCTATGGCTTGTCCAGCATGCTTTCTTACAGAACCAGTGCAGGAAAGGCACAGTCTAAAGTGAACAGAGGCCTCCCAGAAGCCAATCTATTGGGGGCATTTTCTCCATTGAAATTTCCTCTTCCAAAATGAATGTAGCTTGTATCAAATTGACACTGGCCAGCACAGACCGTGACAGACTAGAGAATGCTTCCTGGTAGATCCTATATGGTAGGATACTCCAAGCTGTTGAGTAATTTGCATAGTTCCAGGAATGGACCTGAGTTGGGCAACAGCAAGGAGATGAAGAAAAGACAAACACAAACATACAGGAATCCTGGGGTCATGTGATCTGGGCCTTCTGCACATGAGTATCTCAGCATGCTATTATACTGAGTTGAGTAGAGAAGCAGCGTTATTGCATACCACTGAAAGAGGCAGCTTATCACATACAGTTAAGCAAGGAGCCAGAGTTTAGATACACAGTGAGATGGGGAAGGCAGGCTTAGTTAGTCTCCATAAAAGCTATCTCTGTAAGGGAGCTATGTCCATGTGTCAGCACTCAGGGGAAGGATAGTGGACACATTCTATACACACTGTTGATATCCACATCTGTGCGTGTACCAGAAGAGAAGGCTATGTTTCCCTGTGGGTCTGAGGCTCTGGAGTTCTTGACAAGCTCATGTCAACAGCACACATCTCTTCAGCACCTCACATACCTGGGCTTCCTCTGGAGGGGTCTGTTCCTGAGGCAGGTGGATGGGTGGGTCCTGCAGGGACAGGAATCTCAGCAGTACCTCTCCTGGAACCCTGGCTAGGAAAGTCATGAATCTACAGGGTCGCAAAGTACTGGAGTTCTGTGGTCACAGTATTGGCAGCCCTGTGTGAGGACAAACACTACAGAATAGGGGCCGCTGACATTGAGAAGTGGGCTGATGAATCTTATAACTGAACCTCTGAGTCCTCAGTATCTGGGAGGGTGTATGATGGGGGTAAGATTCAGGCTGAAGACTTGGGGACAAGGTGGTATCTGAAAATCTACCCCAATGGACACATATATGAACACACCTGAGGTTCATAAGTGCATGTACTAATAGATAATACATGCTGTAGCATGTGTGTCCATATATGGACCTGCACACACATCAGGAAATGCTTGTGTGCTTGTCCTGGCACACACAGGCACATATCAGAACATCTACACCTGTGTGCACACATTCATGAACCTTGTGTCTGCACAAGCATCTGCGCCCATACACATGGATTAAAGCAGACACAGAGGCCTGTGTTTGCCAGTGTGTGCATATGCAGGTGTGCTGCAAGAAGCTTGCAAGGAACCCACAGAAGCTCCTCTGAGGGAAACAAAGCCACCAAGTACATTGAGCAGGGGCTGCCCCGTCCATCCCACCTGAGTCACATTTTCTGGAAAGTGTGAGCTATGGAGGCATGAGTGAAAGCAATCTGGGGGCCGGGCCTTCTGGGGGCACAGGAAGAAGAGGAGGGTGTGTGGGGAAAGGGGAGGCACCAAACTGCAGCTTTAAAGTGAGTTCCAGGGCCCACAGGAACCTTTTGCAGTTTGCAAAGCCCAAGCATTGGGCAATTGTGGTTTCCTCCAGAGAGGAGGAACTCAGGCTTGCTAACCCGGTCCCTGGGCTTCTGAGCCTCAGCTGCTCTGGCATGGAGAGTGTGGTACAGCCTTCAGTGTTTGTGGTGGATGGACAGACGGACATCCCATTCAGCCGGCTGGGACAGAACCATAAGAGACGGCACTGTGGCACTGTCCAGGTCAGCCTGGCCCTGCTGCTGTTGCTGGGTGCCGGGCTGGCTGCTCAGGGCTGGTTTCTCCTGAGACTGAATCAGCGTCTTGGAGACATAGTGGCTCATCTACCAGTAAGTGGGGCTTGGGGACCAGCGGGGCCTCTCCAGTACCTATCTCTTTATGGCTGTGTACTGTGTGCGGGGCAGAAAGCCCAACTAGAACCCAGGGATTCTCCTGTCAGCCTGTCTCTCTGACCCTCAGTCTTCTCATCTGTACCTGGGGATCTGATACATGTGCAGTGCCCGGCAGCTTCCCTGGGATTCACCTACACGGTTGTTTCCAGCCCAAACCCTTGTCCACCACTGGCTTAATGGTCATCCTGGTTCTCTCGCAGCTCTCTCATTTGCTCACTCTCTGTTCCTTTCAGACAAGCCATGGGTGTGTCACAATATGCTCCCGAGTCTTTGCCTATGTTTTCTTTTTAAGTTTTTAAAATTACATTTACTTATTTAGTGTGTAGATATGAAGAAGTGTGCATTGCTGCAGCAGAATGTGGAATTACTTCTCGGCTTCTCCCTTTGTGTGGGTTCTAGGGACTGAACTCAGGTAGCCGGGCTTGGCAGCAAGTACTTTTACCCCCTGAGCCCTGTCACTGGCCCTCAACTATCCAAAAACCTTAAAAACAGTTCCGAAACAATTCTAGTCTCAAGGATTTCAGATACTCAACTTGAGTAGCTAATTCTTCATCCCAGCACTTAGGTAGGAGAAGCAGAAGGCTCAAGGAGTTCAAGATCATCCTAGGCTACTTAGCAAATCTGAGGCCAGCCTGGGCTACATGAGAGCCTATCTGGAAACACAACAGATCTAATTAGGTGTGTGCCTCTCCCACCCACTGTGTGTGTATGTGTGTGATGTGTGCATGTGTGGCTCTACATACACGTCTGTGGGTGGTATCTGTGGCCATGGCCAGACAGTGTCATCATCATATACTAGTGAGACTCAGGTGTGGTGTGTCCTTACCAAACATCCCTGTCTTTATTTCAGGATGGAGGCAAAGGCTCCTGGGAGAAGCTGATACAAGGTGAGTTTGGGCCCCAGTCCCTACGAAGCAGGGAATGGTTCCCACTCTGCACCACCCCCACACCACAACCTGGGTCATCACCCAGTGTAACTTTGTAGGTCCCTTAGGTGCCCCTGCCCCAGGGCCAGAGAAGCAGAAATCTGGGTCATTCCAGAAGGGGCAGAGCCTGACACTTTACAGGTAGCTTCAATCAGTGTGTGAGAAACTACAGGTACCCTCAGTCAGTGTTTGAGAACACACACGCTGACACACACACACACTCACACCACCCACCCACCCCCCACACACACACTCCTCTCTTTGTCTCTAATCTCTGACTCTCTTCCTCAGATCAACGGTCTCATCAGCCCAACCCAGCAGCACATCTTACAGGTGAGGGGGACCCCAGATCTTCACATGGAGTGGGGTTTAGGGTGTCTTGGGAGACCCAGGCCTTCACAAGTTAGAGCATTCATTTATGCATTCATTTAGTGTGTTTTTAATTTTTTTTTACATTTACTTTCTTTTTATTTATTTATTATTGCACATGTGTATGCCATAGTGTGGGGTCAGAAAATTCTCGGGGAACGATTCTTCCCTTCCACCTTTTGGCCTCCGTGGACTGATCTCAAGTCATCAAGCTTGGCTCCAAGTCCCTTTCCTCTCTGAGCCATCTTGCCAATCACTTTTTTTTCAGTGTTTACTAACAAACAGCCCAGAGAAGAGCCACAGGGAACCATGTAAAGTCATCTCTTCACACTCTAGTCACATGGACACACCACAGGGTCCTTGGAGGACTCAGAAGATGTTGGGACACAGAGCTACCACACTCTACAGTTATTTGTTCGTTCATTTGTTTGTTTTTGTTTCTGGAGACAGGGTCTTTCTATGTAGCCTGGGCTGCCCACGTAGACCTGCCTCTGTCTCCCAAGTACTGGAATGAAAGATGTAGGCTGCTACACCCAGTTGTATATACTATTTTTTTCTTTTTGCATAGACAGTTTAACTTATAATTTAACAAGTAAGAAATTAACCAGAATATACACAAAATATTCTATAATCAAAAACTTTTTTAAAATGTGATATAGGAGATGGGGAGTGTGCAACGTGCTAGCCACTTTTGAGTCAGCATCTGTGCCAAAAGCCAAACACACACTCCTGTGCTGGTCATGGAGGCAGAGACAGGAAGAGAGGTTCCTGGGACCTGCTGGCCAGCAGCCTTGACAAATAGGGGACTTCCAGGGTCAGTAAGAGACTCTGCCTCAAAAAAAAAAAAAAAAGGTGGACAGAAACTGAAACTGAGGAAGTTGCCTGGTGTGACTTCTGGGCACACACACACACTCATACACACATCATAAACACTCACATCACACACATATACACTCATATACACACACATAAACACACATACAATCACACACACTTTTTGAGACAGGGTCTCATGTATGCTGAACTGGCCTTGAACTCTTGAACCTCCTGCCTCCACCTGCCAAGAGCTGGATGACAGGTGTACACCACCACACCTGATTTATCTGGTGCTGAGGATGGAATGTATAGCCTTTGGCATGCTGATTGAGTGTTCCACCTCCTAAGTCATAACCCCATTTAAAAAAATTTTTGGCACTTCACTAGGAAGCTTAAATATCTTGTGCCTCAGTTTCCTCTTTGGTATTCAAGTGGCTTTGCTCCTCAGTGTCTCAGTTTCCACCCTTGTAGAAGGAGATGGGAATGAACTGAATGAAGACGCATAACCACCAAATTACTTTGCTTGCTTTCCTGTGCCTCAGTTTCTCTGCACTGCAAGATGGGAATGGACTGAATCAACCCAGACAAGCAGCCTAAAATGGCAGTGAACCCAGAGGGAGCTACCATAAGGCCACACAGACAGGGTGGCACAATGCTAACCATGTTGACCAGCTATCTTTCTCTCTCCTTTCCTCCCAGGAGCCAACGCCAGCTTGATAAGCATTGGTGGACCTCTGCTATGGGAGACACGACTTGGCCTGGCCTTCTTGAGGGGCCTGACGTATCATGATGGGGCCCTGGTGACCACAGAGGCTGGCTACTACTATGTGTACTCCAAAGTGCAGCTGAGCGGCGTGGGATGCCCCCAGGGACTGGCTAATGGCCTTCCTATCACCCATGGGCTGTATAAACGCACGTCCCGCTACCCCAAGGAGTTAGAACTGCTGGTCAGCCGGCGGTCACCCTGTGGCCGGGCCAATAGCTCCCGAGTCTGGTGGGACAGCAGCTTCCTGGGCGGTGTGGTACATCTGGAGGCCGGGGAAGAGGTGGTGGTCCGCGTGCCTGGAAACCGCCTGGTCAGACCACGTGACGGCACCAGGTCCTATTTCGGAGCTTTCATGGTCTGAAGGCTGCGGAAACAAGGTTCTGTGGAGGGATCTCTCCAGGACTCACCACAAACGCATCAATCGAGTTTGAAGTCCCCCCTTTAAGGAGTCCTGAACTCTGCAGGTGGAGTACTCGGGTTGGTGTGGACTGCTGACCTGCTTTGGGCAATCTTCAAATCAGAGACCTGGAGACTTGGGGTGTGGAGCCCAGGAGCGTGGGGTCAGCCCATTTGCCTGATATTCAGGAACAAAGAATAAAGCTGGGGTATTTATGCTTCTAATATAGACACTGAGATTTGGGCTTTCTTGGTTTGGGGCTGGAGACAAGAAACCTCCCCAGAATGTCATCAGGACCATGTTGGCAGCACTCGGGGCTCCAGACTTGCCACCACACACTGGCCTCTCCCATTCATCCACTGCATTGGTTTCCAGTCACCAAAACAGCATTGCCCTCCGACTGCAATTGGCCAGGTACCAGCTTCTGAGCTCGTGCATCCTTCAGGGACATCTTGGTGGGACCTAAGTACTTGGCCCAATGCGCAGCAGCAACAGACATGCCAGGAATGGTTAGTCAGAAGGGAAGGAAGGAAAAGGAGGGAAGGAGGGAAGGAGGGAAGGAGGGAATGCAGAAGAGAAGGGGAAAAACAAGACCAAAACAAAACAAACAAAAACCAAAAACAAACGAACAAGGAATAAAGAGGCAGGGAAAGGAGGGACACCTTTGAGGACACTTTATTCAACCCACTTAGAACAGATTGTGCCAGGTCTGCTGGACACCTGGAGCAATGGGCTTGGGTTATGGCTCAGTGGGTAAAGTGCAATTATGAGGATCTGAGTTTGAATCCCTGGTACCCATATAAAGACACAGATGCGGTGATGGACACTTGCAATCCCATCAATAGGGAACGGAGACAGGAGGACCCCTGGGGTTCGCTGGCCAGGCAGTCTAGCTGAATCAGTGAGTTCCAGGTTCAGGGAAAGACCTTGCCTCAAAAAAGGTAGATAGCTCCTGAAGATGACAACTGAGGCTGTTCTCTGGACCCCACATGCAAATAAAATAAAAAATATTAAATAATAGTATTTGAAAGGCAATTTATATGTTGTAATCATCTGTGCTTTTATGTTTGTTTGTTCAAGTTTGTTTATTTGTTTGTTTGTTTGTTGAGAGACAGAGTCTCAAGTATCCTAGCCTATCTTTGAACTATATATTTCATATATTTTGAATCAGAATCTCATGCTTCCTATCTAGGTTTCCCCAGCATCTAGAACTAAAGCTGTGTGTTACCCTAGTTGAACATCTGGGCAGTAACCCAACACCTTCAAATGCAGAGCCCACAGCTGACAGGATTGGGCTCTCTCTGCTCAGGAGTCACAGCTAGCCCAAGCCAGTCCAAGCAGACTTCCCACGTCCTGTCCTTATAACACTGGTGGGAGGTGAAAAGGCCTCAAATACCCAGCCTCACCCTCCATCAGAGTTTCCTTTCTGCTTATCATGGTCTGTTTCCGCGTCTTTGATGAGACCAAGGTGTAGGGACAGCGTATTTATAAGAAGCCACCAGCAGTTTCCGCTGTAAGAAAAAAACACTCTAGAAGAATTTTTCTCAGCCTTGGGGAGAATAGAGGGAGAGGAGGGGTGACTGAGAAAGGGAAGTAGGAAAGAAGGTAAAAGTGTGAGAAGAGGGGCAAGGGAGAAGGCCAAGAAGGACGGGGGACAAAGGGTATCTGGGGAAGGCTGATCCTGGAGATATAGGCATTGGCGATTTCAGATAAAGCCTAGAGGCAGGAAGCCCCTGGCCTACACACTGACCTGCTTCTGTGCTTCTGAGAAGGTTATCTAATGTGTTTCCTCTTCTACCCCTGGGGCTCTGCCTCCCACTGCTCCCTGGGACACCATTCTTCCTCTAGGCAGTTGCTGCCTTATCTCTGATGACCCTTCTTCCTCTTACCTCCTACCAAGACCCCCAAAATAATGATGGTGTAGCAATATCATAGGATGGTGCTACAGCCCACCTGCTAACCACTGTTAAAATGAGAGATGTCATCACAGAGAAATCTGATGGTTCTTATGTTCTGGAGTTAATATTCAGAGTTCTAATCTCTGCTCTGTCACTTCCCATCTGAGTGACTTTGAGATCCATCCTGGACATCTCTAGGCCTCAGTTTTCCCATCCATATAGCCTGTGCTTCAGTGAGCTCTTTTATCACTAGTAGCTATTCTTTATATAAACACAGTTGTTGCTGTGTTACACATGTATCTCCGAAGAGGTGGTGCTTTGGTGCATCATCTCCCTACAAATTGTTGGTAAGAGGTGTCCCAGAGATGTACAAAACAATACAAGTTATTGCTATTGCTCTTTATTGCCCACCAGAACTTGGTAAGACCTATCCTGTCATCTTACTCAGCTGTGAACTGTGTGAACTACAATAACCGGTTTGGCAAGATGTGCTCATTAGTGCAATAGTGACGTGAATGTTATTGTGGTAACTAACCGCTTTCTGGTTGGATTTAAGGACCTCTCCATGGGCGAAAAGTCACACCTGGTACTGTAAACCAAGCCAAGAACCCATGTTTTGGCACTCACAGACCCCAAGGGTGAACTTACTGTTATTTTTGCTAAATGGACATAGTGTGAAAATGCCCTCTAAAGCATTGCCTTGATATGCAATGATCCATATAGCTCTCAGACCTCTTCAGAGACGCTTCGTGATGCAGCTAATGCTGAAACTCACTGCGAGCCATAGTGCAGAGAGCAAGAGACTGAGGAATACTCAGTCACAAATGGGAAATCTGTTTCACATCCCTCTCCAAGGCTCAAAGACCATCATGGAAGAAGGGGCAGAAAGACTGTAAGAGTCTGATCAGGCAGGACCAGAGCAAACCAGTGTCTTCCAGCTATGACAGGACCCAACAACTCGATGCACAGAATCAGACCATGCCACCTTGCAGCATGGAGGGGAGGGGCTCACGATCCCCAGTTAACAGAACTGTTTGGGAAGGATTGAGTCATGTGGCCTTGTTGAAGGAGGACCGCGTGTGTCACTGTGTGGGGCTGTGGAAATCCTGGGATATTTGGCCACGCCCCAGAGCCCAGAGACCTAACATGCACGCAAGGCACAGGTAGAGGGCGTGGCTAACAGGTCTCTGCCTTAAGATTTAAATTACCTAAAGGCCAGGGCATAGTCACCTCCAAAGCTCCCCCTAGCCCCAATATAAGGAGGCCTCTCCTGGCATTTTGTGGGAGAGCGTCCATCATTCAGACTCATCACCATGTCAATAAATCTACATGTCTTCAATCCCACGTGTCTCCTGCGATTCTGGACTCATTGTGTAAGTGGAAAACTCCTGTGGGGAGCGCCCCACGGGACACTCTCCCCTTACAACAGTGGTCCCGCCTTTGTGGACCGCCACGGGGACTCAGTCGCAGCCGCCAGCCGCCTTGGTCCCCGCTCTCCCTGGTCCAGCTGCCAGCGGGGCTCTCATCACTGAGGCTTTCACATCACTGGGGTGGGCTTTTTGAGGATTCACAAGCTTTGGTGCCTGCAGATCAGGATGTAAAGCTCTCAGCTACTGCTCTGGTCCCATGGCTGTCTGCTCCCACCTTGATGACAATGGACTAACCTTCTGAGACTATAAGCCAGCCCCCAGCTAAATGCTTCCTTTCATAAGAGTTACTGTGATCATGGTGTCTCCTCACGGCAATAGAGCAGTGAGTAGGACAATCACAGGGGCAGCTCTCATTGGACAGAGTGCATTATAACAAGGAAAGAGGACATATAAATGGAAGGGTAGAGGATGGAGGGTCCTGGATGAGTTGAAGGGGGATAAATGATCAAAATGCATTATTTACCTGAAGTTATTCTCAAAGAATAAGTTGAAAATGCTAAAAAGAAATGTGGGGCTTGTTTGGAGATCATTGGGCAGTTGGAAACAGACCCTCAAAGAAGAGAATGAAAATGTGGTCATTCTTTTTTCCTCTCTTTCACTTCCCAAGCATGGAGTGATTTCCCTCCTCACAAGGTATTCCCACCATTACACATTCCAGCAGGCTCAAAACAACAGGGACGACTACCCATGCACTGAAACTGCCCAAAACAAGAACCAAAGCAAACTGTTTTCTTTCCACGTTGTCTCTGTCATTTGTTATTGTAACAGAAAACTAACTGACATGGTTATAGTTGTGGGCTCCCTTAAATTTCCAATTCATCTCAACATAGATTTGTGGCCATCAGTCGTGTAAGGGCAAAGCCCCAAGCCTCTCCACAGGTAGAGAAGGTGACCTGTGGTCAAGTAGCCTCAAGACAGATCTCCATTTTAATGAGGTACCTACATGCCTAGAGGGCTTAGCCAATTAAGCTTTCCTTCCCAGACACTCCTCCCTGTAAAAGGTATTTAACTTCAGGCCCACCCTGAGAAGGTATGGTTATACTCACCATCACTCTCTGCCATCACAATAAATGCTTTAAACCATAGACTGCCTCCTTTTTATCAGAATCCACCGTGGAGATTGGAGAATCTCCACAATGGAGAAGGCCTTCACTTATAGAGACACATCTAATGTCCCGCAGAAGGCCTCTCAGCACTCCCAGTCACAGCCTCCACCAAGCCAAGACACTCTCCAACAAGTCAAGGACTCTCTCCCTGCAGGACTCAGCCAGAGGTCTCCCCACTTTCCCCTTCAGCCCCAGGCTAGATCCAGCCTGCAGGTCCCACTTCGTTCTCAGCTCTTCTTTGGTTTCCAGCAGCACTTAGGTGCCCAAGAGCCTGAGAACCAGATGGCCTCAGCCTCCCAGCAGGCCCAGGAACTCTGGAGCTAACTCTGGCTAGTCCCTAGGACCTCAGACTATGCTTCCCCACCTCCAGAACGGTGCCCCCCAGCTTGCCTGTAGCCTAATACCCACTGGGCGCCAGCATGGGGTAAGCGCAGTCAAAACTCTTGTGTCCTGCCTCCCCAAGCAGCCGAGCCCTGTGATGGACTCAAGACTCTACACCCTCTCCTCCATCTCCTTCTCCATCTCCTTCTCCATCTCCTCCTTCATCTTCTCTTCCAATCTCCTCCATCTCCTCTATATCCTCCTCCATCTTTTGCTCTTTTCTCCTCCACATCCTCCTCTATCTTCTCCTCCAATCTCCTCCATCTCCTCTTTCCAAATTCAGCTTTACATGGTTCTGGAGATTCAAACTAAGCTCCTCACACTTGATTGGCACGTGCTTACTCACTGAGCCTCACATCAGCCCATGTTATCTTTTACAATGCAGCCTAATAATGTTTGTCTTTGTGACAATGGTAACCTGCTTAAGATGAACTAGCGAGGATAACAGAGGAGTTCACCAACCCCCACCCTACCCTATCAGTTGTCCTCATGGATTTTCTGTAGGGCACATAGCTCCTGAATAGCCACACACCCATGGGCAGCACTAATTGATCTCAATAACCTACCAAAACAAAGAAAGGACATGAAGTTGAGCAGGGATACTTTTGGAGATTCTAGAAAGAGTTGTAAAGAAGTAGAGACTGAATAAGAATCCATTGTACACCTGTGAAAAGTTCTCAAATAAACTAAAAATATTATATTTTTAAAAGTAATAAATACAAAACAATTTAATAATAACAATTATTTAATAATAATAAAATTAATATTTTTATGTTTTATTCAAAATGGTAAAAACTTTTTATCTCAGGGACAGAGTCTCACTGAGTAACTTTGGCTGTCCTGGAACTCCCTATGTAGACCAGGCTGACCTTGAACTCACAGAGATATGTCTGCCTTGGTTTCTCAAGTGCTGAGATTACAGGTTTGTGCCATCACATCCCCCAAAAAATATTTTGATATTTTATTTAAAATCATAGAGCAGCCTGATGATGGTGGCACATGCCTTTAATTCCAACACTCAGGAGGCAGAAGCAAGAGGATCTCTGTGAGTTTGAGGCCAGCTTTGGCTACACAGTGAGTTCCAAAATATCCAGGAATACATAGTGAGCCCCTGACTCAAAAAATAGAATGGTAAAACCAATTTTAGTGTTTTAAAAGTTATTACACTTTAACTTGAAATGGGAAAACAGATTTTAATATTTTATTTAGAAACCTTTATGGCATATTCAATATACCATTTCAAACTACAGAATATAACATTATTTAGATACTTTTCCTTTTTTGTCTTCTCAAAAAAAAAAAAACCATCATTTTGTATATGGAACAGGTGGGCATATGTGAAGGTCAGAGTGTAGCTGCCTGCGGCCACGACTCAACCGGGTTCACCTGAAAAGGGAGCTGGGAACGAGAGAGGGACGGAGGGCGAGAAGAGATGAAGCCAAGACAAAGTTCTCTGATTAAGGCTTGATGCTTTCATGTTCAGCTTTTCAATTTAAAGGGGAAGGCCCCGTCCGAACCCTTCCTAGTTTCAGCCGGAGAGATGGGTAGGATAATCCACTCTTGGTCACAGGTCACAGCCAGAGATGTCTCAAGGCAAGCCCAGGGGCACTTCTTCTTTCAAGTTCCATGCAGCCAAGGTGAGTAACTCCACCTTGGATCCTTATCACTTGGTCTGTTGTGGTAAACAAGGTCTCTCAGGCTTGCTCCAGGCCAGGAGAAGGGCATAATTCCCCCTTTTTAGTTTTATGAGATATGAGCAGTGCCAGCAGCTGGATGGGGTACAATATTTCATCCCATCTGGGATACAGAGTGGCCAGGTAACCGTGCCTGGCTTAGGTTGGCATCTATACTGCTCCTATATTACCCGTCTTTGAGGTAATATAGCATATTGATGTATCCCTCTGCCTTAGGTTTATAGGAGCTCAAGACGCTCTTACCCATCTTTGACTAACCGGCCATCATTGGCACTCTCTTTCCCATATAGACCAAAGCAACATTCAGACCAAAGGACCTGTGAGCATGCACTAGATGTAGTTCTTCATAGCGATGGATAACTGCCATGATGAAAGCTGGGCTTGCTGAAAGCAATCCTGTGTGAAGGCAACCTATCTGCTTGAGACACAAAGTTCAAAAGGTTAAAAGCAACATGATTTATCCAAGCAATGTAGAAAATAAGGTAGTGGGTGGCTTTAAGTATTGATGGAGACTACATGCCAGGTTAAATCAGCTGGCTGATAAGGATTTTGAGCCATCCTTATCATCAGAATCATAATTATTAGGCTCAAGATCTGTGTACGGACCAATCTTTCAGGCAGACATTGGGCTCCATTTTTAGTTAAGGGGTCTCTCCACATGACCCTGGCAAAGGAGCTGGAAGTAACCAGATGCCAGTGGCAATCCACTGCAGACTGACCTTCAGCATCAGTTTGCAGAAAATTTAAAACAAATTACACAAAAGCAAAGCAAGGTGTGCTTTTGGTGACACTGGAGGGTATAATTCCCCCCCCCCTTTAGTTTTAAGGAGCCAATTTTTTTTTTGAGTGTGATGTGCATGTTCAACAATTCCTTGTTCCATTGAGTTATAAGGAATCTCAGTAATATGGATAATATTAAATTGTCAACAAAATGTCTCAAATGTTTAACTGCAATAGGCAGTTCCATTGTCTATAATCTGATATGGAACACCAAGCATAGAAAAATAATGTAGGCAATAACTAATTATAATTTTTAGTTGCTTCTCTTTTTAAAGCAGTTGCAACTAGAAAGCCTAAAAGTGTGTCAAGTCACACATACATATTTCAATTTTCCAAAATCAAAAATGAGTAACATCCATTTGCTATAATTGATTACGCATAAGGCCTCAAGGCTCAACACCATTATAAAAAGTTTGAGGGCACTGAGAACAAGTTTTTGCAATTTAACTTGCATACTTTCTAGAAATGCCAAATTATCGTCTCAAGCTATTATTATTTGATGATGTAAAGAATAAGATTGTATGGCCAATTGTTTCTGTAAGGTCTATAATCTGTCTGGTATTCAAATCTGCTGTGTCATTGCCCTGGGGTCCAGGCAATCAAATATGAGCTCTTAAATGTCTTATAAAGTTAAGAAACAGTACCTGTTTCTTAAATTAAGCTGTATTTGTATAAATAACTGTAAAATCTGAGAATTAGCAATATCTAAAAAAGGAACAATTTCAAGCAATTACAAACCATGAGCCATATACTGGCTATGAGTATACAAATTGAAAGCTTGATTTTTTTCAGCATTTTAAACAGTGGCTACAGCATGTAATTCAATTATTTGTGCTGAAGCAGGGGGAAACTCAAGAACATGTGATCTAATTACATATACTGCCTTCTCAATAGATGAGCTGTCTGTAAATACAACAAACATTTTTTTCTATGGGCCGCATGCAACTTACAGGAAATACAAAAGCATGTATAGAGGAAAACTGTAACAACTTATCTTATGGATAATCACCAAATTTGCCTAAAAACTTTGCCATGTAATAGGCCAAATATCATTATTCTCCAATAAGCAATTTGATTTCTATTTGGAATAAGGAATAAACATTTCATCCAAAACTACTTTCAAGATTCTATCTTACAATCCTGTATAACACTGCAGTAGTTTCATAATAGGATGTTGAAACTTTACTTGTAGATGAAGAAGGATGAATCCACATTAATGGTTTCTTTTGCCAAAGGGTTGCTATGAGCACATGAGTAGCAATAATGTAAACAGCCAACAATTGATCATAGTCTATTTAATGTATCTGTTGATAACTAACAGCTTATTCTACTTTCAGCAAAACTATTATTCCTCCTTCATCAGTTAATTGTCAAGAGAAATTAGGACTTGTATCCCCTTTGAGAATATCAAGTTCTCTTATGGTAAGCTTAAGATGAGGTTTTAGCCAATTAATATCTTCTAATAATTTTTGAAAATCATTAAAAGTAAACCAGTGTTGTTGTTGTTTTGTTTTGTTTGCAAGTACATCTGCATGCTAGAAGAGAGCACTAGATCTCATTACAGATGGTTGTGAGCCACAATGTGGTTTCTGGGAATCGAACTCAGGACCTCTGGAAGAGCAGTCAGTGCTCTTAACCTCTGAGCCATCTCTCCAGCCCCAACTATCCATTCTTATTGGAATTTTCTGTGTCACAGTCTGCTTAAGATATAACTGAGGTCCCAAATATTGAAAAGATATTGCCTTTGAATCTTTTCTGGAGCAACAAGCACTCCAAAATTTTAAAGCTCGTTATATGAGAGCAAAGGCTTGCAGAAAAACTCCTTCAGAGAGATCAGCCAATAAAATATGCAATGAATAACATACACTGAAAAAATCAAACGCTTAACTTTTTGTATTAAAGCAACAATAATTTTTTTTATATAATGTAACCATTCCTTGAGGCAAACCTTTCTAATGATATCGCTTCGACCCTAGGACCTCCTCTGTGGTCCACATAATTATTGCCAGCAAAGGTCTCAAAGGGTTGTGTCTTTTAAGGCAGGAGCAATCAGGCAGGCCTCCCTGTGAGAGTCTGTTGTTGAATCTTTGCCTGTCAGCCAACAGGGCACCAAGAGAGGCAGTCAGGGCTGCTATAGGGCTATAGGGTAGTCCCCTGGTGGCTACTACCCATTTTATGAAGGTCATCATTACTAACTCCTGCCACCACATTGTGAGTTGGAGCATTAAGACACCCCCCTCCCAAAGCCAATTGTTTAACAAGCATGACTTAAATGGGTCCTGAATTGACTCTTCTCTCTACTACCTGAGTAACCCTCATGAGAAAGTCCATAAAGGACTTGCCTGATTGTCAATTGTCATACAAGGTTAGAGAAATAGGTAGAGGGATCTCTGGGAGTGCAGGCCTTGAAAGATAGATCAGTCACCTGGTTGAAGTAGGCATGTTGACTGATAGCAGCTTGGGTAACTGGGTTAATGTATGCCCATGACTGGTCAGCATGTCTAGGGTGATGTTAAGGTTATATTCAAAACTTAAGCGTGCCTGACTCTCACCCAGGTCCTGATATGCTGACTGCCAGCTTGTGGGCTCCAAGACCACTTTAAGAAGATTTCCCCAAGCATAATAGGTTTGTAAGTGCAAGACCCATTGTCTTAAGACCTGTTCAAAGTAGGGAGAGTCAAGCCCAGATTCATTGATTGCCTATCTAATTAAAGCGAGGTCTGCCCATTTGGGGCTTTGCTGAACCCATCCTGCCTTTGGGGTGGACACCCTGAGGGAAAGCATGGATCAGGGACCCCCGTTCCTGACTCCCAGTGGTACACTATCAATACCTCAACACACAGAGAGGAGACAGGGAACCACAGTATTAGTCCCAGACTCCACTGCTTCCCCTTCTGGTCCAGCAAAAGAACCCACAATGAGTATAGCACCATTATGGTCTTCATTATACCTCCCCGGAGCAGCAGCTGTAAGAATGTAAGAATTTCAGGTCTCAGGTTGAACTTAAAATTAAAAGATCCTTAAATTTGAGTTTGAGTTTACACTCAAACATTAGCTGCCCCGGAGGCACATCCCAAGAGGAGCACATTACAAAGACTCAAACACACATTCCAGGAAGAAGGGCCCAAGATAAGACTTGTTTATCAGGGAGATGAGCCCTCAACATAATGCACCTGGGCAAACAGAAGCCTCTTAGCTAACACTCATTGTTATAAAGATAATGTGATAACCTGAGTTACCTAGAAACTGGGCCTGGGAACGGTGGTTGATGTCAGCCTTTTTGGTTATTAAGAGGTAAATATATAACTGCCCTCGAGGATTCTGTGAAAAATGGTATATAAACTGCCCTTAGCTTTAGCTTGGGGTTCCTCTTACCTGTGAGTAAGGGAGCCCCAGTGCACTGGTTATCATCTTATGATCAATACACCTTATGTTATTGCATCAAATCTGCTGTCCCTGAGTGTTTCTGGGGGAGCATGTTTCCTGGTTTTGGCTCTTTAGGTCCAACATTTTGGAGGTTCCACTGAGGTTCACTCTCTCAGACTCTCCATGGCTCAGAGATTGGAGGTGTTCACTCGAGCAGGTCTGTGTGTTTTCTGTTTGATATTTTTGTGTCTGTGAAGTGTATAGCCTGGTTTCAGTGCCTGGCAAGAGCAGTCTGTTTTGGATCCTGGGAAAGGGTCAGGTTCTGAGTTCTGGAAAGGAACTCTTCAGGGGTGACTAAGCAGCGTGGTAGACGTGCTGGCATGCTGCAGGTCACAGGATGCTGGGGGACACTCCGGGGTCCTTCTGGGAGATAGGATTCTCCATCTGGTCCTGCAGCTGCCTGGGGCGGAATCTGTTGCTCTCTCGTGGCAGTAGGTCTGTGTCTGATTTTGTTCATGTATTTTGTTTGTGTTGCACATGGTTTGTGGTGTTGGACTGATGATCAACTTTTGACCATGGGACAGACACTCTCTACCCCACTATCCTTGACTCTTGACCACTGGACTGAAGTTAAGGCTAGAGCTCATAACCTGTCAATAGGAGTGAAGAAACAGAAATGGCAGACATTGTGCACCTCAGAGTGGCTGTCTTATCAGACAGGATGACCACCAGAAGGATCCTTCTTTCTAGAGAAAGTTAGACAGATTAAAGGAAGAATTTTTTCAGAGGGGTTCCAGTGGGCATCCAGACCAGATCCCCTATATAACTGTCTGGAAAAACTTGGTTCTCTCTCCCCTCAAACCCCATAGGTCTGCCCATTTGTTTCACTTTCAGGCCCACTGAAGACCGAGGTGTTCTCGTTGAAAGATGGTGATGAGGAGAAGAAAGCCTCACATCCTGTGAAAGAAAAGAAGATCTTACCCACCTCAGATGCTGACCACCCTTTATTATATCCTCCTCCTCTTTACCCACCAGCGCTCCCCACAATGGCGGCATAGGGGGCCACAGCCCCGGCAGTGCAGGGGGGAACAGCCCCAGTGGCATAGGGGCCCACAGCTCTGGCAGAACCCTCGGCTCCCCTGGCAGAAGGGAGCCAAGAGGGTCCAGCTGCCAGAACTCAGAGTGGGTGGACGGTGACCCCTGAAATCACTGTCTTGCCTCTGTGGGCCTATGGGCTCCCCGATGATCAAGGCAACCAGCTTTTCCAGTATTGGCCCTTTTCATCGGCAGACCTCTATAACTGGAGGACTCATAGCCCTTCTCTTTCGAGGGCCCTCGGCCTGATTGATTCCCTCCTGTTTTCACATCAGCCCACTTGGGATGATTGTCAGCAGCTCTTACAGATGCTCTTTACTGCCGAGGAAAAATAGTGTATCCTCTTGGAAGTCAGAAAGAAGCCTGGGACAGATGGAAGACCTATATTCCTGTAAAATGAGATAGATGCAGCCTTCCCACTGACCAGACCAGATTGGGATTTCAACACACCAAACGGTAGGAAGCACTTGAAGGTCTATCGTCAATCACTAATGGTAGGTCTCCGAGAGGCTGAACAGCGTCCCACTAATTTGGCCAAGGTAAGAGAGAGGGTTGAAGGGCCTACCAAATCCCACTCAGCCTTCCTAGAATGGCTGATGGAGGCGTTTCACCAGTTCATGCCCTATGACCCGTCATCTGATGAGCATAAAGCAACAGTGACAGTAGCCTTTCTTGACCAATCTGCCAGTGATATTAAGAAAAAGCGGCAGAAGTTAGATGGATTACAAGACAAGTCTTTGAAAGATTGGGTGCAGGTAGCTGAAAGGGTGTTCTATAACAGAGAGACTGAGAAAGAGAGAGAAGAGAGAAAGCAGAAAGAGCAGGAAGCTAGGAAACTAAAGAAAGAAAAAAGACAGGAAAAGAACTTGACTAGAATTTTGGCCACAGTAGTTAGAGAAAGTCGAGAGCCAGGTGAGAGAGTACCAGGCAACCGAAGGAAGCCTTTGAATAAGGATCAGTGTGCCTATTGCAAAGAGAAAGGGCACTGGGCAAGAGATTGCCCAAAGAAAAGGGGGGATAGGCCCCGCCGAGCCTGAGAAGAACTCCACACCACAAAATACTGGCCCTGGGTGAGGACAGTGACTAGGGAGGACGGAGCACAGACCCCCTCCCCAAGCCCAGGGTAATCCTGAGAGTGGAGGGGAAGCCCACCCAGTTCTTGGTGGACACAGGAGCTCAACATTCAGTCCTTCTACAAGCCACAGGCCCATTGTTTGACAAGAGGTCGTGGGTCCAGGGAGCTACTGACAATAAGCAATATTCATGGGCCACCTGTAGTACAGTGGACCTCAGCATGGACCTGGTGTCCCACTTGTTCTTAGTCATTCCAAAATGCCCCTACCCTCTCCTGGGCAGGGACCTGCTTGCAAAGATTGGAGCCCAGATCCACTTCCTCCCAGAGGGCCCCCAAGTAAAAGATAAACAAGGAAATGTGTTACATGTGTTGACTGCAAAACTCGAGGATGAATATCACCTCTTTGATCACCCAAAAGAGAATTCCAAATAGATGGACTGGTGGCTGAACCAGTTTCCACAAGCATAGGCAGAAATAGCAGGCATGGGTGAGGCTAAGAACCAGCCAGCGGTCCATGTAGAACTAAAAGCCTTGGCCACTCCAGTAACAGTCAGTATCCAATGAGCAAAGAAGCCCGAGATGGAATTAGACCTCATATCGTCTGACTGCTAGATCTGGGGATACTTAAAAGGTGTCAGTCACCCCTGCTTCCAGTATGAAAGCCAGGTACCGATGACTACTGACTGGTGCAAGATCTCCATGAGGTAAACAAACAGGTGACAGACTTACATCCCACAGTACCAATCCCATGTAATTTGTTGAGCTCTCTGCCCCCAGAAAGGACTTGGTACACTGTACTGGATCTTAAGGATGCCTTCTTCTGTCTCCGACTGAGCCTGAGAAGCCAACCAATCTTCACTTTCAAATGGAAGGACCCAGAATCAGGAATATCTGGACAATTAACATGGACCTGGCTTCCACAGGGGTTCAAGAACTCCCCTACCATTTTCAATGAAGATCCACACCAGGATCTCACCCTGTTTAGAGCAGAAAACCCCCAGGTAACCCTTCTTCAATTCGTAGATGACATCCTTCTGGTTGCCCTAACAGAGACATGTGCCTCGATGGAACTTGTCGGTTACTAACTGAACTGGAGAAACTAGGATACAGGGCCTCTGCTAAGAAGGCCCAAATCTGCAGAAAACAGGTCAGTTACTTGGTATATCTGCTCAGAGATGGAAAGTGATGGCTATCAGAGGCTAGAAAAGAGACTGTGTTTCACATCCCCCCTCCTTCTAACACCAAACAAGTAAGAGAATTCCTGGGGATAGCAGGATTCTGTCAATTATGGATCCCAGGGTTCCCCAAGATGGCGGCACCACTCTATCTGTTGACTAAAAATGATAGGCCATTTGAGTGGGGAGAAAAAGAGCAGGCTGCTTTTGACACCATCAAGAGGGCTCCCTGCCCTGGGACTTCCTGATGTGTCCAAGCCTTTCTACTTGTACGTGGCAGAGAATGGAGGGGTAGCAAAAGGGGTCCTAATGCAGAAGCTAGGGCCCTGGAAAAGACCAGTGGCATACCTCTCAAAGAAATTAGACTCTGTAGCTGCTGGGCGGCCCTCCTGCCTATGAATCATGGCAGCAGAGGTGACCCTAGTCAAAGACACTGACAAGTTGACCCTGGGGCAGGATTTGGTGGTGACCCCTCCGCATGCATTGGAGAGCGTGATTGGCCAGCCACTGAACACCTGGACAGTCCCTATACTACAGAACGTTGGAGCATCCGATCTTCAGCCTTCTGGCCCAGGATCATCTGACAGACCTAGTGATGCAGAATTATTGAGGGCTGATTACTCTGTCTTGGCAGATATAATCATTCAACTATTCCACAAGTGCATCCTTTTCTGGACAGTAATTTATCTGTAGATGAAAAGAGGCAATTCTTGCCTAGTGGCTCTCTCACCACAAATGGAGTAACTCCAAAGATGCTCAATTTCTTCTTAGAATCCAAGACAGGGAGCTGTCAGGAGCAGACAGGCCTCTAATCAAAATGAACATTAATATAGAAATGTGTGTAACGTCAATTCTGTGGACTTCTGACGTTTTGAAAACCAACTATCCATGTAAGGCAATCTGGACTGTTGTCTGTTAACTCCTCTCAGCTATTTCTAAATAAAATATAGAAAACACCCTAACAATAAAGTCAGAGCCATGAATTGAATTTGCTTTAGGCCCTTAACTCACAGGCTAACCATCTTGAATCAGTTAAAAGAGTTAAAGAAGGACTGGGTCTAAGCCTTGTATTCCTAAATGTGTTATATAGGCACAATGCCTATGATAGTAACAATATTAATCTCACTTCTGTATCAATAAGAAACTCGTACCAATGAAAACCTTAAATTTGAAATCAAAGTAAATTTTGTACCATTTAAGAAATTATAACTTCAGCTTAATAATGATTATACAGATTTCTACCAATGGGTTATGGCTATGCAATAAATCCTATTCCTCCCTGCTCCAACAAAACCACTACTTTTTCCTAGAAGGACAGCCCACTATTAACCACCTCAGTCTCCAAGCCCAGGGAATGGAGGTGCCAACTCTTCATTAACTTCTTCAAGCTGGTTACAGGCATTGAGATATTAGAAGAGGGGTGGGAGGAGAGTAAATTGATAAGCCTCTGACCTCTGCGTCTTCACTGCATCCAGCTGAAATTTCAGGACATCAGAGGTTCGAGCAGGTCTGCTCAGCTTGCTTGATGAGTAGATACACCAAGGCTGTGTATTCTGCAATATACAATTCTCAAAACAAATTTTAGTATCAAGATAATTTTTTGTTTGAATTCTGGAATCTAGTCTTCTGGCGGCCTGCCTCTGTCATGTCTAATCCATATAATTCTGGGAGTTTCTATGAGGATGTGCTCCCACCATCCTCCCATTCCTGTCTCCCTGCTCTCGAATTCCCCCAACTCTAGGGAATCTAAACTTTCAGGCACCAAGGCCCTCCACTTCCACTGATGCCTGACAAGGCCACCCTCAACTAGCTATACAGGTGGAGCCATGAGTCCCTCCCTTTGTGTTCTTGGGCTGGAGGTTTTAGAATGGCTACTCCAGCTTGTTTCTTAGGATCATTTGCTTGAAAAATTGTTTTCCAGCCTTTTACTCTAAGGTAGTGTCTGCCTTTGTCACTGAGGTGGTTTCCTGTATGCAGCAAAATGCTGGATCCTGTTTACATATCCAGTCCGTTGTCTTTTTATTGGGGAATTGAGTCCATTGATGTTAAGAGATATTAAGGAACAGTGATTGTTGCTTCCTGCTATTTTTGTTATTAGAGGTGGAATTATCTTTGTGTGGCTATCTTCTTTTGGATTTGTTGGAAGAGGATTACTTTCTTGCTCTTTCTAGGGTATAATTTCCCTCCTTGCATTGGAGCTTTCCCACTATTATCCTTTGTAATGCTGGGTTTGTGGAAAGATATTGTGTAAATTCGGATTTGTCATGAAATATCTTGGTTTCTCCATCTATGGTAATTGAGAGTTTTGCTGGGTATAGTAGCCTGGGCTGGCATTTGTGTTCCCTTAGGGTCTGTATGACATCTGTCCAGGATCTTCTCGCTTTTATAGTATCTGTTGAGAAGTCTGGTGCAATTCTGATAGGTCTGCCTTTATATGTTACTTGGACTTTTTCCCTTACTGCATTTAATATTCTTTCTTGTTTTGTGCATTTGATGTTTTGATTATTATGTGACAGGAGGTAGGACTTTTTCCCTTACTGTATTTAATATTCTTTCCTGTTTTGTGCATTTGATGTTTTGATTATTATGTGACAGGAGGTATTTCTTTTCTGGTCTAGTCTATTTGGCATTCTATAGGCTTCTTGTATGATTATGGGCACCTCGTTCTTTAGGTTAGGGAAGTTTTCTTCTATAATTTTGTTAAAGGTATTTATTGGCCCTTTAAGTTGGGGATCTTCACTCTCATCTATACCTTTTATCCTTAGGTTTGGTCTTCTCATTGTGTCCTGGATTTCCTGGATGTTTTGTGTTTAAAACTTTTTGTGTTTTGTGTTTTCTTTGACAGTTGTGTCAATATTTTCTATGGTATCTTCTGCACCTGAGGTTCTCTCTTCTATCTCTTGTATTCTGTTGGTGATGCTTGCATCTATGACTCCTGATTTTTTTCCCCAGGTTTTCTATCTCCACAGTAGTCTCTCTTTGTGATTGCTTTATTGTTTCTACTTCCATTTTTATGTCCTTGATGGTTTTGTTCAACTCCTTCACCTGTTTGGTTGTGTTCTCTTGTAATTCTTTAAGGGATTTTTGTGTTTCTTCTTCAAGGACTTCTATCTTTTTACCTGTGTTCTCCTCATATTCTTTGAGAGTGTTATTTATGTCCTTCTTAAAGTCCTCTATCATCATCATTAAAAATGATTCTAAATCTGAATCTTGCTTTTCTGGTGATATGGGGAATTCAGGACTTTCTAGTGTGGAAGAACTAGGTTCTAATGATGCCAAGTACCCTGGGTTGCTGATGCTTATGTTCTTGAGCTTGCCTTTCACCATCTGGATCTCCTTATTGCTACCTGCCCAGTCTTTGACTGGAGCCTGTCTTTCCTATTATCTTGGTTGTTTGAGAACTGTGTGGGGTGGGAGTTACTACCGGGGATTAGAGCTGGGGCCTAAGATCTGCTCAGTCTCGGGCCCAGACTGGAAGGGACCAGTGCTCCAGGAGTGAATTCCTAGGTCTCAGTGGGTCCCAGTTACTCCCTGTTTGGGGCAGGTGTTGGTGTCTCCTTACCTAAGATACTGCCCAGGTTAGAGCTCCTGGGAGGCCTGCTTCCTCTGGGATTTGTGAGATTGGGTGCAGAGCTGCCTCCCGGGATCTGCTCAGTGTTCAGGCCCAGACCAGAAGGCTCTTTTACATTTTTGAACATAGAAAATATTTTCTTCTAAAATCTTGCTTACTCTCTTCTTCCTTTAGAGACTTCACTTTATTATACTGAAACTCAATATTTCTTTCCATGACTATCTATATTGTTTCTTTACTTTCTCCAGAATCTATGCACATTTACAAAGCTTTTCTACTTATTTCTCTTTTACTGTTAATATCTTTCAATATCCATTTCAGTATTTAAACTTTTCTAAACTGTCCTCTGAGGACTGCCTGCTCTGAGCATATGTTACCAACTCTGAGGTCTGGAATTTTAGCTTCTCTGATTTCAGCAATATCTTTGCTCCACAATCCTGTGCCTGAATTCTTTCATCCAGGTCTTGTGCCTGGAACAAGCCTAATCTGTATCTCGGGCCTTACCTGGATCCCATGCCCCACATCGGTACACAAGATATTGTAGGGCTTTTGTGGGTCCTACTTAGGGTTTAATAATAAAGATGCAGAGATGTATAGTCTAAGGCTGTTGGCCTCTTGCTGGGGCAGTCTCTCAGATAGTCTCTAACTTAAGCCAACTTCAGCATTGCATAGCTCAATGGGGCTCTCTCAGCTCTACCTCCAGCTCCAGCTCTTTCTTATACAAAAAGCCACACTCCTTACTCATCCAGTTGGCACTGGCTGCTCTGTGACTTTCCCCATGGCAGCTTGCCTTTCTTTTAGGGCAGGTGAGGAAGCAACAAACATTGTATCCTGCTAATCTGGTGCCAATGGCTCAGCAATTAACAACTGAGAATACAGGGACACACCTAACAACATATGTCATAATGTCAGGGTGGGTTATCCCACATGCATACACCTGAACAGAGTTCCATGAACCTGGAACATCTCAGCTTGAGAATTTATTAGGAGTCCCTTGACCAGCACATTCTTCCTCCTGAAGGGCTCTGAGACCCCCAGTGTCTTGGGGTTTGTTCTCTAGGATCTTGGTGGGACCTCCATAAAAGTTGTGTGTTAGTCACACAAGACTGCTTAGACATGGGGTTAAACCAACAGAAAATCCTGATTATCCAGCCGGCGACTCTACTGAGTGTGGTAGAACACAGGATCACAGTGCTACCCTGAGCCTTTTCCAGAATGAGCTTTTAAGCAATTAAACCATGTTCTTGGTTGACATACTTGAGTTAACAAGACCAATTGGCCAGAAGCAGAACTACAGAAGTCAAAAAGCAAGCTCAGTACATCTGAAGACTTTCCCAAATCTGTGTGCTTGAATGGATTGGCCTTTGCTTTAGTTTTAGCAGTTGGCTCTTCTGTGTGCTGAATTTCACAGCCCAAATGGTACTGCCATCATGGAGTCATTGGTACTAAGGTCTGTGGCCCTGTTACAGTACTCCTTCAACAATTACATAATTAGAGGAGCTTGGGGGGATAGAGGTTCCAAACTTTCCTCATTTCCTGTGTCTATCAGCCAGTTTATCTATTGAACTACTCCCCTGATCTTTACTGGAATCTATATTGAGGGTCTGGGGTCCTTCCTTGATTCTGGGGTTATTGATTCTGTACATTTTTTGGTCTGACTAAGAGTCTGTCTTTGAATCCTCCTTGGGGCTGTCATATTAATATCTGATCTCATGTTCCAAATGGCCTTATACCCCTGATTTTCAGAACAAATGGAGAGTTGGTCTTGCCCTGCCTTTACCTAAAAATGGCCACATTTTAGGTGTGTTTTTCCATGATGCTGATTTGGTTTGATTCTATATTACATTAAACTGGAGAGATACTTTCTTATCTGTCTCCTAAGAGATCTTTCTTATCTTTCTAGTTTGCTTGAAGAACTTGATAGTTTCTCCAGTAGTTTGGCAATTGGCCAGAGTTAATGTCCATATCATTCTCAAATGTGGAGGGACACCCATAAGTATAATTTTCCTCATGCTAAGGAAGCAGCAACAATGTCTGCTTGCATTATGGTAAATCAAGCAAAGTATATGAAATTGCCTAGCCAGTTTAACTACCCTTTTCATATTTTTCCATTGTTCTTGTGCCTTGAATAGAGTTAGATTAAGTGTGAGAAAGTCTGCCTCCCCACAGCCATTACCAAATCCAATAAGGGGTAAGTTCCCCTTTTAACTATATATTCCACAAATCCTAATATTTCAGGGTTTCTAGAATCTCTTTGACTTCCTTCATTCTTTCTGAGGTTAATACTTCTTGTTAACCTCCTTTTCTCATAAGTGAGCTGTATAGGAAGCACCCTTACCTCTTCTTTGTATGAACTCTTGTCTTATTTGCTGCAGCTCTGTCCTTGTAAATGGTCTGGATTCTACTTCATTGATCATGTGAGTATTTTGGGTTAACCAGTGTGTAGTGGGTTTGACCTAATGCTGCTTATATTCTAACGTTACTTTAGATCCCAAAAACTGTTTGCATGAAAGAGTCCACATGTAAGATACTGAGGGACCCCCAGTTGGTTCTGGCTGTCAGCCAATCGCTGGATGGAGCAGACAAAGGTGGGACTTTAGGATTCGTAGGCTTGGGACCTGGAGGAAGAGAAAGGAGGAGAGATCTGCCATACCTGGAGAGTGTGGAGGAGAGGAGAGATGCCATGTCTGAGAAGAGTGCAGGATAGAGAGGCTTGGCCACCATGCAAAGGAGCGGGAGAGCATGGCCCAGAGGGCAACACAGTTGAGCAGCCCTCTGGGTCCAGAGCAGCCAAGATAGAATATAGAGTTTAGTAAGTAATAACTCGGGATTACTGGTGGGAGGTAGATTAACTGCATGGAGATTAGGCAGTGGCCCAGCTATTGAACTGCTTAAGGCATATTCAAATATAAAGGCTCTGTGTGTGTGTGTGTGTGTGTGTGTGTGTGTGTGTGTGTGTGTATTTCCTTCAGGAACATTGTAGCAACCATTGTGGCAGGTAACAAATTAGCCACTGAAATGTTTTAATTAGTTATTTCAACATAAGTGAGGAATAAATAGCCTTAACCTTACCAGTCATTACTAGTAAAGAGATCTCAGTGTCACTAAGGCATCTGACTGGGCCCTTGTTCTTCTCTGAATGGGTTTTTTCTCTGTCTGTCAAGTTGCTAGTTAGCTGTTTACCTTTCATTCTATCAAGTCAATTATCAAGATTTACCTATCATGCCTTTAATTATTCTGCATAAGAACCCAGGCACCTCTGAGGGCTCTACCGTCTCTAGCAAAGGCTCAACAACCACTAGAGATTGGAATTGGAATTGAGGAAATAACCTTCCATTGCTTCTTGAGCCTAGGTAACTTCTGCTGTAACAAGTATCATCACATCTGTCCCATTCACCTTCAGACAAGGTCCCATCCTTTGCATTAATTTTCTTGGTTCCTCTTAGTCTCTGCATTTTGTCAATTTGTTTGTCAAATAATAGAGGAATTTGACTTCTCTTTTTATGAAGTACCAATTTAGGTTGCTGGTAGAGTAGGCCTGATTTACCAGCTTTTTTTAATTTAACATCTGCCCTTCTCACTATTCTCTTGGCTACCCAGTCCCTAATGTAACTCTGAGTGAACTCCTCCCACTACCCATTCATAAAGCCAGAAGCCTGTACGTTCCTGAGGGTTAGTTCCTGCCACAGACTTTCCTCGTTGGGGTTCTGGTTCCTTCTTTCCTACGATGTCTCTCTATAATGTACCTAAAAGTCATGCAGTCAGGAATTCACCCTTCTCCTTGCGGTAAGTCTGAAATAATACCCTTAGAATAGGAAGAAGAGTGGAGTAGAGGGGAGGGATCTGAAGTGGGTGGGGCTGAATGGAGGGAACAGTAGTCAGGTGGGATGAGGTGAGAGGAAAGAAACTAAGCACTGGAAATAAGTGGTGTGTGTGTGTGTGTGTGTGTGTGTGTGTGTGTGTGTGTGTGTGTGTGT
>NW_021604564.1:1323083-1344918 GCF_004785775.1 Grammomys surdaster | reverse complement strand
CTCCTCCTCCATCTCCTCCTCCATCTCCTCCTCCATCTCCTCCTCCATCTCCTCCTCCATCTCCTCCTCCATCTCCTCCTCCATCTCCTCCTCCATCTCCTCCTCCATCTCCTCCTCCATCTCCTCCATTTCCCTCCACTCATTCTCACCTTCTCTAGCATGTCCAGATTTACATGGTTCTGAAAATTAAAACTCAGATCCATATAGTTTACCCACTGAGCCATTACACAAACCCATGTTACCTTTTATAATGCAGTCTGCCTAATGGAGATTATCTTCTGACTGGAATATTTCCATCAGAACAATTGGAATAAAAATCAAATATGAATCCATGTTATTTGAGTGTTTACAAAAACTACACTTTTAAAATAGAGAAGAAAGAATGCAAGATCTGGAGGATAGGGCAGAGAGTGGTGAAATGCTGTCACATGAGCCCTGAAGAACCCACTGCAGATGTGGTCACTTCCTCAAGACCAACCAGCACCATCTCGGACAGGGAGGAGCTCAGTAGCTCCACCCCATCCCTGTCAGTTTTTCTCAGAGATTTTCTGTAGAGTGCTACACACCCATGGGCAGCACTAACTGAGACAAGTTCTCACTATGTAACTTTTAGAAATTGTAGTTAGTTCTACCCTTCACACTTTCCCCAACTCCTCCTCAAATTCATAACCTCAGAGAAACACGTACATATATCAATGAACCAAGTAAAGAGTAATCTGCAGAGCAAGATGGAGCCTTCACTAGCTATACAATTATTTATCTGATGGAGTATTTGTATCCTAAATATATAAAGAATTTTAAAGCAGAATCAAGAAAGCAAATGGCCCAATTTGAAAATAGCTTATGGTTGAAAATAGTCTATGGATCTGAACATAAAGTTTTCAAAAAGAGAAATAAAAATGACTAAGAAATGGTTCAGAAAATTAATCACCCCAAGCTTCAGGGAATATAAATCAAAACAACAGAGAGACTTCATCTTACCTCTGTCAGAATGGCAAAGATCAACAGAACAGACAACCAACCCTGGAGGGGATGTAGAGAAAGGGGCCCTCCACACAGTGTTATGGGATTGCAAACTGGTGCGGCAACTCTATAATCAGTGTGCAGAATTCTCCAAAAGCTAAAAGTGAATCTTACATATGACCCATTGAAGTTGAAATTTTTGGTTTCTTTGGAAAGTCAGTTGTGTCTGATGGTGTTTTGCTGGGGAAAACGTGTGAAAAAGTGTTTTCCTGCAATAGACACAAACGAAAGGATGTTTTGCTAGAGCAACATGTAAAAGAACATTTTGCTGAAGCAGACACGGTGAAAGGATGCTTCACTAAGGCAGATTCGTGAAGAAATGTTTTGCTAAAGCAGATACTAGTGAAAGTATGTTTTGCTAAAGCAAGTGTGTGAAAGGATGAGTGATGAAAGATTACTCGCTAAAGACACACATGCATTGGTTCACCTTACATGTGTTGTTGAGGTTCCATATGTCCTGACTCCATAGATAGAAACACTCCAAAAAATTCCTGGTGATGTGCTGGCAGCTTCTTGCCACTTCTGTGGACTCAGGCCAATCGGCAGAGTGATGTCAGCTGATTCAGACTCATGTGGAGTTTTGCCAAGACAGACTCACATGCTGAAGTAAGACAGGTGGTGAGGCAAGACCCAGGGAGGACATGTAATGTTTGAAGGGAGTATAAATGGGACTCAGTCTACTGAGAGAGGGGCTTGCTTGTAGAGATAGCTTTACAACACTTCTTGGTCTCCTGTCTTTGCTGATCTTTGCTTAGTTGGAAGAGGTACAGCCAAGAGCTTCTGGAATCCCCAATGGTCTGGTTCCTCCTGCTGACTCATACTTTTTAAGCTGAGATCTGGCTGTTTGAACTGGACTGCCGGTATATCTGTGAAGTGTTTTCAGATGGATCTGGCTGCCACTGCTAACTAATGTAAACCAAACTGCTGATTTCCTGACAGAGCAGATGACATTTGCTCCAATGAAAAGTCTCTAAACAGGCCCACTCCCCTGCATCCTAATAACCTTTCCCTTCCACTGCCGCTGCTGGGCGGTGGGCTAGGAAGGAGGTTAGAGCTTTTAAGAATCTGCATTCAAAGTAGGTTTTGAAAAAATTAAGGTGGCAAGCCATCTATACCACTCCTTGTCATTTGCCCAAAGGACTCGCCATCCTTCTCCACAGACACAAGCTCAGCCATGTGCATTGCTCTATTCACAATAGGAGAAATGGGAACAACCTAAACATCCTCAACAGATGAGTGAACAAGGAAAATGTGGTACATATACTCTATGAAATAACTATTCAGCTATAAAGAAAAATGGAATCATGAACTTGACAGGTAATTGGATGGAAATAGAGAAATTATACTAAGTGAAGAAATCCAGAGTAAACATGGGAACTGGGAAAATCTAGAGGGACCACAGCAGGAAAAGTGGGAGCTGCAGAGATGGAGAGCGTTAGGACACTGCTGTGAAGGGGGATTTTGGAAACTGATACCGTTTAACGAGGGAACGGGGAGGAAGCACAATACAGAGGGAGGGAGAAGGAGGGGAAAACTAAGAATGCTTGAAAAAGCCACAAGGAAGTGTAATGTTCGATGTTTATTTAAAACACATGTACAGTGTATAGATCGATGAGTATGTGCTTTACATGGAGTCATGTCACTGGAGTGTTGTTGTCCCTCTAAATGCCATAAATAATTTAACAAAATCCCCAGGACCAGGTATTAGAAACATCGCTTCAGGCTGTTTCTCAGGGGAGCCCAAGAGTCTCCTAGCAGTTTAGGCTCATGCCAATGCCCTTAGCTCTGTCCCAGAACTTGAAGGTTAAAACTCTACTGCTGAGACACCCCAAGGTCAGACACAGGACCCCAGACAGAACTGAACTAGAAGCCTCCTTCCTGAGGGCAAGCTTTCATAGTGTCACAGGATAATGTGCAAACCAAGAGAAATAAAAGCAATCCATAGCCCTACTTGTGGGACCGTGAAAGGATATCTTGGTTCTTGGTCAAGCACAGCCCTCCAACCCCAGACCCTAATGGGACAACAGCAGGTGTTTGGCCTCCCTCCCAGATCCCAGGCTCCTGATGCAGCCAAGACCTCCATTGGTCCACACTTTTCAGTCATGTAGGGCAATGCAGCCCCTCCCAGAAAGGTTTGTGTCACCTAGCACATAGAGGGCGTGACTACAGGCTTCAGCCTCAAGAGATTTCCATATTAATGAGATACCTAAAGTCCAGAGGGCGTAGTCAATTAAGCATTCCTTATTAGACCCTCCTTTCTCCCTATTTAACTCAGGTCTGCCCTGAGTTTCATTGGAGTACAGCCAGATTCATCTATCTTCCGCCATGACAATAAATCTTGTAAAACCATGGACTTCCTCGTGTCTTTTGGGCCTGCCGTGGGGTACTGTGGAGAAGGCCTTTAATGAGCCACTGTCACCACCACTGCTGCAGCTGCCTAATCTCCAGTCAAGGAGTTCTCTATGTTCCAGCCACCGGAACTGCCAATTCAACCAAGCTAGCTGAGCCTTGATCCAGCCAGCGAGTGCTACCTGCAGGGCACTGTAGGGGCCTCTCTTTCCCACATATCGAGTCTCTGTTCTTCTGCAGTCTCTAGCAGCGTCCGGGAGCCCAGAATGGAGACCACCGGCCTCCGGGTCTACTCAAGAGCCCTGCCCCCCTGCAGAACTTAAGACTGAGAACTCTCATGCCCAGGCAGAGCCCCGCAGCATCCGCCCAGCCCATCGTGAGTGAACTCAGTCAAAAGTCCAGCACTTCTGCTGCTCCCCAGAGCCGCGGGAACCACAATAGCCCAACAGGATCCACGCATGCCCACATGTGAGCTAACCACCGCACACCACTCTGCTGGATATTTTTCTGTTAACTTGACACAAGCTAGAGTCACTTGAGAGGAAGGAGCCTCAATTCAGAGAATGTCTCCATAAGATCAGCTTCAGGCAAGCCTATGGGACATTTTCTTAATTAGTGATCAATGGGGGAAGGACCAGCCCATTGTGGGTTCTGGTTTTATAAGAAAGCAGGCTGAGCAAGCCGTGAGGAACAAGCCAGTAAGCAGTACTCTCCATAGCCTCTGCATTAGTGCCTGCCTCCAGGTTCCTGTCCTGTTTGAGTTCCTGTCCTGACTTCCCTGATGGTTAACAGTGCTGTGAAAGTGGAAGTCCAGTAAACCCTTTCCTTCTCGTGTTGCTTTGGTCATGGTGTCTCATCCCAGCAGTAGTAACCCTAACTAGCACATCTACCCAACTATGAACAACAACAACAATACCAGCACAGTCAGATAAACCTAAGTGTGCATAGAGGCACTTACATCTTGGAGGCCACCAACAGCCATCTAATTGGACTTAAGCCCCACTCAGTAGTAGAGACTGCTCTAACCCAGCCAAGTACCTGTGACTGGAGAGGTAACAGGCCCTAGAGAAGAGCCTACTACTTGCCATTTTTCTAAAACAATACACTATTCTAATTCTCTAGGGGATTCATTTATTTTATTATTTTAAATTATGTGTATGTCTATGTTTGTGAGCATGGCTGCAGAGGCCAGATCTCCTGGAGTGGAAGTTTCAGGCAGTGAAAACCAGACTCAGGTACCCTGCAAGAACAGAAAGAGCCTTTACCTGCAGAGCTCTATCTCTGGCCTGTTTGCTTGATTCTTGTTTCTGTTTTCCTTAATTGCTCTTGTACTGGAGGCAGTACTGTGCAGTTGGCCTCAGCCCTTGAGGGATGTTATTACAGGTCTGTGTCCAGCTTCATTGCCTTGCTTATTCTTAAATTATATTTTAGTGTCATTACATTATATCTCTGCTGTTGATTTCAATCAACACTATGGTTTCAGGGTTCATGATGTGAAATGAATAATATTTTAGGGGCCAGGGCTCAGGATCTCACCAACAAAAGCCAAAATGCCTCAGCTTCCACACTATCACACCATCATGCACACAAGTCCCCTGAAACCCGGAGCTGGAAGAAACTTTCCCCCTTTGGTTGCGCTGTCAGCTCAGAACTGTGAGAAAAGTCTCTAATACACACAGTTAGCATATTGTGTGTGCACATGTGTGAAGATGTATGTAGTGGCTGGAAGCTGATATCACGGGTATTCCTCCCATTGTTCTCACCTTATTTTTTCTTATTTTTACCTTTTGAGACAGAGTCTCACTCTGTAGACCTGGCTGGCCTGGAACTCACAACAATCTACCTGTCTTAGCCTCCCAAGTGCTGGGAACTATCCTCTCTCTTTTTAAAGGCAGAATCTCTCACTGAACATGAAGCTCATCCGTAAGCCAGATTGTCCAGCAAGTGAACCTCAGGGAACCTCTTGTCTCTGCCTCTCCAGCATCGGGGTGATAAACATGTGTTGCTGCACCCAGCTTTTCACGTGGGTACAGGGGACCTCACGCTATGCAGCAGCCTCTAAAGCTACCAAACTATCTCTCTGTTGGGGTTTGAGAATCACTGAAGGAAGACTCCAGACTCAAATAGTATGAAGAACAAAGAGTGTTTATTCTGCAGAAACAACCAACATGCCAGGATCACTACTGCTTCAGAATGGCAACCACAGACAAAGACATTCAAGCCCCTTTTATAACAGAATTTGCTTATTAAGCCTACTGCTTCTGAGATAACAGACGTCTAAAACCTAAAGCACATTCCAAGGAGTTGTAAAAACCATTAACCAAAGGTCATAAAGAAGGAGCTAAAGATTTATACCACTGGTGCAAGAACAGAAGATAAAATATTAACTGGATTTATCTATACAAAACTTCAAGGACAACTTAGTTATGGTTTTAACTCTCCATGAACCAGTAAGCTAGTAACAAATGATGGATGTTTAACCAGATAATTACTCCTTGTGGTTCTGCATGTAGACATTCTCTGTTATAAACCTCTTATTCAATTTATGTGCAAACTTGTACTGAACTTTGTACCATGTGATCATACACTCTGAAAGTCATACAAATGATAAGAACAAAGAGCAGAGACAGGCCTCCCTCCCTTTTCTTTCTGAGACTTCAACTTAGAGCTATGCAATTCTTGAAGAGATAGAACAAAGGCTACTTTACCTACCCTTACTATGAGGTGCTAAACTCAGAGACTGCAGCTTCTAGCCTCAGAGCAAATCAGAGACACAGATCAACTGCAGAAGCAAAGTACCTTATACTTACAATGGGTAGACGGTTTATTATTGTATTGTTAGAGTTAATTATTGTATTGTTAGAGTTTATTATTATATTGTTAGAATCTAAGACCATATTAATGGGTGCTGGGATGCCTCATGTAGGTTGCATTCTTGCATTCTGAATGATTAACCACAGGATGAGCTTCCCAGCACAGATAGCCTATCCTGAGATAAGATATCTCCTATTCGTGTGACTATCTTTAAGCTGTTCCTCTAGTGGGAAATTTTATTCTCTTGTTCCTGGACTTTGGGGTCTGCTGCTAGAGCAGTTTATTTTTTTCTCCACTAGATTCTGAGTAGAGACAAAATAGGATGAAGAGGTCCCTTCATTCTCTAGCCTTGTTGCCATTATTTTGTTGTGTCAGTATTTGAAGTGTGCTTCCCCTGGTCATGTCCAAGGATGCTATGTGATACTATTTGTGTGTGTGTGTGTGTGTGTGTGTGTGTGTGTGTGTGCCTGAGAGAAAGGGAATGGAGTTCTGAAAGGCCCAAACATGAAGAACATGACACCACCATGTCCCTTGGCCTTCCTTCTTACTTTTGTCTCCCTTTTTTGGCCATTTCCTCATTTTTGAGACTGACTACCAAGGTTAAACCACTAGATTTCCTTATAAATAGACAGAGACAGAGATAAGAAAGCTGAGAGATTTGCTCTTGAAGGAGGTCACCTGGTGTTTTCTTTCTGAGCTATAGAGTCTGGGGCCATGAGTGACAGGGTGATCAAATGAGGACAGCCACACTGTCCTCAACCAGGCATTTTCTTGACAGGACACCAGCAGATATGGCTCAGATTCCTCCTTCTGTCTCAGAAGCTTGGGCTCCTAGGAATGGGAGGATGCTCAGTCCATAAAGAACTTGCCACACAAGCAAGAAAGACCCAGGTTCAACTCCCAGAACCCACAAGAGGTAGGTGGATCTGAGTTCAAAGCCAGCCTGGTCTATATACCAAGTTCTGTGACAGCCAGTATTAGGGTTTTGAAGCAGAAGGAAGGGTACCTTAGTGAAATGAAGAAGAGGGACACCACAAAGTCGCAGCATGCAACAGGCTTGAGCCAGAGCCCCACAGATCTCTGCAAACAGGATCATACACAGACCAGCATTTCTCTCTCTTATTTATTATAAAAGGCAAGGAGATACTGAGGTGTAACTGAGGAGGAACACTGATGGGGACGCTGTGCCCTAGATGGCATCCTGCTGTCCAAGCATCCACACTGTGAGGCACTGTTGATCCTCACCATCAGGACATATTTGGTAGTCATGAGTCTCAGGCTCCGTGGTTAGCAGTTGGTAATCTTTAACAATAGCTGATTAATTGTTCGATTACAGATTTTTGTAATCTGTTCTTAGAGAAAGTAGAGAAGAAATTGATAAAGCAGAGTGCCATTAGTTAAAGAAAAAAAATGATGCTGGAGCTCAGGAAGTATCCATTTCTGTATGGGGTTCTCAAAGGCCCAGAGGCTGGAGGCATCGGGTTATACCTTACGGTTTTGGAGGTCTGAAGTTGTTGGATTTTGTTTTTTATTATACCCAAATGGTTGACACAGAAGCAACATTCCTCTTGGAGGAAAGGGCAAAGGCCACTTTTTTCAGCTGTAAGAACATCTATTCCTGGTCAGTTGTGGAGTACCACAACAGCCAAGAAACAGTCGCTTGCCCTGGAAGGCTGAATATGGTTTAGGGCAGCAATTGGAAGTTTAGGATGAACTGAGAAAACTGATGATACAAAATGTAACAGAGATGTGGTTAGTCCGGCTGTCCCAGTGGTGATACCCAGTTACTCCTATAACAAACAGAACCACATTGGGCAGCAGTTGAGTCCACAACTGGAATTAGTAAGGGCTCTTCTCCTCATATCACCCCAACATGGGGAAGAGAAATACAAGTGTACAAACTCCTGATCAACTAGCAGGTAGATGATGGTAGACTTGAGTACCACAAAGAATTGAGATGTTGTGGATGGTAGGCACTAGGGATAAAGTGAGTTATCAAAGATTAAGGGGTTTTTGCAGTTTTAGAAATTTAGCACCACTGTAAAATGTATCCTGGATGCTTTAAAGCAGTTTGCCATGCCAAAGAAGGTGATATGAGAAAGGTAGGGAGCAGTGTCAGCTCCACACATGGAGCAGTTGGTGATTGGTGAGGTAAGGATATTTTCAAGGTTATGGGGGAAGCTATAAGTGGCAGTTGTGAGCTAATGCCAGGAGGAACAACAGCCAGCAGTCCTCAAAGTGGCCAGATTAGGTGATATAAAGGAGCCATCAGGCCAAGGTCAGTGTCTGAAGCAGAAAACGAAATGACAGGTTTGCATTACTAGGAGAGGAGATGTTAAAGACATTATGACCTTTGAGAAATGTTGACTCACCTCCTCTATCTCCCCTGTCTCCAGGGGTTGAGTAGTTGGGGACATATTTTCTCTTGGTTTTAACCATGCTCACCTGGTGCCAGGTGCTAAGCAAACAGTAGAGCTTAGTGAAAAAGCCTCTTTCCTACCTGAGATCCCACAGATCCATGAGACAGTAGTAAATGGCCTGATTTTGTCCATAATGAAGGGAATCAGAACGAACATGCACGTCTGACACGTGATATGGGCATGACCAGTATGAGCAGCCTCCATAACTATCTGGCCACTCTTTACAATTGTCCTCTGGTCATAGTGGACATTGTCAAAAAGATCATTAAATGAAGGAAGAGGGGTAGATAGGAGTGATGGAAAATGAAATTGGCTCCTGACAGCCTGCTATGAAACAATTTCCTAACCATAAATGGCAGGACTGTTTGTTGTAAGTGAGCATTTCTTGAATCTCAAATCTCCATATGTAAGATTTACTCTGGACAGAAGACAAAAGAATTAGGAGGAAAAGTCTATGTCCTATCCATTAAAGTCCAGCATGGCTGCTGGGGTGAAGTCTCATTCTTCTGGAACTAGGGACAAGGTGGTTGACATTGGTGTTCTATGAAACTTAAGGGAGCAGAGCCCTGTTGGTGTTGATCTGTAGGAAGGGAAGTTATCTTGAGGCAGAGGAGTGAAGGGCTGGAGATGGGATAGCTGAATCCAATGAGGAAGATGCTCAATCTTAGCAGCTATGTGGATTACAAAAGTTAACTTGGAGGGTTCCTGACCTTTAGGGGAAAGTGATGAAGGCTGTTGGTCCACATGGGAGAGAAGAACTTGATCCCCAGTGTTAACTGGGCACAGATTGGAGTTGACCTATGGCCAAGGTAAGTAGTGGTCAGCAAAGTTCCATAGGAGGGAACAGAGATGACGGAGTAATGGAGTGAGTAGGTGATCAGGGAAAGGCAAGGGTTTGGGTGAAGATGGAGTCAGAACCAATCATCTCTATATGAGCTAAAATGGTGACATGTGAAGAGGTCACTTGGGGAGAGCACAGCCTGAGAAGGGCTACAGTAGGAGTTTTACCCTACTGAGCTAAAGTTCTTGTGACAGTTGGACAAGGGTGTTTCTTAAGGAGCAGTTAGTTTGTTCTAACTCGGACTTAGAGTAGCGTGGAATATGGAAATGGAAGAGATGTTGAGGGCTTTGAATAAGATTTGGAAAATAAGGGAGGTGAATTCAAGGTGAACTCATCACCCACTGGAGGAAGGCAGAAATTCCAAAGTGGGGAATGATCTCTCAGAGGAGGTTGGAGACTGTCTGAGCCCTTTTGTTGGTGGTGGCAATGCCTCTACTCACTCTGAAAAGGTGTCCACAAAGACCAGGAGGAATCTAACATGCAGTACAAAATATTCATAAAATCCCATGGGCAGAGTTCCTCCCAACCTTAGACCATTTATGTCCCTGGATAAAAGGCACACATACAGCCTTATATTTTAATATGCCTTAAGCAGCACAATAGCCGGGCGGCTGCCTAGCCTCCATGATGTTAGAACCTACCTCCCATTGATAACCCATTATTACTTACTATATTTCATGTGGGCTGCTCTTAGCTCCAATTAGTCAGTCCCCAGGCCCACATTCTCTTGGTCCCTAGCCTAGGGTTTTCTCCTTGCTTCTCTATCCCATGGTGGCTGTCTCTTCTCTCTCCCTTCCTCATGGTCTCAAATCCTGGAAACCTAAACCCTGCCCCCCCCCCCCCCCCCCCCCCCCCCCGTGTCTCTTCTCCCCAGCTATTGGCTGCTGGCATCTTTATTTACCAATCAGAATTAACTGGCAGAGTCCTGCAGGCTATGTGCAGACTCCAAATCTTGGAGCCAAGCACTTAGCATTACAATGTTTATTGTTTAATAAAAGACAAGACCTCAACACTAACACTTTTAACTGGAAGCACGTGGGTAAAGTCAAGTTGGGGAGCCTCTGGCCAGATGAGTTGGAAAAATGGGGCTGCAAGAATGAGTTGAGGTCTACCATTTTACAGATTTTACAAGAGGCACTAATAGCCCTTAAGAAACACAAATCCTCAGGGGTAGGCTGCATCTGGGTTTTAACAAAGTGAGACAAAGCTTGGCCATTAGGATGGAAGGGCTGGTGTAGATTGAACAGAATTCGTGAGTGTTGAGGGGTGATAGTGGGGATGTGAGTGGTAATGCAAGAGTGTCCTGCAGTGGGGGAGACAGGTCTGGGCCTCAATACTGCAGCTCCATCCTCTTCATCAGTTCAGTTATCCCTTAGTGTAGGGTTAATGGGGTCCCTCGACTGCTCTGCCACAAGGCTCAGGCCGCTCAGGGAAATAGTTTTGACTGCACTTACCCTATGGCGCCAGGCTGGTGTCAGGTGTCAGGGCTATGAGTAAGCTGCAGGACACTGCTCAAGGGATGGGATAGCACAGTCTAAAGTCCCAGGGACAGCCAGAGCTGGCTCAGGGGTCCCCGGGCCTGCAGGGACACTGGGGCCATCTGGTTCTCAGGCTCTTGGACACCCAGGTGCTGCTGGAAACCGCAGAAGAGCTGAGAATGGAGTGACAGAGACAGAGAGAGAAAGAGAAAGACGGAGACAGAGAAAGAGTTTAAAATAAAAACTAAACTGAACCAAGATGGAGAGCCATACAGGAAGATACCCAGCATTGACCTGTAGCTACACATGCACATAACCATGCACTCCTCACACAGGAACACATATACACACGGACACATTCATCTGCACACATGTATATGCAAACGCATGCACACAAACACACTAAGACTTTTGGTTAGTTGGTTGGTTTTACAAGACAGGGTTTCTCTATGTAGCCCTGGCTGTCCTGGAACTCACTCTGTAGAATAGGTTGGCCTCGAACTTAGTTCCACACTAAGACATTTTTAAAAGATGCTAGAACGATAGAAAGGGAATGCCTGGATGTGGCCAGCAGATGGCACTGCTGGAAGGAGCACTTGCAGAATGCCTGGCTGGCAGTGAGGCTTGCCTGCTGCCCTCCTGAGTTCTCTTTGTCTGACCAGCTCAGACAGACTGCTGCACGCTGTTGAGCTCCGGGCAGGGACAAATAGTGCTGATTGTTGTCATCTTGTGAACACAAGGGCACACCTATGAGCGGTGAGACACCCACACCCTCCCTTGGGCAATGGAAAGGAGAAATAGCTACAGTCACCGCGCTGATTCCAGCATCCCTGGTTCTGCTGCTTATATTAAGGTCATCTCTGTGCCTTCCTGCCTCCTACCTCCCCCAGGATGACAAGCACCCTGGAGCTATGAGCCTGAATAAAACTTTCCTCCCTTTGGTTGCCTTTCTCAGGGATTTTGTCACAGCAGCCATCCTCTAAAACCAAGGTTTTCAACCTATGAGTCTTGACCCCCTTTGGAGTCTCTCGGGTCACATATCAGATATTTATATTATGACTCATAACAGTAGTAGAATTACAGTTATGAAGTATCAACAAAATTATTTTATGGTTGGGGGGTCACTTCAACATGAGGAATTGTATTAAAGGGTCCTAGCATTAGGAGGGTTGAGGACCACTGCTCTAAACCAACCCCGTACGCCTCTCCTCCCACAGAGCCCTCCTTAAGGATCAGGCTTCAAATGTTCCCCCAAAACCTTATGTGTTAAAAAAATGGCTGGGGCAGCAAGAAAATGCAGCAGATAAAGGCACCTGCCCATCATGCCTGACAGCCCAAGTTTGACCGGAGGACCCACTCTGGGGGGAGGGAAGCACACACATGCTGTGGCGCATATGCGTTCCCATGCCACACACACAAATACATAAATGTTTCCTTCAATGGCTGTGAGTTCGTTTTTCATATCCCATTTTATCTCCACCCAGAAAATAGGCCACAAGCCACTTAATAAGGCACTCTGCTCTTACAGCTAATCTACCTGACTGAGTCACTTTAAGGCTGGAAGTTGCAGCCTCTGTTAGCACCTCAAAGTGATACAACAGGAAGCTAGAGAAGTTGAAATACCTGGGAGCAAAGGGGAGAAAACTTATCTCTGCCCTTTGTTCTCAGTACTTGTACAACCCTCAGAGCATGTGTTCACATGGTAAAAAGATCACTGCGGGTCTGCACATAAATTCAGTCGTAAATTGAATAAGAGGTTATAACTGGATGCCTATGTGCATATGCACTAGGAGCAGTATCTGGCTTAACTTTCACCATTTGTTATTAGCTTGCAGTGTCATGAAAAGTTTAAGACTGTAACTAAGCCATCCTTGAAGTTTTGTTTAGACAAACCCAGTCAATATCTTATCTCCTGTTTTTGCACCTAAGGTCCTGTGGTGTCTATCTTCTTTATGGCCTTTAATGGTTTCTGTAACCTTTTAGAATGTGCCCTAAGTTTTAGAAGAGTGCTGTTATATCAGAAGCAATTAAGCAGTCCTGTTATAAAAGGGACTCACACATCTCTATCTGGGTTGCCATTCTGAACAATGGTAACCCTTGCATGCTAGATATTTCTGGAGAATAAACTCACTGCATAGCAACCATGAAGGCAGCCTCTTCCAGTATCCTTCAGAAACACAGACTCAGTAACATGAAGCTACCTGCTAGATACCACCCTACCCATATTCCACCTCATCACCACACCCCACTCATTCAAACACACACAACCCCTAGTCCCCATTTCCTTTTCGTGTTAATTAAATTTGTTCTTTCACAATTCCAATCTGCTTTCTGGTTCACTGATTACTAGACAGTCCACCCAACATCAACAATTAGCAAGTTTTCTCTCTAACTTGACTTAAATATTTCTAGTTTAACCATTTTCCTGGATGAGGCTTTGATTTTCCAGAGCAGTTTCTCACCCTCTTGGCTTCTCTTGAAAATCCTGGTACCAGGTAAACTGTATGCTCATGCTTTTAGCACTGGCCACTGTCCAATAGGTAATGACCCATTGAACAGTTTGTGTCTTCTCAGGTCAATCTTCCCTGGGTCTCTAGGACACTTTGGACCCAGGCCTGGGATTCCTCATCCTCTCCATCCTCATCCTCATCCTCGGGAAATGTGTCCTCATAATCTCGGAACTTTATATCTAGCTTCTAAGTGTATTGAATCTGGCTTCAATATCCAGCCCAACTGATCAGGATATAACTGATATGAAGAAGTTCTCCTTTCTTTATTCCTTTTTCTCACTTCATGCCCTGTTTTTTTCTGTCTGGTCTCCACACATACACTGGATAAATGTCTTGCCTTAAAGTTTGCAACAAGTCAGAGTCAACCTGGTTAGGAGTAGAAACTATAGCACTCTCAACACACACATCTGTTCCTGCTGCGGCATCTGTGGACCACTCCACAAATTATGCTATAACTCTTATCTAAGAATTTATAACTGTAAAATCTACACAGTCCATAACAAGATTTGGCTTTAAACTTGTAACAAAAGGCTTATAATTAAAAATCTATACATTAGTACAGATGTGTGATCCAATTCTTGTTTGGGGCATTTGTATGTATGTATGCATGCATGCATGCATGTCTATGTAACTCAAATTCAATGCTATATGTTGGATTTAATGCTATATGTATACATGCATGTAACTTGGATGCAACTGTCATTTAAAGATAGAAAGATGATAGATGATACATAGATAGTAAGAAAACAAGTATTTTTTAAACAGCAACTATGTGGCTCTCCTTCATCTTGGCTGGTGACCTCACCAGGATGTCAGTGGCTACATGGCTCACAGCCTGCCATGTGACTTTACCACCTTAAGATGATCACGTGGTAAAAACTTGTACAACTTCTGAGTCCTTTCTTGCTAGACCCTGACCTGCGGACTGGAGCAGCAGAACGGGCCGTTACACCAGACATTGGAACAAGAAGCTGTAAAGTTGAAGCTGCTGTGGAGACGCCAAGATGTTAGAGATGCCAGAGCCGTGGGATATGTCCTGAGGAAAGCTGCTAGGGAGTGGAACCAGATCAAGAGAAAGATGTTTGTTGCAGTCAGCAAAGCTAAAAGGATTTGGAGATCTGAAGAGCGCTTTGACATCAGACACAGAGATACAGATGTTGGGGTTTATCCAGCTGGCTTTCGGTCTTGCTTTGGCCCAGTATTTCCTAACTATGATGTTTTAGAATGGTAATGTGATGTTGGAGATATGTGATCTGCTTTTTTATTTTGATTTTATAGGGAATTACAGCTAAGTGATTGGATGAATCTAAATAGAGACTTTGAACTTTGGACTTTTAACATTTTTGAGACTGCAACTATGGCAACCTTTGAGATTGAACCAAATATATTTTCCATTTATACTATGGCTAGGTGTGGCCCTCATAGACTCATGTGTTTCAATAAGTATATGGCGGCCAAAGAGTGATCCAAACTCACCCATCACCACACCCACCCATCACCACACCCACCCGTCACCACACCTACCCGTCACCAACACCACCTCTCTTAGTCAAGTTTTCATTGCTATGAAGAGCCACCATGACCAAAAAGCAAGTTGAGGTGCAAAGGATTTCTTCAGCTTACACTTCCAGGTCACTGTTCATCACCAAAGGAAGTCAGGACAGGAACTTACACAGGGCAGGAGCCTGGAGGCAGGGGCTGATGCAGAGGCCATGGTGGGTGCTGCTCTCTGGCTTACTCCCCATGGCTTGTTCAGACTGCTTCTTATAGGACCCAAGACTGCCCAACCCAGGGATGGCCCAAATGCCCAACAGTAAGATCTCCAGAAGCATTTTCTCAACCGAGGGTCCTGTCTCTGAGAACTCTAGCTTGTGTCAATTGACTCACAAAACCAGCCAGAATACCACTATTCATCTCAGTCAGCAGCCTCACCTTCATCCATCACCCCACACCCCTCTTGCATTGCAGACATGAGACATGTATAAGAACACACTGCGAAGGATCCTTATTTTTTATTTCATTAAAATGAAAAATACCTTTCATCTGAAATTTAATTTGTTGGGAATTCACTGGAAATAGGTCTGAAGGAAGGACCCTACCTTACACTTGATGGAGAGCTACAGGCCTTGTCCACCACAGAGCAGCACCACAAAGCACCTTTATGATTTCAGTTGCTGTGTGAATTTGAATAAGCAGAAATACCCAACCACTAATCAAACGCATATGAAAATGAGGATAGTCCCAATGGCAATCCAGCAATTAACTATTGTTTCCATAGGAACATAAGGTGCCTGGGGTGGGGGGGAGGGATGAAAAGCACTGCCTGTTCTTGCAGAGTACCTGGGTTTAGTTCCCAGCTGACCACTACCCACACTCCAGGCCAAGGGGGGCCAACCTCCTCTTCAGGACTCCTCAGACACTGCACACATACACACACACACACACACACACACGTATACACTCACATATATATAATTTTTTTTTAAATGGTGTTTTGAGACATGGTTTCTCTATGTAGCCCTGGCTATCCTGGAACTCTACAGACCAACCTGGTCTTGAACTCAGAGATCTGCCTGCCTCTGTCCCCCAAATGCTGGGACTAAAGGCATGCACCATCACTGCCTGGATGAAATTAGATTTTAAAAATAAATAAATAAATTATAAAAGTCACTGGACTGATAGAAAACAATACAGTCAATGTGAGGCAGCTTCCACAGCTGCTGTAGAAACCAACAAACCCCCTCTGCAGGGAGAGCATAAGCTCAGCACTCTGATTCACCTACTCTCAAGTTCCCGTGGAGACTCAGGGTCCACACTAACGCAACGCTGGGGACGGGGTGAAACTCCAATGTCTAATGTCCAGTCACTCCCTTAATCCCTCAGCCATCTGAATTTCCATCTTGAGAACATAAAATCTTACAAAAAGTTCACAAAAATAAAAGCCTGAATTAAAACAGGTAGAACAAAACAGAAATACTCTACAGTGACCTCATAGTTCAGTGGCCCCATAGACTCCCAGAGTCTACCGTGATCACAGGTGTGTGGCTACAGACAAACCCCCATTCATGCTGCAAGTGTTCCACTTCCTGAAACTCACCCAAAGGAGTGTGAACGGACTGTCTGGAACCAGAAGGGTTTAGGCTAGCTGGGTTTTGTCAGGCTATCTCCATGAACTCTGCATCAACTCCTGCTTCCAAGTTCCTGCCCTGACTTCCTTCCCTCAGCAGTGTGAAGAGAGCAACCTGGGAGTTTAAGGTGGAATAATGCCTTTCTCCCTCCAGACTACTTTTGGTCGTGGTGTTAATCACAGCAACAGAAAGCCTGATTTAGCCAAAGCATGTTGTGCACAGGCAGGAAGAAGAAGCAACGTGGAGAAGGCAGAGGAAAGGAAAAGACTAAGTTTAACCAAGAGAGACCTGGACTCAGCAGTTTCAGTATTTGCTAGACACCTAGGTGCAGGATGGGAGAGAGAATTGTCCAGTGGTCCTGAGGAGAAAGCAGAAGGCTACTGAGGCTAGACTGATGTCCCTAGGCTTCCTGAAGGAAACAGACTTCTTCCTGTGGTCCCATGAGTCAATCCTCTGAGCCCTGCCCCACTCTCTCCACCCCACCCTGTCCTGGCTGTGGCTTAGTGGAGTGGGGGGAGGACCTGCAGGTGGGGAAAGCCCTGCTCTTGGCAAACGTCCACAAAGGTTACGTGAGCTACCTTGTGACTTCCCTGCCACTGCAATGGAATTCCTGAGGTGATTTTTTTCCCCTTATTCAGTTTGAAAGGGACCAATCCCCAAGGGCCTCTAAAAGGGGCAGAAAGCTCATTTCCCAGATAGGAAACAAGAGAAAGGAGACAGAAGATTCCCCAAGAACCAGAAAGCCTGCTGGGGTAGGAATGAAAGCCCAGCCCATTGTAATAGCAGTGTTAGGTTAGCACTTAGCACCAACCTTTATATCCAACATAGCCCCAGCCCCTCACTGGGGGATTCTAGCAGGTGGGAAGACTTGGACCAATTCATCCCTGACCATGCCCCCATCCCTCCCCCGGAGGAATCTAGGCAGGGACTCCACCCCTGAGCCATGCCCCAAGGCCAGTGGAAAGAGGTATGGATGGATGATGAAAGTGCAACACTTGCCAACTATACACTACCCTAGCTTCCATCCTCACCACTGCAGATGATGATGATGATGATGATGATGATGATAGTAAAACATGATTTAAATCATTGGTACATGGATTGTTTAGAAAGTTCAAAGTCCTCCAGCTGTAGTTACCTGTGAATTTAATTTCCTAGTGTACTGCATAGTTTTATGTCAATACCCATAGGGTGATTTGAGGACGAGGAACCTCAGCTGAGAAAGTACCCCACCAGATTGACCTCTGGACAAGACAGGACTGCATTTCCTTGATCAATGTTCAATGCAGGCAGGCCCAGCACACTACATTTCCATGTAGATGGTCCTAAGCCCTACAAGAATGCAGGCTGAGCAGGCCAGTAAGCCAGAGACCACCCTAGGCTCCTGTTTCAGTCCTGTCCTGCCTTCCCTCACTGATGAGGAACTAGAAAGAAGAATAAATCCTTTCCTCTCCAGGTGCTTTGGTCATGATGTTCACCAGCAATAAAACCCTTCACATGAACCACATACCTTAGGTGCCTCAAAACCCCCAAAATGGAGTTGAAGAAATGACTTAGTTATGAGCACCTGCTGGGTCTCTCACTGAACCAGAGGGCTCCGTTTCAGCTAGGATCAACGGACTGCCCCAATCCTCCTGTTTCTGCTTCCCAGCAGGCTACCATTATAGACACGCACTGATGAACACCACTTTCAGGTATCAAACTCAGAGTTCTCATTCTTGCTTGACTGGGCCTGTCACTTTAATTTTTTCGAACTTTATTTTTAATGATGATTCTTAAATGCTTTAACCCTCCTTGTAGCCCATCACCCACCAGAGGCTGTGGGGAAGAAAGGATACGGGAAAAGTAAACCTGTTTAGAAAGGTTTTTTGGAGCATCTCCCATCTGTGTTGTCTAAAAATCTGCAGCTCAGTTCACAGGTCAGCAGGGGCAGCTTGATCCACTCACAAATACTTCATGGATACACCAGTAGTCCAGTTTGGTAGAGTCAGGATAGCAAACATGAATGAATCCACAGCAGTGGCGTGACCTAGTGCCAGGAGAAGCTCTCAGCTGTGCCCCTCCCAGGGAAGTGGAGATCAGCAAAGATGTGAGACCCACAAGTGTTGCTCCATAAGCAACCCAAGGCCAGCCTCCACCACTGTCCTTCAAGTCCTATTTATACCCTCCAAACATCACGTGTTCTCCAAGGGTCTTGCCTCAACTGACATCACTCTGCTAATCAGTCTGAGTCCGAGGAAGCTGCAAGAAACTGCAGCGCACCACCAGAAGATTTTCTGATGCTTTCTTCTCTATAGAGTCCCGACAAATGCAGCTCAACATGCATGTTAGCAAAGATCCTTCATCACGTGTCCTTTCACGTGCTTGCTTCAGCAGAACATCCTCTCTGCTGTGTCTGCTTCAGCTAAACATTCTTACATGAGGCTGCCTTAGTCTGTCACCTGTGTCTGCTTCAGGAAAACACTCCTTCACATGTCTGCCCCAGCAAAACACCATCCAACACAACTGACTTTCCAAAGAACCTTTAAGTTTCCACTTCAGGGCCTATATCCACTGAGCCATATCCTCAGCCTACTTCATATTTTTTAAAAGGTTTGTTTTATTTTAATTTATGTGTTTGGGGACGATATGTGCACATGAGTACAAGTGCCCGTGGAAACCAGAGTTGCCAAATACTCCTGGACCCAAGATTTCAGATTATTTTAAACCATCTGACTTGGGTGCTGGGAGGTGAGTGCTCTCTCCGGATTAGACATGCTCAGCCAACTCCATGCTAACCTCACTACATCTGAATTGCAGGAGATTAACTCAGGGGCCACTGACCAACAAGTTCTCCCCAAAACAGAATCTGAAGGTGGGCCAGCTCAAACCTGTTTCAGAGGCAACCTCTCCCTGGTACCCTCTTCTTTAGTGAGTATCTCAACTTTGGAAGAAGTTGAGCTTGTAGATGTGTTCCAACATCTTACAGAACAGTCTGGATTCTGGTAAAATAGATTTCCTTGAAGAACACACAGCACTCTTGGAGTGCCCAGAGAAGATCCAGAGGAGAGGACACCAGGGACAGGAGAAATACAAGCCCCAGGCCTGCCAGGCTGGGGCAGCTGCTGCTCAGCTCGGCACCTCACCCCCCAAGGGTTTTCTTACCTCTGCTGGTTCTAAGTAAACTCTGTGCTGCTCATTCTGCTACTGTCTCTCATCCGACAATGAAGCTAGGACAAAGCAGAGGCCACCTGAAAGCACCAGGCCTGGCCGTCTGCCTGCCTGTTCTTTATTGTCTGACAGCTTCATATATTCACAGAACGAATTTTAGTCATGCCCACCCCCTTTCCCCTTTCTAGTCCACTCCCCTCCTCCTGCTGAACATTTTCTTCAGAGCAAGTGCTGCCCCCCCCCCACCTCCACGCCTGCAACCACCACTGCCTTACACTTTCTTTCTGTGTGTGCTAAATTGAGTCATGGGCAGGAGGCTGTTTTTCTGGGACAGTGGCAACTTACTGGTGGCCACAACACTGAAGAAAGTAGCCTTCCTTTCTCTGCAACCAGAACCGCCCAGAAAGCCTCAGGGAGGGGCGGAATCTCATGGCCCTGCCCCTATCCATGCCAAACCTGGCCAGGACATCTTACACTAATTACCACAGCTGAAGTAAGTGTAGGAGTGCAATGGCTGTGTCTACTTTCAGATAGGGTCATGTTCTCAGTTTCCCAGTGACATGGATAGTCGGGCAGTAGCTAATCAATATGCTAGCTATCAAGACAAAGCCAAATGTGGTGGCTCACACCAGCAATCTAAGTATTCCTGCGGTCAGAAGGATGAGTTAGAGGCCAGCCTGGGCTACATGGTGAGTTCCAATGTGAGATGTTTATAATGACCCCCATGGAAAAGCCTACAATCGTGTCCAAATATTTTGGGAAGCACAAGGGATCCCTGGATGTGGATGCTTCCTGATTTCCTAGCACTTAGCCCAATACTGAACCAATAATAGGTACTCAGTGAATGATATGTTGAATGAATGAATGAATGAATGAATGAGCATCAGGCAGAAGCAGCAGGGGTTGGGTGCCCAATCGGAAGACAAAATATTCTGTGCTGAGGGACAGGCTGAAGCAGGCCTGTCTGCAGGATGGCAGGAGGTGCCACAAGCTCGAGGGGGTTTCCCTGGCCTCCGAGAAGAGGCCCAGTTCTTCCCCTGCGTCGGACATCCCCGGGGTTCTAAGGGCAGGTCCAGGCAGGCAGAAGCCTCAGAAGATCAGCTGAGGAGGCTACAGCTTCCTGCTGCCTTCTGGCTGTCGCTATCCGTGCAGGGATGCCCGAGGAAGGTCGCCCTTACCCCTGGATACGCTGGAGCGGCACCGCGATCCAGCGCCTGCTGCCATGGCTGCTGGTGGTGTTTATTATTGCGATTTGCTGTTGGCTCCACTATGGTGGGCACCTCAGTAAGCAGCAACAGAGGTTGCAGGAGCCACCTAAGGTGAGAGGAGGAGAGAGAACATTTAGGTGCCCTTCGCTGGAGGGGATCAGACAGGCGCTGGGAGGGTGTACCTAGCGGATGTGCTAGAGCACAGGCAAAGGACGTGACAGGAGCGGGGATGGGGGGGAGGGACGCAAAATCAGAATGAGATGGATCGAAAAGAGAAAGATAAGACAGAGAGAAGACAGGAGAGGCCGACTATGGAGGCCAGGCTGGTCCCAGCTGCCCGGAAGCAGACGAGGGATCCCGGACTGGGAAAGATGCTGCCTTGAGCGGCGGGAAGATTAGGTCCCTCGGCTTTCCCTACCTTGCCCAAGACTGACGCACTCGTTGCTAGGGGCTTACCTAGCTAGTGCTGAGGGGGTGGAAGGGATCCCGAGCTGCCTGTGGCTGAAAGGTCAGGCACCGCCCACCTGTGTCTTTGGAGAAGTAGTGGGAAGGGTGACCTGAGACCCGGGTTCCAGAGAAAACAAACCAACCTTTAGATTGGACGATCTTGCTACTTTGTGTGAAGCCTGCAACTTCGCGCTGGCCTCTATAAGACTTTACTGCAAAGAAACATCAACGAAAAAATCGCAAAGTGGGACAGTGGAACGCAGGATGGACCGCAGCCAGCCGACACACAGGACCAGAGAGCCTTCCAAGCCCTAGGGTCTAATGCCCTTTCTCTATTTTCTGGTGTTTTCTTCCAGATTCACGTAGCTGAGTTACAGCTGAATCTCACAGGTAAGGCTGGGAATCCAGTGGGGTGGTATGGAGGATGGAGGCAGGAAAGAGGGGGGAGGGAAAGAAGAAAGGAGGGA
>NW_021604564.1:1313208-1322983 GCF_004785775.1 Grammomys surdaster | reverse complement strand
AGGGAGGGAGGGAGGGAGGGAGGGAGGATCTATGAAGCCTGAGTTGGCTGAGCCTGAACCCAGCATCCAGGAAGCCCTGGGTTTCATCACCACATGAGGCAGGCTGCTAGTCCACTCTCGTCAGCCCAGCACTAGGGGAATGGAGACAGAAGGGTCAGGAGTTCGGGAGTTCAGACTCATCCTTTGCTGCATTGGGAGTTTGAAGCCAACCTGAGTTACTATGAGATGTGGCTCAGTAGGCTGAGCACTGCCTCAAACTCACAAAGCCCTAGCACCAGTTAAACCCAGTGTGGTGGTGCATACCTGCCAACCAAGCGCTGGAGATCTGTAAGCAAAAGTATCAGGAATTCATAATCACAGAATTCAAGGCCTGCCGGGACTATACGAGGCCTTGTCTCAAAAGAAATTGAGAAAGGGAGAAAGAAAGGAGAGAAGGAAGAAAAGAAGGTAGCAAAATGCTAGAGTAAAATGGGCGTGATCCCAGGAACGTCCCACCTTGTTATCTTCTCCCTCCCTCGAGCTATGGAGATCCAGCTTCTGTCCCTTTGTTTTCTCAACCCACCTCTAAGAGCAGGCTGCATCTTAGTGAGAAGGGTCATGGTGAGCTGGGGCCTGCGGCTCAGGCATGGAGCACCAGCCTAGAATCCCACTCTGGGGGGCTGGGATGGCAGCGGCAGAGGACTTTCAAAATGTAGGAGAGATTCTGGGTTCCATGACACTCTCACAAGAAAAACACAAATGCTGAAATATAGGCAGAAAATTAAACCAAGGTGGTACTTGTGGCTGAGGCATGGGCATTGCAAGTTCCAGGTCAGCTCAAGCTACAGCAAGATTTTATCTCAACATTTAAACATAAACTTCTAGTAATAACATTTATTAGTACTTAGATAATGGTGTTAGTAACCAAGTAACCATAACTTTAATAAATGCATCGTGTCTGGGCACACTGGCTGTTCTGGTAATCGGCAGACTAAGGCAGAAGTGTCATGAGCTTGACACGACCCTAGACTGTATAGCTAGATCCTGTCTCAAAGTCAATAACTAACTAAACGGATTTTCTCTTTCTGCCTCAGTTATTTAAGGTTCCCTCTGAGTAGTGGCTTTAAGTTGCTCTAGTCAGGAATTAAGATATTTGAATCAACAATTCTATTACTTTATTAATTGCTGGAACAAAATAACTAAACAGAGTAATAAACAAAAGCAACTTAAGAGAGAAGGCATGGCGGCAGGAGGCTGCTACTGATGGTCACTTCGCATCCTCAGTTAGGAAGTGGCAAGATGAAAGCTAGTGTTCAGCACGCTCTCCTTTGTATTGAGTCCAGGACCCCAGCCTGTGGCATGGACCCACCCACACTCAGGGTGAGTCATCTCACCTCAGTTAATACCCTTTATATAACTGGTGAAAGCTCAGAGATCTGCTTCCATGATGATTCTAGACTAAGGCAGCTGACAACTTCGTGAGCCATCACAAAGACAGTAAGAGGGGTTTGTAGGTCCCTTCTTCATCCTGGTAGACGGCTTGTATCCAGACCATGAGCAGTTTTCCTTTGCCCTGGAAATGTTATGCTGACCCAAACCCTCGTGGTCTTCTGAGCCCACGGTACTGCTGGAGACAGCAGGAGGGAGAAGGACTTGGGCTGGACTCAGAGGCAGCTCCTGGCAACAAATCTGCAGAGTGATAACCGTTGCAAAGCTACAACAGCCTTAAGCTTTCTGTGCACCGTGTCTTGTGGCTCTCCCGCTTGTATTGTCAGACCATTTGTCTTCTCAGATACGTATAGTTGCATCTCTACAACGTGTGTGTGTGTGTGTGTGTGTGTGTGTGTGTGTGTGTCTGTCTGTCTGTCTGTCTGTCTGTCTGTCTGTACCTCTCATTCTCCCTCCATCTCTACCTTTTTCCATCTTTCGGCCTCTTTCACATCTTGTGTGCATATTCACCTCCTTCTTTTTTTTCTTCTCCCATGTCTAACTTCAGTTCTCATTCCATTTAACTTCTGTCCCCAGATCCTCGGAAGGACCCCACACTGCACTGGGGAGCGGGCCCAGCCTTGGGAAGATCCTTCACACATGGACCGGAGCTGGAGAACGGCCAACTGCGTATCTGTCTCGATGGCATCTACAGGCTGCATATCCAGGTGACACTGGCCAACTGCTCTTCCTCAGGCAGCACCCTGCAGCACAGGGCCACCCTGGCTGTGGGCATCTGCTCCCCTGCTGCGCACAGCATCAACTTGCTGCGTCGGCACTTCGGACAGGACTGTACAGTGGCATTACAGCGCCTGACACCCCTTGCCCGCGGAGATGTCCTCTGCACCAACCTCACCCTGCCTCTGCTTCCGTCCCGCAATGCTGATGAGACTTTCTTTGGAATTCAGTGGCTACACTCTTGACCACGACTCCAGGATGGCTTGTGAATATTTTTTTCCTTTTCAAGTTCTATGTATTTATAAATGTATAGTACACATATCTGTCAGCTGATACCTCCATCTCCCCTTTGCCTCCCTACACTGTTGGGTTTCAAACTCTTTTTAACATATCAAAGCGAACCCCTGGCTTCCAGGTTCTCCCAGCATCCCTCAGTTACAGGGTACCGCTGACATACCCTGCCCTCTAGCCTGAACTTTCCAGCCCAGGGTCTGGGCTTCCCCTCCCCCCAGAAAGCACTTCCCTATATAATTCAGATACTGTGCTCCCGTGCTCACTGGCTCCCATCTCTCTTCTCTCTCTCTCCCTTGTCTTCTCTCTCTCTCTCTCTCTCTCTCTCTCTCTCTCTCTCTCTCTCCCTCCCTCCCTCCCTCCCTCCCTCCCTCCCCCCCCTCCCTCCCTCTCCCTTTCCTTCACCCCCCTCCCCTTCTCCCTCCCTGCATATACAGCTCTCTGTCTCCCCACCTTCTGTCTCCCTGTCTGCAAGGCAATTTCCCTGGCCCCATTCTTTGGGACCAGTGAACCAGGACAGCTGGGACAGTTTGGGACAGCTGCCCCCAAACAAACCTGCCTCTTTACTCTCAATTCGGCTTGAATTGGCTTATTTTGTCAGTAGAGAAAACCTATTGCAACCCATTTCCCTCTCAGCTTCATGTCCTTTTTTTTTATTTTAATTTTGTTCTTAGTAATACTCCTCACCCAGTAATATGGAGGAGGCCTGTGCAGAAGCTGTAGGCTTCTAGGTGGGAAGTGAGCACTCTGGGCTTGACCTTCAAAGCTCCCTGTGATAGGTCACAGCTAGGCCACACCTCCAAAGGGTCCACAGCTACCCTAGATTCAAACCTGAACATTGCAATCCTGGTCCACACAGGCCCCTGGGACTCTCATAATAGAAAATGTATTTAATTCACAGTCAACATCCCCCACCCTTAACACCTTCAGTGTCTTTCAAAAGACTGAGTTCAGAGGCAGCAGAGACAGCTCAGCAGTTAAAGCACCAGCTGCTCTTGCAGAGGACCTGGGTTTGGTTCCAGCACCTACTTGGCAGCTCCCAGCCAGCTCTGACTCCAGCTCCAGGGAACCCAACACTCCATTCTGGGCTCTGTGGGCACAGTGCACACATGGTGCACAGACAGACAAGAAGGCAAAACACCCATGCACAGAAAATTTTTAAAAACTGAGGCCTGGGCCAGGCAGTGGTGGTGCACACCTTTAATCACAGCACTTGGGAGGCAGAGACAGGCGAATTTCTGAGTTTGAGGACAGCCTGGTCTACAGAGTGAGTTCCAGGACAGCCAGAGCTACACAGAGAAACCCTGTCTCAAAAAAAAAAAACAAAAAACAAAAAACAAAAAACTGAGGCCTGTCTGACCATCTAAGCCAACTCTTAACTGTGGGGGCCTGTGAAACTAGAATTTAGCAAGATTTTTCCATGGTAGAAAATAAATCCCAACTGTCAAGAGGGAAGAATGGAATAGGGAGGAAGATGAGGCCAAGGCAAGGTGAAACGCCAGCAGTGCTCCCTCTACTCTATGCCTAGGGTGTGTGTGTGTGTGTGTGTGTGTGTGTGTGTGTGTGTGTGTGTGTGTTTAAATGTCAAAGGGTTAAATGGACAAAGGAAAGTTCATCATTAAACACATGGCTAACCTGGCAGACATCCCTCCTCCGGGCAGCATCTTTTTGTGCTCCAGAGAACAGAACACAGCTCTTGCAGTTTGTATGCAGGATGAAGTTGGTTGTTGTTTAGAGCCAGGATCTCTCCAGGAACCAGAAGTGTACTTCTTCAGTCTAGATTGGCTGGCCAGTGAGCTGCCAGGGTTCCACCCGTGTCCACCATGGGCTTTAGACAAGCGCCATCAGACACAAAGTTTACATGGCTGCTGGAGCTCTGAACACAGGCTTCCCCTGACTGTTTACTTCTTGGTCCTATCCAACAGTCTGCCCAATTCCAGTGGATTCTGGGAACATGTTCATTTAGGCTGTAGCAAATATTCACAGGCAGAAACAGTGAGTGGATTAAAAGGAACCTCTGTTCTCTGCCATGTAAACCATAAAAGGATGTGTTCTTAAGTAAGATAAAAATGACCTCAGTGGAAATACACTGTGATGGGAAAGAGCTCTGATTGTCAAGGTTCGAGCACTGTGGTATTCATAAAGCTTCTAAGGGGAATCTCCACCATCCACACAGGATGATGTCAACAGGTGCAGCCTTGAAACTTCCCCTTCAATGACACCCAGCCGGGTAGTAACTTGATTTATGATACTATGTGACAACTGAGAAGGGCCCATGGTGACACACACCTTTAATCCCAGCACTTGGAAGGCAGAGGCAGGCAGATCTGAATTCAAAGCCACCTTGGTCTACAGAGTGAGTTCCAGGGCTATACAGTGAAACGTTGTGGGAGTTGAGGGAGTGTTGATTACTCTTCCAGAGGACCTGGGTTTGATTCCCTGTACTTTCTGGACTGAACCATGCCTGGCCCAAGGCGTGTGCTCCTTTAAGGTGTATTTGTATCACTGCCAGGAAAACAGTGTATTTCTCCTCAGGATGCTGGCATTGTAAGTGCCAGCTCTATTCTGTTTCTGAAGTCTGTGAGTATAAAGTTGGGCATCACGGCACACACCTGTTATCTCAACATTCCCAGGAAGCTGAGGCAGAAGGTTTACAAGTTTGAGGCCAATCTTGGCTACATAGTGTGCTCTTATCTCAAAAAACAAAACAAAACAAAACAAAACAGAGGGGATGGGAGGGAGAGGAAGAAAGGGGGTGTAAGGGGGGAGAGAGACAGGGAAGAAAGGGAGCATGGCAGGAGAGAAAGGGAGAGAAGGAAGAATGGACATGTAAATACATCACCGCTCTGTTAGTCGCAATTTTTTGACAGGGTATCATTTATAAGATGGAATAGTTACACATATGTGCTTTTGAAACTCTGGATCTAGGACACACACACTGCAAGACAGTCACTTCTGTTCAACAAGTTGAGGTCTCCCATCTCCTCAACTAACCATTTCTCCTGCCTGCATGTTTCTGTTTCTGTGGAAATGCCATCAACAGTTGACATTATTGCCATTGTTACTGCTGAAAGTTCCTACAGTCTTGGCCAGGGCCTCTGACTAACTCAGCTACACAACCAACCTTCTGAGCAGCGTCCCACACGTTCACAGGCTTCTAGGAACTTCAGCCTTCTTACTGCCCATGTCTAAGTAACAATGTGCAGTAGCATTTCATCCAGTCTGTACACCCCAGTAATTGATCCGGCTAGAGCTGAAAATAGAGTTTCATTATGATATGTCCCTACATGGGGCTCACCTTCACACCCACAACACTCTCTTGCCCTCCTCTCACTCCTTCCCTCTACCCCCTGCCCCTTTCCTCTAGGCCTCTGCCTTCCCCCAGTAAATGTCCCCTGGCCTCATCAAATTGGCCCTTCTTGTGTATTTCTCTCTCCAACTGCCTAACACTAGAGAAAAGGAAAGGATAGCTTTGAGTCTGTCTATGTTTGTCTTGTTTTAATAAAATGACCTCCATTTCTATCCATAATACAAACATAACTTAATTCCTTTTTTAAAGGTTTTAAAGAATATGATTTATTTATTATTGATGTGTGCGTGTGATTGTCATCACACATGTGCAGGTCAGAGGACAAATGGAAAATCAGTTCCCTCCTTCCCCTATGCAGCAGGTCCCAGGGATAGAACTCCGAGTCTGCCTTTACCACTGGGACAGCTCGATGCCCACCCTGCCCCCTTTTTTAACAGGGTTTCACATAGTCCAGGTTGGCCTTAGTTCATTCTTCTTTACAGTTCAATAAGACAGCTTCATTTTATACAATGTGTATGTAGACCAAATTTTTTTGAAGACTTATTCATGTGTGGTTTTCTGTAGTGAGAGCCGTGCCCACAGAAGCCAGAAGAGGGTGTAGTGTCCCCTGGAGAAGGAGTTACAGATGGCTGTTAGCGCCAGATGAGTGCAGAATTGAGTTTGGTCCTCTGCAAGATCAGCCCAGTGTTCTAACCACTGGACCGTTGCTCCAGCCTCTCAACCTTTTTTAAGAGTCAGGTATGAGGTTGTCATGGTTATGGTTGGCACTTCCTGCCAGTGCTGCAGTTGGACTCCTTTTGCACACTCACTGCTTTTGCACACTCACTGCCTATCTCTATTGCTAAAGAAACAGATCGAACCTCACCAAGAAAAGAATTTTGCTTCTACTGAAACTACAAGCCAGGGCAGCATCTCTGGTGATCACGTTCTTCAGAGTCCAAAACTAGGACTGTGGTGTGACCTCAGCATGTACCCAAGAAATGACACAGCTGACACATGGCAGACACCTGCGCATGATGGTCATGGCTGCTCCATTCACGGTAACCAAGACGAGTGCCAGTCTATGTGCCTAACAATGTGGGTGATAAGGGAAACGTGGCAGCCTGGTGGGAAGCTCCCTTGCTCTGCAAGCACAGGGCCTGGGTGTGATTCCCACAGCACATCCTTAAACAGATAGGCATAACTCAGGGGAGCCAGAGACAGGAGGATCTCTCAGGGCCCGAGTGTGATTCCCACAGCACATCCATAAACAGATAGGCATAACTCAGGGGAGCCAGAGACAGGAGGATCTCTCAGGCCCTGGAGCCACCAGCCTAGAAAAACAAAAACAAAAACAAAACACCAAACTAAGCAAAGCAAAACAAAACAAACAAAACAAAAACATAGCAGGCTCCAGAATCAGAAGCAGAGAGAAATAGGGACAACCCCAGGCATTCTCCTCTGGCCTACTCACAAGTGCACACAGAATTGGGCACACACCCACCACATATTCACATGCATATGTAGATGCACACCACACATGTGCACACACATACCACATGTGCACACACATGTGCACATACCACACATGTGCACATACATACTATATTAATAATTGTTAAGAAAATGTAATAAATGTGCAATGTACACAAGATAAAAAGAAAGTATGTACATTATACAGACATAGATATATATAAAAATTTAAATATGCAAAAATAAGAAAATCTGAAACACAGTGGACTGTATATATTCTAATTAGATTTCTGTTATCATGATAAATCACTGGAAAAAGCAAATTGGGAGAAGAAAGGGTTTATTTCACTTCATAGCTTACACCTTTGGAGGTCAGGGCAGGAACCTTAATGCAGAGGCCATGGAAGAGTACTGCTTACTGGCTTGCTCCTCATGGCTTTCTCAGCCTGCTTTTCATAGGACCCAGGACCACCAACCCAGAAATGTCCCTACCCACAACAGGCTGGACCTTCCCCATCAATTATCCACTAAGAAAATGCAGCACAGGCTTGCCTAAGGGCCAATCTGATGAGGACATCTTCTCAGTTGGGATTCCTTCTTCCCAGATGACACCAGCTTGTATTGAGTTGAAACAAAAACAACCAGAACAAGTAATAAAGAATGACATTATTCCATTTGCAAGGAAATGAATAGAATTGGAAGCTGTTGTATGAGGTGAAATGAACCCCAGTCGAAAAGTAAGCAGTGTGCTCCACCCGTACAGCCCAGAATACATGTATGTACACAACACACACATGAGACCTGAAAACAGAGAAGAGGCAGGAACCAGCAGCGGGCAGGAACGGAGCCAAGCAAAGCGATTCACCTACTGAACAAAACACCATGATGATAGTCCAATAAAATTGTTAAATTAAATTAAAAGGTAAAAGGACAAAAAAATGCAATAAAAAGTTAAATAAGTGAATAAATGAATGCATAAATCAAATTTAAAAAAGGAATATCTAGCCAGGCTCCTTTGCCTATTTTGAAGCAAGTTTTTGCTGTTTGGGTTTTTGTGGCTGTCCTCTGCTTTAGGGTTTGCTGCTGAGCTGTATACATGTTCCCTGTGATTTTCTGACACTAACCACACATGTTGGGCACTCTGTTTTCAGCTGTCTCCTCTCTTCCTAGAGTCTCTCTGTTCACTATATTAATGGTTCCCTGCTACAGGCAGAAGCCTTTCTCTTTAATGAGAATTCATTTTTCTACTTTCTACTATTTTTGCAGGCAATGGCAACAGGTAATGATGTAAGCTGTTGCCAGGTCCATGAGAGGAGGTTTATGTGTCTATGCATATACCCATGCCTCACTGTTTATCTTGGCTTTGAGATAGATGAGAGACACACAGAGAATAGAGTATCTATGAATGGATAGATGAATAATAGACAGACAGACAAACAGATAGATAGCTAGATACATGGACACGTAGATACATAGATATATAGATACATCTTAGATAGAGACATAAATGCATAGGTCAAGAGACAGATGATAAATATATAGACAGATAATAATACATAGATAGATGCGTATGTACACATACATAAAGAGAGATAGATATATGCATACATATGTGCATAGATACATACATAGATACATAGATAATAGACAGATGTCCTTAAGCCAGCCTGGACTCACTCCCACCATCCTGTTTTCATAAATGAACTTCCAGCTGATCGATTTATCTTGATTTTGTTTATTTGGTCAATTGGTTAGTTGACTGACTTTTAAGACAAGGTCTCATGTAGTTCAGGCTGGCCACAGACTAGCTGTAAAGCTGAATACAACCTCAACTACTGCTTCTTCCTCTACTCCCAAGAGCTGGGGTGCCAGGTGCAATCCCCAGGGCCCAGATTATGTGATTATTTTCATTTTGGGGCTTTTTCCTCTCCCTTGTTGGCTCTGGAGTTTCCTCAGAAGTCCCTGCTACTCAGAATTGTTCCCAATTTTGCCTATCTTGACCCTTGAAGCCCAAGGTCTTCCCAAGATGCCTGCACCACTAGTAACCACACAGGGTCCTCCACTACACCCTCTAAAACCACCTCAGAGCTCCAGACCCTTGAATTTCCTCCAAATTGTCACCATGAATTTGTTTTTCTCCCTTCTCTCTCCTTCCAACCCTTTTATCAATTTCTTCTCTATATGGTCAACAAATCATTCCTGGCACTGTTCCCTCTCCATCCACTCAGCCCTGGGGGATGTTCCAGTAACTTCTTGGGGGTAGAGATCCTGTGGCTAGAAGGCCTTGGATAACAGCTCTCCTTCATGACATGAAGAGAACTGATCACAACTACTAATGATCACTTCCCTTCCTCCTCCATGTTCTTCTTTTCTTCCGTTTGCTCCTTTTCTATCTCTTCCTCTCCCTCCATCACTTCCATCTCCTCCTCCATCCCCTCCTCCATCTCCTCCTCCATCTCTTCTTCCATCCCCTCCTCCATATTCCCCTCCATCTCCTCCTCCATCGCCTCCTCCATCCCCTCCTCCATCTCCCCCTCCATCCCCTCCTTCATCCCCTCCTCCATCTCCTCCTCCATC
>NW_021604564.1:1289533-1293208 GCF_004785775.1 Grammomys surdaster | reverse complement strand
TCCTCCTGCTTCCCACCCCTCCCCTCCGTGAGCCTCCCACCCCCAGCGATGAGTGTCTCCCTCCTTCATCACTTGGCTCCAAGCCCTCTCTTCAGAGCCTTGCTGTGCTCTGTTTCCAGTGTTGAAGTTCCTGACATACTGTGGTCATTCCATTTGTCCAGAGCATTAGTAATTCTGCTAATAAACTGTGTATTCTCCAGGAATCAGCCTCGGGGTCCTCTTGAACCCTAAAACCTAACAGGGTTCATTGTTTTAACACACTTACAGGTAGAGAGACTCTGAAACCTGTCTGCCACAGGTCCTCTGTAAGGACGTGGGCACTCTGATCCACTGAGCCACCTGTCCATCCCTAGAAAGGGTAATTTCTTTTTTTTTTTTTAAATCAAATCATAATTTTTACTTATTCACACAGGGGTTATAAGCACAAAAGGGCAGGACGTGGGGAAGGGAATGACACTGGAGCATGGGTGTTCAGGAGGAGTACAGATATCTTTCAGGCTGGGTGAGGGTTCAGGGACAGGTCACTATGACTCTGCCTATGATTCACTTGTCCTTATCTAAGGCTACCTATTTACCTATTTACAAGGTCTATGACTACTCAGGCTGGTAAATTTCCACAAAAGCTGCCTGTTGACATTAGCTTATAGCCATCTGTTTCAATGTTTTTCCACAGAGACCCAAGACTTGGTGTTAGTATACATGTATGACAGGCCTATTGCTGATTTTAGGCCTTCAGTATATAAGCAGGGCTGCCCCTGACATCTCCTCCCTTCTCTAAGTATAGAAGGGCTGTGGGGATTCTAGTCTTGAGAAGGTGGGAATAGAGGCCTGACCTCCAGTAATTGAAGGGGACTTTGTAATGGCACCAGTCCCCCTGTTGTCCAGTGAGGCATGAGGGCCATACCCATCCTGATGTCTTTTTCCTGGAGAGGGGGTACTTTTGACATCAACCCCTATGCAGTCAGGCTTGTCCCTCAGGGAACCCAGAGAGATATTTTTAACTATTATTTATATTTGAAAGGGTAATTTTTAAAAGATGTGGGATTCCTAGGGTAGGGGTGGAACTACAGAAGATTGTTTTTGAGTAAGAAATTTATTAGAAAAGTAACAGCATGACCACAAAGGCAGACAATGACAGTGTGACTGTATGGTGAAGCTCTTGGGAGCCCTAATGGCAGGAGCCTCCACCCAGTAGGTCCCTGATTCCCAAGTGGTGTGAAGGAAGAGGGAGGTAAAGAGGACAGGCACCCAGCTAAGGTGAACATGGGGGATAGTTACAACCTCACCACCAGCCTTTGGTGTCTGAGGAATCTTCTTACAGTTGGTATCAGGAACCCTAGAGGACAGAGGATTTGAGCAGCATCTGGTCTCTGGTTCCTCGTCCCTAAACCAACGTTCCATGTCTAATGTGAAGCAGCCTGCCTTACACACACTACAGTGTGTCTTTATTGTAAGACTTTCCTACGTACATCTAGCTGGTATATACACAATGATTAAGGTGACTGGCTAATCAACAAAACGGGACGTTCAGGAAATATCTTTGATAAGGGAAAAAGGTGTTTCTTGTGTGACAAGTTAGAATACACAGAAATTTACCCTACAGAGAGATTAACAAGATTCTTTTGTTAGAAGTGTGGCTCTAAGTCCCAGGAATACACACTGAGGTTTCCCAGGCTCAAGGTCTCGGGACCATCACTCCTCTCCACCCCCCCCAAAAAAATGGGGTGTGAAATAAAAATAGAGCCATGTTTATGTCTACAGATCAGGCTGCTGCTAGGGATCACAGTGGTGTCCATGGTTTGTACTGCCATTAGACACCATACTGAGGTCAGTAGCACATGTGATGCTAGAAACCTGCTTCTGCTGACTGGAAAGGAAGGGCAAGAAAGCTACTTTTGCTGTGGTATCAATGATTGAAGACTCACTGTTCAGAAAGAGGGACATAGAAGGCGTCTGTGACAAACCTACCACCGTCCAAAAAATAAATAGCCTAGACAGAAAGCCACTTTCAAATATTGTGATAAAGGGACTGAAGAGATGGCTCAGTGGTTAAGAGCACTTCCAGAGGTCCTGAGTTCAGTTTCCAGCAACCATGTGGTGGCTCACCACCATCTGTAATGGGATCTGATGCATTCTTCTGGTGTGTCTGTAGACACCAACAGTGCACTCACAATAAATAAATAAGTTTAAAAATAAATAAATAAATAAAGTAATGAAATTTTTAAAAAAAAGTATTGTAATAAGCAAGCCAAAGTGTAGCCTCCACAACTGAGGGTTTCCAGTAGGGGTGTAGTTGGGGAAGGACTCAGTTTTCTTTAAGAGGCTGGCCACACTGAGCGTGTGACCATGCTCCAGTGACTATGGGCAACACAAAAATGGACTCTTCCTCTTAATCGTTGTCGTCTTCTTATTTTCCTCCCTCCTCCTCCTCCTCCTCCTCCTCTTCCTTCTTCTTTAGCAGGGTTGGTCAGAAGAATAGAAGGGCAGACCTGGGAGGACTGAGAAATGGGTGTGATGGGTGCATGGTGTGAAATTTCCATAAATCAATAAAAATATTGTATTGAAGAAAAAGAAATAGAAGCAGACTGTTTGAGAAGATGACTAAGCAGTAAGAGCACTCGCTGCTCTTGCAGAGAGCCCAAGTTCAGTTCTTCCACTCACATCTGGCAGTTTACAACTCCTTTGAATCCAGCTCCAGGGGATCTAACACGGTACCCTGTCCTTACTGGACTCTGCACACATGTTGCATATACACACAGACAAGAAAGTAAAAATAAGAATAATAAAAATTTTAACAGGAAACAGGAACCGTCCGTTAAGAAAGGAAAAGACTCCTGAAAACTGGAGTCAGTGAGGTGGGGAAAGTCCCCAGAATTCAGGCCTTTTGGAGAATATGCCCCTTTCAAAACATTTACATAGGACCCACCATGGCTGTAGATCAGGGATTTCCCCACCAGGTGGGAAAGGATGTGTAGTCTTAACATGTGTACCCAGACCTCAGTCTCTCAAATTTGGATCAGAAAACATTCATGGAACTGTGGAGGCTTAAAGCTGTTTTGTCCCTAATCACTGGAAGGTTTCTGTATCCTCACAATACAAGTTTCAAGTTGCTTTGTTTTGTTTTGTTTTGTTTTGTTTTGTTTTGTTTTGTTTTGTTTTGTTGAGTGAAGTGTTAGGGAGGGGAGGACACAAGAGTCTTTGAATACAGCCCCTGTCACAGGGTGGGGGTGGGGGAGATGCCTCGTGAGCTCGGGGTCTTATTCAGAGAAACAGAGTATTGTACAATGACAAATTGGGACAGTAACTAGCAATTACTTTAAATTACTTTGAATTACTTTAAATTATTTTTTTCTTTAGAGACAGGTAAAAACATGGCTTTTAAAAAAAAATACAAGGTCTCACTGTGCTATCCTAGCTGTCCTGGACCTCACTATGTAGACCAGGCTGTCCTGGAACAGAGATCCACCTGCCCTCTGCCTGTTGTCAGTGATGTGTTTATAAAAAGAGAAAGAGAGTGTGTGTGGTGAGGTATGGGGGAAGGGGATGTCTCAGCGGGCCCATGTTGAGGCATCTCTTTCTCCTGAGAGACCAGCCACACACCAGTATAGTATAGGCTAGTTTATTCAGGGCATCGGGAGGGGAGTTAAGAGGGTAGTAGAGGCAGAGAAAGGCAGA
>NW_021604564.1:1282257-1289433 GCF_004785775.1 Grammomys surdaster | reverse complement strand
GGGAGGGGAGGGGAGGAGAGGAGAGGAGAGGAGAGGAGAGGAGAGGAGAGGAGAGGAGAGGAGAGGAGAGAAGAGTAGAAGTAGAGGCTGACCATGAGAACATGGAACATGGAGAAGTGGGAAGGGGGAAGGGACAAGGGGACAGAGGGATTAAGAGATCAAAAGAGCATGAGCAAGAGCGAGAGGAGTGGGCAAGTAGCCCCTTTTATAGTGGGCCAGGCCTACCTGACTATTGCCAGGTAACTGTGGGGGTGGAGTTTAGACAGAATGCTAACATTGACCCCTTCGGTTGTTTGGTTGTTGATTTGGTTTTTGGTTGGTTGGTTGGCTGGTTATTGATTGGGTTTTTGTTTAGTTATTTGGTTGTTTGGTTGCTGATTGGGTTGGTTGGTTGGTTCATTGGCTGTTGATTTGGTTGGTTGGTGGTTGGTTGGTTGGTTGGTTGGTTGGCTGTCTGGTTTGTTTTGGTTTTCCATGAGACAGGTTCTCACTTTCTTGTCCAGGTTGGCACTTTTAATCCTTCTGCCTCAGCTTCCCAAGGGCTGAGACTACAGCAGTGCATTACCACACTAGACTTCACATTCTTGCTTCCTAGTGAGCATTGGGAGGTAGTCAAGTTTGAGCAGCATTAAAAGTCACTGGGGAACACAACTTTAATACCAGGATTCAGGAGGCAAGTAAACCTCCATGATTTCCAGGACACTCAAGGATACAAAGAGAGCCCCTGTCTCAAAAAACAAAAACAAATAAAAATAAAACACAGACCATGAGGCAGATCCCAGATACATGACTACCGGCTTCTAATTCAAGGAACTGACACTTCTGGGCTCTAGTGGGAGGACCATTTGAGCCAGCCAGTTTTCTCTTGCTAGGCACACAGTAAGAGAGAGGGTATCTAGGTAGACAGAGCTTAATTGTCATGTCCCAAGATTTTAGAGGATGCCTCACTTCCTGGTTCTTTTCCAATACCAGACCTCACAGTTTGTTTCCAGGGCATGGGTTCTTTCCGGAAGTTTGCCCAGACATTTCCAGGACTGTCCTGATTAAGATGTGGTCCTGAACTTCTGTGAACAGATGAACCCTGTTGCCCTTGTTCAAGATGACCAATCCAGAGTGGGAACAAAGCTGGCCATACTCACTCCTTCACACACACACTAAATTCCTCAGACCCCCATGAAAGCCCCAGGCCCCATGCAGGAAGGTGACTGATGCCAGCTGCCTGCCATCTTTAAGGACTTTGCCTCTCGCTTGTGACTTTCACTATGAATAAACCCTGGCTTTGCTTGACTTTCCCATTCTCTCTTGCCTGTTAATTTTTGGAAGATAAAAATAACTTATTCCTTCACCCACAGATGATGCTGGTGCTTGTAATCCCAGCACTAGGAAGGCAGAGGTCAGAAAATAGAGTAGCCCCCACCTCCCTTTACCCTAGAGTCTGATTGAACCTTCTCACGAGCTAAGAAACAAAAAATTTAACCCAGGGCTTTCCAAATAGCATAGGCTTTTAAATAAAAATCTCAGTGATGGGTGTGGGGCACCTCCCTGTGAATTGTTGGCCAAGAAGGCCCCAGAAAACCCCAAAATAATACAAGTCTCTACTCTTGATTGCCCGCCAAAAGTAGATAGTTAAAGACCTTATTGCTGAAGACAGCACACATTTTGGATAAGAAATCAATGGTCTTACCCAGCTGTGAACCCCACATGCTACAACACTAACCTGCCAAGTAAGATGCCCACTGCAGCAATAGTGGCAATGACTGCTATGAGGCTAACCCGCTGCTTTCTGATTGGATTTCTGGCCTACTCCACAGGAGAGAGTACCTATCTGCTATTGTGAACCTGAGGAGTGATGAAGCTGGCTGGTATTGTTAATTTATTTTTAGCTTTTTGAGAAGTCTCCACAATGACTTCTAGAGTGTCTGTACCAGTTTGTAATCCCACCAATAGTGAATGAGGGCTTCCTTTTCCCATATCCTCTCCAGCATCTGCTGTCTAATGTTGTGTTTGCTGTTCTGACTGAGGTAAGAGGAAATCTCAAAGCTGTGTTGATTTGGATTTCCCAAAATGCTATTTTTTGTGGTATTTCTTGGCCATTTTTACATCTGCTGAGAATTTTTTGTTTAGATCCCTAGTACGTTTTTCAATTGGGCCTTTTTTTTCTCTTTGCTTTTTGAATTCTTTGCATATTAATTCTCTACTAGACATAAGGCTGGGAGAGACTCTCCCACTCCCTCACCCCGCTGACTGTTTCTTTAGCTGTGCTGAAACATTTTAGATATGGTGTCTCACTAGTCAATTGTTAATTCTTTGGTAAATGCAGTACTATTCAGTAAGTTCCTTTTCTGCACCTCTATCGTGTATGGTCACACTTAAGGTCTTTGATTTGGAGTTGGTTTTCATGTATGGTAGATATGGGGTCTAATGTCATTCTTCCACATGTGGGCATTCAGTTTTCCCAGCACCATTTGTTGAAGATGCTCTCTTTTCTCCATTTTTTTTTTTGTTTTGCATCTTTGCCAAATGTCAGATGGCTGTAGTTACACATATACATACATTTAATTTTTTAAAAGCCACACAGGAGGCACTATGTATACACCACCAAGGCATCATTTTGATCTCTGCACTCCATAACTGCTGACAAGTTTGACATCATTTCTAGGATTTTCTTCCAACTTTTCTGATTTGATCATAGTAAAAAAACAAAAAAGAAAAGCATCCTGTCTTTCAGCAGGATCTTTTCTTTCCTCCTACAGTTCTCTGTCTTTCCATCCAGAATGAGTTAGCAGAACTATCCCTCGAATAATTCTTTCACAATGTGTTCTAAAAAACTGTTCTTTCCCACATGACTTCCCTGAGAATCAGGAGGGTGTGCCACGTTTGACTCATACAAAACTCTGATCCAGATCTCCCAATTCCTTTATATTTGCCTCAAAACACACAAATTAATGTTAAGGTTTGGTCTTTTGCTATGTTAAATACTTGTTCCCCGAGACCACCTGTAGACCCAGGTGATGCTATGTGACCTTGTCCCTCAAGTTATCTCTGATTGGTGACTAACAAAGCCAATAGCTAATAGTTGGGCAGAAAAGACATAGGTGGTGTTTAAGGTTTCTGGGCTTGGAGTTGGAAGAGAACCACAAATGGAACAAGAAGAAGAGAGAAGAAGCATCATAGGGTAAGAATCTTAAAATAACGGCCATGTGAGTTAGTTAATTGAAGTTAAGAGCAGCCCAGAAAAAACATGGCAAATTATATAGTGGGATTATTGGCTGGGAAGTAGACAGAATAGCATAGAGGGTAGGTATCCGCCCATCTCTTGTGCTGATTAAGGCTTATTGTAAGTACAAAGGTTGTGTATGACTTTTATCTGGGTCAAATTTTAAATGGTCAAAGGCAGACTAGAAATACCAAAGGTTGGGATTAAATATTTCAACAACAAATTAATTGCATCTCAATCACACACACACACACACACACAGACACACACAAGCGTACCAACCACACATGAATTAACTTTCTCAGAACCCTACACACTGACACGTCTCACTGTGGGAATAGGCTGACATATATCAAGATAAACTATCCTGAGCTCTGTCCACATTGCCTAACCTTCCTTGCAACCAACTCCTCTCTGCTTCCCCGCTCACTATACAAGAATTTTTTTGCCTCGCTCACTATACAAGAATTTTTTTGCCTGTTTTCTTATAATGCTTATACACTTTTTTGTGTGGTATCAGGGAAAGAATCCAGAGCTTCCTGTATTCTAGGTACAGAATGCAGACTCTCACTGGGAGATTCTAGGCAGGGACTCCACCCAAGCCATTCCCCAACCCCTCTCACTGGGGATTCTAGGCGGGGCCATACCCATGAGCATCAATCCCATCTAGCCAGGAAATCCTGACACCCGATGCCACATGCATCATTATACTCAAGGAGTGACAGGAAAGACAGCAGGTCACATAGCATCTAAAGCCTTTATAAAAAGTATCTGAGCAGGGAGCTCGATAGGAACACGTAGCTGATTCATAGTCATCAGGAGAAAATGGAAAAGAAATCAAGGATTTTGTCCTGGTTATGTCAGCCTGACACAAGTTAGTCATCTGGGAAGAGAGAGCTTCAGTCGAGTAAACCCCTCCATAAGATCAGGCTGTAGGCAAGCCTGTAGGTTATTTTCTTAATGAGTGATTGATGTAGGAGGGCCCAGCCCGCTGTGGCTGGGGCCATCCCTGGACTGGTGGTCCTGGGTTCTAGAAGAAAACAGGCTGTGTAAGTCATGAGGAGCAAGTCAGCAAGCCACACCCTCCATGGTCTCTGCATCAGTTCTCGCCCCCAGATTCCTGCCCTGTTTGAATTCTTGCCCTGGCTTCCTTCAGTGATGGACTAAGACGCAGAAGTGGAAGCCAAATGAACCCTTTCCTCCCCACCTTGCTTTGCTCATGGTGTCTCATCCCAACAATGGTAACCCTGACTAAGACAGATCTGTAATCATTCCAAAAGTCATCGTGGTGATGGATGCTTAATTCTACAGAGAAAACACACATGGAATTACTTCTGATAGAAGCCTTGATTTGTAGTCCAGGCTTGCCCTGAATTAACTGTCCTCCTGCATCAGCTTCTTGAGTGCTGGGGTCACAGGCCTGTGCCCCCATTAGCCAGATTTCTGAGGATTCTTACAAGTTGCTGAATTGCAGTATAAATAGTACATAAATATAAGTTGCACCTCAGTCAAGGGAGGGGCAGAGGTAGAGGAGAGAGACAGCAACCTAGGCCAGTGGCTCTCAACCTTCCTAACCTGTGACCCTTTAACACAGTTCTTCATGTTGTGGTGTCCCCCAACCATAAAATTATTTTTGTTCCTACTTCATAACTATAATTTTGCTACCGTTATAAATTATAATATAAATATATGATATACAGGATATCTGATATGATGAAACCCCTGTGACTCACAGTGGTCATGACCCACAGGTTGAGATCTGCTGGCCTATAAGGTTAAAAGCTCCCACCTGTATATTTTGTCCCCAGAAGACTCTACATGTTCAAATGTGGTTCAGCAATGTCCAAACTCCCAGAAAACACTAAGCAACAGAGTTATTTTGCACTTATCTGCCATTAGGAAAAAGTTAAAGCTAACCCACACTAGTGCCATAGTGGTATACAACTTTAATCCCAGCAGTCAAGAAGCTGAGGCAGGAGGATCTCTGTGAGCTCAAAGCCAGGCTTGTCTACACAGAAAATCCCAGGCCATCCAGGGTTACACAGAAAAACTGCTAAAGAGTTAAATAAAGCTGAAGAGAATGAAAGTCCATTTGTGGCTGTGACAGTAGGGGGCAGAGTTCTGCTTGAAGACAAGGCAGAAGGCACTTGTGTGTAGACAGGAGAGGTGCTTAAAACACTGGGGGTTGTAAGTCATGATGGTACATGGCTGCCATCCCAGCACCCAGGGGGCTGAGGCAGGAGGATCATGAATTTGTAGCCAGCCTAGGCTATGTAAAAAGAGCCTAATCAGGAGAAAATGGGTGGGAAATATACTTTTCTGAAACTTTATGGTATTGTGTGTGCCTGTGTGTCTGTGTGTGTGTGTTCATGTGTGTCCAAATGGGTATGCACATGTGTCTACCTGCCCGTGGACCCCACAGTGAACATTACGCATCTCACGTGACTATTCTCCTTGTTTTCTATTTCTCATTTCTTTTGCTGTGTGCAGTGCTGGGAGTTGAACTGAAGGCCCCGACATGCCAGGAAGGCACTACAGTCCCAGCCCCACTTCAGCTTCCGTCATGACTCAGAGGTAGATCCTTATGATTGCATGGTTCTAGGCCTGAGCTAGCCTGTGAGTCACTGAGTCACCCTCCAAATACTTCACTGAAGAGCTTCTGCTTCCCAGGGAAAGCAGAGCCCCCATAAGAAACAGCGTGAGAGCATGTGCAGCTGCCACAGTTCGTGTCCAAGTTTGAGAGAATTGCAGGATGGCTTTGCTCATTTATTCGTACATTGATCTCATACATGAATTTCACATATGTATACAATGTATTTATTTGAGACAGGGTCTCATTATGCAGCCCTGGCTGACCTGAAACTCCCTATGTAAACCAGGCTGGCCTCCAGCTCAGAGACCTTCCTGTCTCTGCCTGTGCTGGGGTTAAAAATGTGTGCACACAACATCTGGCATCTTTTTAAAGATTAGTTTGTATTGTTATGTATGTGTATTCATGTGGGTGTGTCTGTGTGAGTGTGCACGCTTGCATGCTGGTACTCTCAGAGTTATGATGAGGGCATCTCATCACATGGAGATGGAGTTATACTCAGTGGTGAGTCTTTCAGTGTGGATGCTGGGAACTGAACTCAAGTCCTCTGGAAGAGCAGAAAGTGCTCCTAACCACTGGGTCACCTCTCCGGGTATTCCTCAGACACATATTCAACGTATCATTCACCCCACTCTCTCCCACCAGGCTCACTTCAACACATCCTGTCCCAACTTCATGTGCTTTGTGTGTGGGGGGAGGGGTGGCTGTTGGATTGCCTGTGTCACAGTGAGTGCCCCAACCAGGCATCTATAAGCAGCCTAATTGGACTCAGTGGGTTATATTCTTTTAAAAAGTAGCATTTTAAAATGTCTCACCTCCTAGTCCAAGCAGTTCTTAAATTAATTTTTGGTAACCCAGGTTGGCTTCAAATTGCTCAGCCTCACAGTTGGTGGGAAAATAGCCAAGCACAGTTCACAACTTGACTATGACACAGTTCAACATCTCACCAGTAACACTGCAAGGGCACTGCCCAGTGGCCTATTCTACAGAGATACACAGAACAGTGTTAGAATTAGCATCTAATTAAGACCCGGCCTGAGGGTGTGGCTCAGGGGTAGAGCCTCTGCCTAAAATCCCCCAGTGAGGAGCTGGGGTGTAGCTCAGCAGTAGACTTGTGTAAAGGCCCCAGGTTCCATCTCTACCTCTGCAAAACACAGTATATAAAGAGGTAACTCCAACAGTGCTAAGCGACTCTGATTCCGGTGACTTAGTCAATAACAAGTCTTTTCTTTCAATATGTGTTAGTCTGGATTTCCGTAGAAATAGAACCAACAGATAATTTTCAGAGTAATCTTTTTGGTTTGTTGTGGATTGGGTTTGTTTTGTTTTGTTTTGTTTTGTTTTGTTTTGTTTTGTTTTGTTTTGTTTT
>NW_021604564.1:1241796-1282247 GCF_004785775.1 Grammomys surdaster | reverse complement strand
TTGTTTTGTTTTGTTTTGTTTTGTTTTGTTTTGTTTTGTTTTGTTTTTTCAAGACAGTCCTGGAACTTACTCTGTAGAGCAGGCTGACCTGGAACTCACAGAGATCTGCCTGCCTCTGCCTCCCAGGTGCTGGGATTAAAAGCATACACCACTGCCCAGTGGGGAATTTTTGTAGATTATTTCACACAGTACATATGTAAGTGTATATGCATGTGAGGGTATGTGTGTATGTTAGTGTATGTGTGTATGTGTGACTGTGTATGCATCCACGTGAGGGTGCATGTGAGTGTCCTCATGCACCTTCACATGGAAATGGGATCAGGAATCAGGTCTCCCTCCACTGCCCTCCACCTCATTGTCTCTAGATGTGGACTTTCTGAGAACCAGGAGCTGCCCAATCAGTTAGACTGGCCATGGTTGCCACTGAGCTCTCAGCACCTGCCTATCTTCTCCAGTGCTACGAATGCAGGCACCTACAGCCATGCACAGGTAGAGAGTCGAACCTAGGTCCTCACAGTCGCCCCTAAGATTGGTCCCCTCAGGTGACGTCAGGACAGGAACTTCTCCAGATCACCTCACAGAATAAGACATTAACCAACTCGAGCCCTTCTTGAACATGTTGGGAGCAACAAAGACCTCTTCCTTCTACTTCAACCTAAAGCTTAGGTTTTATGGAGAGAGGGAGACAGAGCAACAAAGACATAAGAGGAGGAAAAGAAAGTTCTATCTGAAGTTAAATTAGACCTTTACAGTCCCTAACACATGCCACTACCCTCAGAAAGGACACATATGTGTGAACATACACAACAAATAAACATGTGAGTTAAAATTTGTAAGTCATTCGGGTAGTAGTGAGCATTCTGAGGCAGATCAAAGGTTCAGAGACTCACCTGGGACACACCAGCCCTTGTCTCAAACACTCAAGCAAAATATGATTGTGATGGGAAAAGTTAAAGCCCGGTGTGACAGCAGGTGCCTGACACACCAGCACCGGGAGGCTGACGCAGGAAAGGTCCGTTCAAATTCCTCCTTAGCTCCATAGAGCTTCAAAGCCAGCCTGGAAAACATGAGACAGTCTCCAATTTTAAAGCAAAACAAAAAACCTGAACAACAGAAAACATAGAAAATATTATGTTATATAAACTTCATCATGATAAAAACTTTGATAAAATATATAGGCTTACTATGTCACTAAGTAATAATGGTGGCTTCTGAGGCCATGTGTTTCATAAATGTATACACATGTTTTAGTTTCTTATTTCCTTTTAAGTTTTTATTAATTCTTTGTGAACTTCACATCATACACTCCAATCTCACTGCATCTGCCCTGTGCCATTGCAGCTGCCTCCCTAAAAGAAAACAAAAAATTATAAGGAAATAATAAAAATTTAAAAATTGAAACATCTTGCTGTGGAAGCTACAGTGTGGACAGTGTGCTCTTTTCCTCAAACAGTTTTACCTGCAAATGTTTACTGCAGTGGGCCATGGGTCTGGTTTGAAACCTCAGGCTTCTGCTACAGTATCAATACTGGATCCTCCCCGGGACTCCGCACAGATATCCTGTATCATGAGGATACTGTAACTTTGGATCTTCACACACTCCAGCAGTTCATAGATGGAACAGATGTTGTGGTGGGCCAACTCAAAGCCCTGGATTGGGGCCTGGGTGATGGCTGACTTGGTCAGCCTGCCAGCTCTCCTGCTTTGCCCAGGCAAGGGGCAGAACCAGCTCACCCAGGCTAATTTAATTGAATATTTTATTTATTTACAGTTCAAATGTTATTCCCTTTCTCAGTTTCTTCTCTGCAAATCTCCTATCCTATCTCCACCCTGCTTCTATGAGTGTGCTCCCCCACACACCCTCTCCCACCTCACCACTCTAGCATTCCTCTACACTGGGGCATCAAGCCTTCACAGGACCAAGGGCCTCCTCTACCATTGGTGCCAGATAAGGCCCCCTTCAGCTCCTTCAGTTCTTCCCCTAACTCCTCCATTGGGGTCCCTGTGCTCAGTTCGATGGTTGGCTGCAAGCATTTGCATCTGTATTGGTCAGGATCTGGCAGAGCCTCTCAGGAGACAGCTGTATCATGCTCCTGTCACAAGCACTTCTTGGCATCCGCAATAGTGTCTGGGTTCGGTGTCTGCATGTGGGATGGATCCCCAGGTGGGGCAGTCTCTGGATGTCCTTCCCTTCAGTCTCTACTCCACTCTTTGTCCCTGTATTTCCTTTAGACAGGAGCAATTCTGGGTTAAAATTTTGGAGATGGGTGGGTGGCCCCCTCCCTCAACTGAGAGGCCATGCCTAACCTGTGGATATGGTCTCAACAGCTTCTCCCTCCCCTTTGTGGGATATTTCAGTTAATGTCATCCCCATGGGGTCCTGGGAGGCTCTTGCTTTCCTGGCACCTAGGACTTTCTGATTGCTACCCCTAGTTCCCCATCCCCCATTGATACACACGTCTGTTCAGTTTCCTGACCCTCTGTACACCTCCTCCCATACCTGATTCTTCCCCTCTTTTTCCCTCCCCCTCTTCTCTTTTTCCTAAGTTCCTCCCACCCTCTACTTCCCTTGATTATTTTGTTCCCCCTTCTAAGTAGGACTGAAGCATCCACTCTTCAGTCTTAAGCTTGATGTAGTTCAGGAGTTGTATCTTGGGTATTCAATGCTCTTTGCCTAATACCCAGTTATCAGTGAGTATATACCATGTGTGTTCTTTTGTGATTGAGTTACCCCACTCAGGATGATATTTTCTAGATCCATCCAGCCTTTTACTCTAAAGTAGTGTCTGTCACTGAGGTGCGTTTCCTTTATGCAGCAAAATGCCGGGTCCTATTTACATATCAAGTCTGTTAGTCTGTCTTTATTGGGGAATTGAGTTCATTGATATTATTAAGGAATAGTGATTCCTTAGGAAACTACACCCTAGAAAAAGCAAGAAAGTAATCTTCTTTCAACAAACCCAAAAGAAGATAGCCACACAAACATAAGTCTAACTCTAACAGCAAAAATAACAGGAAGCAACTGTTGGGAGCCGACTCTGAGCAGAAAGCAACTATCATCCTTGCAGCCATCTCGAACCATGTACCCTGACAAGAGACTTGTTTTCAGCAGCCTACAATAGCTGAGCACACTCTGATAATTATCTTACTTTTCTTACATATCTTGTTTTGTTGTTTATTGCCCCCAGCTGCAGGGTGCACAGGGTAAAGTGTCTTCGGCTGCGTTCCCCTGCTTGTGCTTATATATACCCATGATTTCCTTTCAATTGAGGCGAGGCTTGAGGAGAGACTTGACCAGACTCTGTCTTGTCTCCATTCTTCGAGTCTCTGTCCCCACTCTCTCTCTTGCTAGGCCCTGACCCGAGGACCTGAGCAGCAGAACGGGCCGTTACAAAGTGGCGCTCAACTCGAGGCAGCAAGAACGAGAGACCCAGTGAGAGACCCAGTGAGGGACGTTACCAGAAGAAGTGTTGACTGAAAATTCAGAAGTGAAACAGAGGTGATTGCCATGGGAACCTGCCGTGTGGAGACCAGTAGGTCATAGTAATGATAATGGGGCAAGAAATAAGTCAGCCTGAATTCAACTCTCTGTTTTTGTTTTGTTGTTTGCTGCTTACATGTGTTAATTGTTTGCTTCTGTTTCGCTGTTTAAATGCTGTCTTTCATGTTCAAAAGAAAAGGAAAAGCATAGAATCCAAAATACGACCAAAGGTTGAAGTAATTGATTTGTCAGAGCCGGATTGTGCTGACCTAGAGGAAGAGGCAGCCAAATATTACGACCCTGAATGGTCCTCTTCCCGAAGGCCCCCTCCCTGTGCTCCTCCACCTCCAGATGCTCCTGCTATGGAGATGGTGGTTGAAGATCACAGAAAGGAGTTACAGGACAAAATTTCTTTTCTTAAACAACAAATTTCTCTTCTTAAACAACAAATAGAATTAGAGGAAGACTATTAGGACTTAATTAATCAGCTACAAAAATTAAAGACAGAGAAGAGGTCTCAAGAGGGCAAGGAAAATTCCTCAGGTCCTCGAGTTCCTCAACCCAGAGTCCAAAGGCAGCCCCTGTCCTCTGGTTTTAGTACAGATCAGCCAGAGGAGGGAGAGGCTGAGGTTTTCCCTGTATCAGAGACTAGAGATGCTCAAGGGGTTGCGTGGAGACATCACACAGGGTTTAACTTTCAAATTATTAAAGAATTAAAAAATTCAGTGGCACAATACCGTGCCACTGCTCCCTTTACTCTTGCAGTCTTAGAATCTGTTGCAGAGGAGTGGCTGACTCCTGGTGATCAGGATACTCTAGTGAGAGCAGTTCTTAGCGGTGGTGACCATCTTATTTGGAAATCAGAATATTATGAGAATTGTAAAGAGACAGCTAGGAGAAACATTCAGGCAGGCAATGGTTGGTCCTTTGATGCCTTAGTAGGAGAAGGGCAATTTGCTTCTAGTGATAACCAGATGCAAAATGACCCAGGCTTATTCGCTCAAATTCAAAATGCGGCCATGAAGGCTTGGCGCAAACTCCCAGTAAAGGGAGACCCTGGTGCATCTTTGACCTCAGTCAGACAAAGGCCTGACGAACGATTTTCTGATTTTGTTCATCAATTAATGACAACAGCAGGAAGGATTTTTTGGTAATGCAGAAGCAGATGTAGATTATGTGAAACAGCTTGCATATGAAAATGCAAATCCTGCCTGCCAAGCGGCCATTAGACCCTATAGGAAAAAGACAGACCTTACTGGGTATATCAGACTCTGTTCTGACATAGGGCCCTCTTACCTACAGGGCTTAGCTATGGCAGCTGCCATGCAAGGACAATCAGTGAGATTTTTTGGCAAGCAGAGACAAAAAGGCCTGTTTTAAATGTGGCAAGCCTGGACACTTTACAGAAGATTGCAAGGCAGAAAATGAGTTAACCCAGAGACAGCCTAGAAAACAGCCTGGCCTATGCCCATGTTGCAAACGTGAAAGGCATTGGGCTAGTGAATGTAGGTCCAAGACAGATAGATGCACAAGGAAACACTCTTTCCCATAATCAGGGAAACGAGAACAGGGGCCAGCCCCAGGCCCCGAACCAACACAAGCCAAAACAGGCTTATGGGGCAGTCAGTTTCATACCAGCAAACAACCCCTTTCAGAACTTAGTCGAGCAACCCCAGGAAGCACAGGACTGGACATCAGTTCTGCCACCCACATAGTATTAACCCCAGAAATGGGACCTCAGGCTTTACCCACTGGAGTGTTTGGACCACTCTATCCAAATGTGTTTGGCCTGATAGTGGGAAGAAGCAGTGCTACTATGCAGGAACCTGGCTTTATTACCTGGGTAAAGAGTGGGAGGCTAGACAAGGTTCCCTTTCTGAGGAAGCCACATTCTAAAGAGTTGGAAGAGGAGTCACCAAGGAACTCTGTGATACAACCCTGAATAGTGACACTTGCTGGAAGCAGGAGGCCAGAACAAGTGGCTGCATGCCACAGGGTAGACATTCCAAGAGAGGTCTGAGAAGGTGACCAGAGCAGAGATCTAGGAACTCACAGGGACACTTCTAAAGGAAACACCAGTAGGTGAAGGTGTGAAAGCCCTGCACAGTCAGGAGCTTGGTGTGTGAGGAAGAGTCAGGATGAGATGATGGTCCAAGCACAGAGAGGGGTAAGGGTAGGGGGATGGAGCCCAGAGTCTTAGAGGATTCAGGGACAAAGTTGGACATGTTTTAACAGGATTCCTCCTTGAGATTGAGAGGTGAGGGAAATCAGGGAGTGTGAGAGAGATGCTGTAGGTTCTAGAAATGTACTAAGGAAGTACTAGCAGACATCCTAAGATGGCCTTCAACTAAGGGAGATCTGCTTACTTCCCCCGAGTAGCGCTGGGATAGAAAGTAAGTACACCCATCCCAGGCTTCCATTATATTTACACACAGATCTTCCTATGTATTCCATGCTGTTAGCATTCTGACTAAACTCCACCCCACAGTTACCTGGCAACCAGGTATGCTCCTCCCCATAGTTACCTGGCAACAGCCAGGTAGGCCTTGCCAACTGTAAAAGGTTCTACTTGCCCCTCTTCTCTTTCTTGCACTCTTGCTCTCTTGATCTCCTGCTCTCTTGCCTTCTTGCTCCCCCTTCTGTCCTCTTGCCCCTCCCCCCCCCACGTGCTCATGGCCAGCCTCTACTCCTCTTCTCTCTCTCTCTCTCTGTGCCTCTACTACCCTCTTAACTCCCCTCCCCATTGTAACGGCCCGTTCTGCTGCTCAGGTCCTCGGGTCAGGGCCTAGCAAGAGAGAGAGTGGGGACAGAGACTCGAAGAATGGAGACAAGACAGAGTCTGGTCAAGTCTCTCCTCAAGCCTCGCCTCAATTGAAAGGAAATCATGGGCATATATAAGCACAAGCAGGGGAACGCAGCCGAAGACACTTTACCACGTGCACCCTGCAGCTGGGGGCAATAAACAACAAAACAAGATATGTAAGAAAAGCAAGATAATTATCAGAGTGTGCTCAGCTATTGTAGGCTGCTGAAAACAAGTCTCTTGTCAGGGTACATGGTTCGAGATGGCTGCAAGGATGATAGTCGCTTTCTGCTCAGAGTCGGCTCCCAACAGTTGCTTCCTGTTATTTTTGCTGTTAGAGTTAGACTTATGTTTGTGTGGCTATCTTCTTTTGGGTTTGTTGAAAGAAGATTACTTTCTTGCTTTTTCTAGGGTGTAGTTTCCTTCCTTGTATTGAAGTTTTCTGTCTATTATCCTTTGTAGGGCTGGATTTGTGGAAAGATGTTGTGTAAATTTGTTTTTGTCATGGAATATCTTGGTTTCTCCATCTATGGTAATTGAGAGTTTTGCTGGGTATAGTAGCCTGGGCTGGCATTTGTGTTCCCTTAGGGTCTGTGTGACATCTGCCCAGGATCTTCTCGATTTTATAGTATCTGATGAGTCTGCCTTTTTATGTTACTTGGCCTTTTTCCCTTATTGCTTTTAATATTCTTTATTTTGTGTGTTTGGTGTTTTGACTATTAATGTGACGGGAGGAATTTCTTTTCTGGTCCAATCTATTTGGTGTTCTGTATGCTTTTTGTATGTTTATGGACATCTTTTTCTTTAGGTTAGGGAAATTTTCTTCTATAATTTTGTTGAAGGTATTTACTGGCCCTTTCAGTTGGGAATCTTCACTCTCTTCTATACCTATTATCCTTAGGTTTGGTCTTCTCGTTGTATCCTGGATTTCCTGGATGTTTTTGGTTAGAAGCTTTTTTTATTTTGCCTTTTCTTTGACTGTTGTGTTAACGTTTTCTATAATATCTTCTGCACCTGAGAGTCTCTCTTCTATCTCTTGTATTCTGTGGTGATGCTTGCATCTATGACCCCGATCTCTTTCCTAGGTTTTCTATCTCTAGGGTTGTCTCCCTTTGTGGTATCTTTATTGTTTCTATTTCCATTTTTAGATCCTGGATGGTTTTGTTCAATTCCTTCACCTGTTTAGTTGTATTTTCCTGTAATTCTTTAAGGGATTTTTGTGTTTCCTCTTTAAGGGCTTCTCCCTGTTTACCTGTGTTCTCCTGTGTTTCTTTAAGGGAGTTATGTCCGTCTTAAAGTCCTCCATCATCATCATGCAATGTGTCTTGTTTTTCTGCTGTGTTGGGGTATCCAGGGCTCAAGGTGGGAGAACTGGGTTCTGATGATGACAAGTAGCCTTGGTTTCTGTTGCTTATTTTCTTGCCCTCGCCTCTCTGGTGTTAGCTGGTCTTGTTGTCTCTGACTGTGGCTTGTCCCTCCTGCAAGGCTGTATGTCAGCACTCCTAGGAGACCAGTTCTCTCTGAGAGGAATTTGGGTATGGAGAGCTGTGGCACAGAGTCAGCTCTGGGGTTCAGACAAAAACTGGAAGGATCCTTTTGCAGGCTGCTCCTCAGTTCCTGTTTCCTGAGGGCTCCCGGTAGGTCCCTCTTGGGCCAGGTATTTGAGCAGAAGTGGTGGTCTTACCTGTGTGTCAGGTGTGTCAACACTCCTGACAGGATTTGGATATAGAGAGTTGTGGTCAGGGTCAGCTCCAGGCACAGATGAAAAACAGAAGGGGTAATTTAGTTTTTAAGATATATATTTTTGTTGGTGTTTTGGGGTTTTTTTGTTTTTGTTTTTTGTTTTTTGATATATGGTGTCTCTGTATAGCCCTGGCTGTCCTGGAACTTGCTCTGTTGACCAGGCTGGCCTCAAATGCACAGAGATTGCCTGCCTGTGCCACCCGAGTGCTGAGATTAAAGGTATGCACCACCACTGTCCAGCAGTTTATATTAGTTTTATGAGTGTATATGTTTATCTGTGTGCAGGTATGTACACGTGTGCATGTAGTACTCATGAGAGCCAGAGAAGGCAAAGGATCCTCAGAAACTGGAGTTCTAGGCCACTACAAGCCAACATGTGGATGCTGGGAACAGAGCCTACATCTTTGGCAAGAGCTGCCAGTGATCCTAACCACTAAGCAGTCTCTGCTCTCCACCAGCTTTTGTTTTCTATTTGATTAAATGGCTTCTTAAAAAGAGCACTACTGTTTATTACAAGATGATTTTTTTTTTGAGACAGGGTTTCTCTGTTTATCCCTGGCTGTCCTGGAACTCACCTCGAACTTACAGAAATACACCTGCCTCTGCCTCCTGAGCACTGCAATTAAAAGCATGTGCAAGTATGCCTAGTTTAGGAGACAGACTTTATCAAAACATCTTATATTCATGTAAAAAAATCTCATTCAATAAGTAAATATTTTAATTAAGTAAGAAAAACAAATTTAACCAACCTAAAAAAATAAATCACAATTTATAAAAATAAAAAGAAAGGAAAAATTTATAGTTTTAATCTATAGAAAAATTTATTCTTGGGAAATTAAACTTGTGCCAGTATTAAGCCAATGACTTCCATTGAGAGGCTGGCTTCAGTTGAGAGGGGTGCTTCAAGCTTGAGACCAGCCTGGGCTACAAAAAGACCTTATGTCAAAAACCAAAACTTCCTACCTTAGGAGAAATGAGCATGTTTTAGGAGGCATGTGTGAGAAACAACTACAACATTCATTCACAGGCTAGACCTGATAACAGTCCAGATGTTGGAGAATGAGCCATGTGCCTAGTTAAACATCATTTGACCATGAAAAAGGAAAGGCCAGCCTTGGCTGCTTGAGAACCTGTCTCAACGCATACATGAACATGACACGTGACACTATATGTCCCAGCAAGTCCAAAATTTGTCAAAGCAAATCTTATAAAGTCTTTTATATTGTTTCAGTTTGTTATTTTGTTGTGTTGTATTATTTGTTTTTTTTTCTAAAACAAGGTCTGTAACTCTGTCTCCAAGCTCATAGTAATCCTCCTGCCCCAGACTCTTTTTTATAAAACAAAAAGTATTTATGTGTTCTTGCATACTTTAATGCTACTGCACACGTGAGGAGGTGAGAGGACAACTCACTGAAGTTAGCTATCTCTTCTACCATGAAGGCTCAAAGTATCTAAGTCAGGTCATAGCTGTTATAACCTTTACCTGCTGAGCCATCAAACACACACACACACACACACACACACACACTTCTAACATTCTATCATTGACCCAGTTTGACTTCGGAGATAGTCTCTCATTGAACCTAGATTCTATAGTCTCTCATTGAACCTAGATTCTAATAGGCTGGCTGGCCTCAGGGGTCCCTAAAGGAGCAGACCCTAGGGAAGCAATGCAAGCCTGTGCCTCCATGCCAGGCTTTACTCTGTCACTTCTGGGAATTTATCTCAGGTCCTTACAGGTCCACAAGCTTTACCCACTGAGCCATCTTTTCAGCCTTGTCCCACGATTGTGTGGAAACAATCCTACTGGGACTCAATGCTCTGTCTCAGTAGCAGGAACATCGGGGCCACCTCTATGTAAACACCAAGGGTCACACAGCCACAAAAGCCTCTCCTGCAGGAAGACCTAATTGAAGACTGCCTGAGAGATCAAGGATTGCTGGTGCAGACAATGCCAGCCAATCAGGAACTGATGTTTAGAAGAGATGCTTTCTTGGGACCAATGGGGGCTCGGGTGGAGGGTATTAAAGGAGCTTGCAGCAGTGTTCAGAGAGCCCAGAGTCCATGTTGTCGACTCCGAGTTACCTTGCCCCGCAACCCCCAAGAGCAGGTAGGGTTGGGCTGTGAGTAGTCCAAGGCGCAGGTAACATCTGGCACCCAACGGGTAGATGGGACTACTTATTGTCCTTGTTTTGTGGCTGCTTGAGAACCTTCCTTTCTGGGGAGTGGTTTTTGCCTGTTGCTGAATAGACTGTGCTCATGGTTCGACCTGATCTGCTCTTCTCCTCAGGTACTGCTGTTGTGCCCTTCAGTTGCTTCTTCGGTGAGGAGTTGGCCCCTTAGTGTTTTCCCTTGTGGATCCTGTGAAGGGTGAGCGTGTGGACCTCATTTCTGTCTTGTCTTTTCTGTCTGTCCATCCCAGTAATCTCGCTTTTGGTCTTGGTTCAGTTCAAGGGGAAGTGTGCAGCGGCCATCTTTTCATTTTTCTTTGTCTTTGGGTGTGTGTGCTGCGGTAAGCCTGCAGCAGCCATCTTTTCAGTCTTCTTTGTCTTTGTCCACTCATTTTCACTTTTGATCTGGATTCATTCTGGTACCTGACATAGGGGCTAGTTTCCCAGGTGGTGTTACCAGGGATCAGCTCCCAAATGCCTTTTCCTTCCTGGGTATACTGTCCAGGCATAAGGTCTTTGACCTACACTTGAGGGAGTCCCCTGCTTAGTATACCATGACTTTCATCGTCTCTTCTGTCACATTTGTCATATATATGTTCATCATTTGTTTCCTTTGTGATTGTCATCATGGGTTCCCTCACCTCCACCGTCAAGGAACCCCAGATAGGGCTCTGAAAATCCTTCTGGTTACTCATGGTCTCAAGGTTAAGACTCACAACCTGGACCAATTTGGGGAGAAGGCTGCTATATTGACCCCCTGGATACCCCCAAGAATGTGTGGGACTATGACCACTGGTCGCGTGCTCTCTTCCATGGTGGCAAGCACGAGGTACAGTCTAGGATTATTCGTCCTTCGTTCTTTGACCCCATCCTCCTTGAAGTCACCACCAGTCTTAAGAATTCTTCCCCAGAAGAAGTGGTAGCTGCCCATAACGAACACTGCCAGGATCAGGCTACTATTCATCTTCCCATTACTGACCCTGTCCCACTTTCTCCGGGCAAACAGTTTGATTTTAGTGATGAGAATGAGAGTACCACTGCTCCAGCCCTCAGCAGTCAGGCTCCAAGCCATCCTCTAGCACCAGTGTCCAAGGATCCCTCAAATGCCCACTTTCATGAGACTTTCTCTCACTTGGGAGCACTGCCAGCCTGCACTAGGAATTCCAACATGAGGTGGACATTGGTCAAATCAAGGTTATCTTCATCAATTCCTAGCAAACCTTGAAAACGTTGCCACTGCTGTTTGACCCCTCATGGTTCAGAGAGTTTGCTGAGGTGTTTTTCACCTGCTCCCAAAATCTGCATTGCTGACTCTGTGCCACCTCACCTCCAACCCCCAAGGGCAGATAGAGTCAGGCAACAAGTTGTCCAGAGCACAGGCAACATGTCTCCAGCCCTGCTTCATTCAGAGGAGGCTGCCCCATTACCTTAGGCCCCAGGGCTCTCTACAGTACTCTACCCTGGCAGCTATGTGGCTGCCTGAACCCTAACACTTAAGAAAGGCACAGCCCTGCCTGTGGGGTTGTGGGGTTGTGGGGTTGTGGGGCAGGAGGCAAGCCTTGAGGGTACAAAGGCCTCTCAGCATTCTTCTCTGCTCTTGAATGACAGCGTGGTCCAGTGTCCCTGTGGCTTAAATGAATGCCAGAAACATGGGAGCCTGACTGTCACATGCTTCTGTCTGCTTCTTCTCTACAGACCACCTTCCTCCCCTGCACCCTGACTGAGAAGGCTCACTAGATCCCAGCCTCACATCAGCAGTCTCTGTATGAAATGGTGTTTAAAGGGCTCTATGTGGCCTTGCATGCAGGAGGCCCTGGGCTCCAATCCTTGCCCCAGCTAAACCTGCCCAGTGGGGCCCTGGAGGCAGAAGGCTGAAGGGTTAGGAGTTCAGGGTCACCCTCAACTATGTAGCAAGCTAGAGGTCAGCCTGGGCTACACAAGACCTAGATTGAAAAAAAATAATAAAAGAATGATTTTTGACACACATTTTTCAGAACATGGTCTCTTTGCTAGGGACAGATCTTACTAGAGGAAGTTTCCTAGCTTGAATGAGGACCTGGGCTCCAGCCCACCCACACTCCCCCTCAGTGAAAACACCCTCAGTGTGTGTGTGTGTGTGTGTGTGTGCATGTGTGCATGCATGCAAAATGTTGGGTATGTCTGTGGTGTGTGCACATGAGTGTGCAGGTGAAGATAGAGTCAGAGGTCTGAGATTCATGTGAATTCTGCTTTCCTTCCTTTCACTCTCTACCTTACTTTCTTTGTTTTATGTTTTGTTTGTTTGTTTTTTGACACAGGGTCTCACTATACAGCCCAGCCTGGGCTGGGGCTCACAATGTCGACCAAGCTGGCCTCAAAATCATAGAGATCCATCTGCCTCTGCCTTCCAAGAGCAGGGGTTAAAGGTGTAGCAGTCTGCCCACCTTTGTATCTTACTTTTTGAGGGGAGACTGACCTTTGCTAGCCAGGCACCACTGAGCTCTAGAGATCCTCCTGGTTGTACCTCCCCAGCTCAGGGATTACAAATTCAATTGCACCCAGATTTTGTTTAAGTTCCGGTCTCATACAGTACAGAGAGACCTTTACCCACTGTGCCATTTCCCTGATCTCTCCTCTGGTTCTCCAAGAACTATACATAAGCTCAAGTGGCAAGACCTCATAACATTAAACCCAAATTAGGACCCACCCACAGAGAAGTGAGCAGAGGTCACAGAAGGCCCCAATGAGCAGGGAGGCACAGGCAGTCCCTGTCCCTGTGTCCATGGGCTCTGCTGTCCTCTGAGTTTACAGATGGGACAATGTGAACAACGTAACAACCTTAATGATTCCGACGAGGTGAGAACCTGGGTGTGCCAGGTCCTGTGGCACATGCCTGTTATCCCAGCTACTCAGGAGGAAACGCAAGAGGATGAAAAGTTCAAGGAAAGCCTGGAAAGTTAGTAAGACACTATCTCAGCATAAAAATTAGATTAAAAGAAAAAGGATGATGGATTAGCCCCATGAGGGGCTGAGAGCATGGTCAAGGGTGGAACACCCACCTAGAATCCCCCTCTGAGGGGTGACTCAGTGGTCAGCACTTACCATGCAGGAGAGTCCAACCCTCACCACCACAAAAGATAAATAAAATCCAGCAGCTGTGTTCAGGATCTCTCAAGTTCCTCATTTGTCTAGCTTTTGAAGCTGATGTGATTGCATCACACCCATTCATGCTAGAGAGGAGAACTCTCAGGAAACCACCACAGGCCTCATGATTCAAAATCTGGTCGGCATTCTCATTTCTCCTCGTAATGACTTTCAGCAGTACCGGACACTCCAGCCCATGAGTTCTCATTTCCTTCTTGAAATGCAATCCCTGGTGTCCTCACTTGTTTAACCAGCACAGGGGATGGAACCCAGAACCTTGAGCACACTACACAAGTACCCTGACCTTGGGTGATTAAGATAAGGTCTCCCAAGAGCCCAGGCAGGGCCTCAGCCTCCTGAGTGATGGGACAAATGTCACTACCATGCTGAGCTGGTGGTGCATGCCTTTATTCCCAGGACTTGGGAGTCAGAGACAGGCAAATCTGAGTCCAAGTCCAGCCTGGTCTACAGAGCAAACTCCAGGACAGCCAGGGCTACAGAGATCATTTGTTAAAAAAAAATACACACACACATATGTGTATGTATATATATATATATATATATATATATATATATATATATATATACACACACACACACACACACACACACACACAGAAATTCTCAGCTGTACCATTCATTCCACTATCCCTGTTCTAGAACATTCCATATCCTCTTCATGAGTCTCTGCCTCCACTCCTGCTCCCCCCTTTCAAGCCCATCTTGGAAACTAAGCAGTCCTCCAATAAGCAGCTAGATGTCTGTTCTCTTGGCAAAGGATCACTCTGAGCAGGTGTTGTGTGTGTGCACATAGTGTATGCAGGTGCATCTCTAAACCCCACTTCTCTGTGTTTCTGATACAGGGTCCCCTAAAGGCCTGGAGCTCATTGGGTAGGCTTAACTAGCTGGTCAGGGACCTTCATGTGTCTTCCTCCCAGTGCTTTGGTTATAAATTTACTACTGGCCTAAGGGATCACAATCTGTGCTCCAGTAACCCAGGTTCAGCCATTCAATTTAATGAGTCTATTAAAACAGCTGAATTGCTGAATGTGGTGGCACCTGCTTTTAATCTCAGCACTAGGGAGGAAAAGGCAAGCAAATATCTGTGATTTCAAAGCCAGCCTGGTCCAGGCATCTGGGCCTGCATGGTGAGACCCTATCTCAAATAAATAGACAAATTAATAGTGAAAAGCAGAAAAACAAACGTATGTGGCCACGCTGGGAAAAGGGACAAAGACATCCATGACTGCCACCTCCAAGCTCATCTTGGGTGAGCCTAACATGACACCAAGGTTTAAGTAGAAGGCAGGAGAAACAAGGGCTGAAGATACCAGTGGTTAGAGTACCAGCTGTTCTTGCAGAAAACTGAGGCTCCATCACCTGCACCCACACAGCTGCTCACAGCCACCAGTAACTCCAGTTCTGGAGAACCTGGGGTCCTCTTCTAGCCTCTGTGGGCACCAGGCACAAACTTAGCATGCAGAGATACACACAGATAACACCCATCCACATAAAATAAGATAAATCTCAAAAAGAGAGGGAGAGATGCTAAGCACATAGTCTTCTACCATGTGGTCCTGCCTATCACTTCCTCAGCTCCTGTCCCTCATGCAGGGTCCAACCAGGTGTCAGTCTTTCTCCAGGAGGCAAGCTTCAGCCTTGGAACCTCCAGCAGCTGGAGATTCCTGGGGAGATTTTAACTTTGGGGATATCCTATTTTCAGTAGTCTGATACCCAGCAGGAAGCTCCCCTGTGTCCTTATAATTACTCATACAGACCTGCCAGTTACACCTGTGCACCTTCAGGTCCAGTGTTCTTTAAGAAATATTTGTACTATGTGCATGTGAAATGGGGTATGTGTACACATGTGTACAATGCCAGTAGAAGCAAAAGAGGGCGTCAGATCCCCTGGAATTGGAGTTACAAGTGTTTGTGAACCTCCTGGAACAGGTGCTAAGAAATGAACTGGGGTTCTCGGTCACAGCTGCAGACTCTCTGATCCATTAACTGTCTCTCCAGAAGTGTGTGTGTGTGTGAAGGGGGGGAGGAAGAGAGAGAGGGAGAGAGGTGGAGGAGTCTACCTCTGCCTCCAGAGTGCTAGGATCAAAGGCCTACACCATTACACACACTCACCTACACATTCACCATTTTTAAATGGGTTCTGGGCATTCAAACTCAGGTCCTCAAGCTTGCAAGAAACACTTTCCTAACTAAGCCACTTCCTTCTGTAGTTGTGATGAAAGGTTTTGGAGACTTATTTCTCTGCTAGTGAAATGAGCCAGTTTGAGCCACATTAGAAAATATTATATTCAGGTTTACTGGTAAACTGCTTTCCAGTGAGTTCACTGGCCCAAGGAGTAGACCAGGAAATCACTGTGGGGAGAGGCGGGGGAGGGAGGAGAAAAAGAAAAAGGATCTGTGGTGGGGTTTGAGGGAAGAGTGTCTAGATTACATAGGGAAGAGCTTCTGGGAAAGGATAGCCCAGCCCCTGGGTTGGCAAATTCAGAATTGGGGGTAGGGTATGCCAGGTAGGGACTGAGGGATGCTGGGATAATCCGGGGGCCAGGTTGGCTTTGGTATGCAAAATATGCACCTCAGTCACTTGTCTCAGGGCCTGAAACCAAACAATTCAGATTTAGAGTGGTCTGACACTTGATTGCTACCTGATCTTTCAGCCCATCCCCCTCTTGCCTCTGGATCCTAGCACACAGTGGTAGAGCCTCTGAAACCACCTCTCTCTGATCCCATCATCACAACCTCCATGTTTTAATTTACTGTCAGGCATTGTGTCATGAAACCTATTATCTCAGTTAACATCCCCAAGAGCTTTGAGATAAACTCAGCTTCTATGTTCATTATTGTGAACAGTAGGTCCAAAGAAGTCAGCGCTTGCGCAAGCACGCACAGCTTAGCTGGAACTGGCTGAAGCAGGGTTTGAACTCAGCCGTGTCCAACTGCAGTATGAAAGTTTTTACTTTGTCTTATTATGTTTGATTTTGTCCTGTCTGGTAGTTATCTCTTAGAAGCCTATTTTTTCCTACCTAGAGACAAAAGGGACTGTATCTGAAGGGAAAGAGGGGAGGAACTGGGAGAAGGAGAGAGAGAGAAAACTGTAATCAGGATATATTGTATGAGAAAAGAATCTATGTTCAATAACAGGAGTAAGAGAGACCTTGCCGCAAATGACAAAATAGAGGGAGATTAGGGAAGACTTGATGCATGGACCACACACACACATACACACACACACACACACACACACACACACACACACACACAATGGAAGGGGTCTGGGGGAGGGGCAAAGCTCTGAATGCTTTCTTGCTACTTTTCTTATGCAAACCTAGACATATAAATTCATTTATGCAGTAATTTATGCACTGTTGGAATGGAAATCAGGGTCTCCTATGTGAGACCCAGGCCCAGCCTCTCTCTCAGAGGAACAGTGGGGTGCTCACATTAGTGAGCAGCTTCTTTGCTGAATGATAGGTTTCCCAGGCTGTTCCACTGTCACCCTTGAAGAATGGACTAAAATCAACTTCAACGCTACTGTTTCCTTTGGGCCTGACCTCAGACTGTGATGTCACTAAACACGGAATCCAGATTGGGTGGGAGAAACAAAGGAATTTCCACTACCCCCTCATAGTTGAGGTAAGTCACCTGAAGTCACAGCTAGGAAATATTGAAATGGAAATTTTTTAAAAATCTGTTGAGGCCCAGCACGGCTGTGGGTTTCGAGTTTGGATGACTCACACTGAGTGAGGAAATGCTTAAGGTAGCACTTGAGTTTACAAACACACTGCTGACAGCCAGCACATCAGCTTAGATTGCTGGGAGGCCTTCCTTGTGGTTGTAGTGAGACCCATGATCAGGATCACAGAGAAGTGGCCCAGCCTCTGTTTGCTGTTGTTTTGTTGTGTGATAGCCCAGGCGGCCTTTGAACCCCCTAAGTAGCCAAGGATGGCCTTTACCTTCCAATCCTGTGAACTACAGATATCTAGCTGATTTGTGGGACTTCTCTGTTTCTTTTTTATTTATTTTGTTGTTTGTTTTGAGACAGGGTCTTGTGTATCCTGGGCTGTCCCAGCTTGAACTCTGAATCCTCCTGCCTTCACCTGGAGTCTTCAGCTGAGAGACTTCTCAGCCTACATCACCACCACTGGGGGAATTTCCTTAACAAATTCTCCTTCATCTGTCTCTATCTACAATTATATTGCTCCAACAGGTTCTGTCTCTCAAAACAGTACACAGAGCCCAGTACCATCACATCAGAAATCCTAGACTTTCACACTGGATGGTTGGGGGAGGGGGTTGTTTTGTTTTTGTTTTTTGCTTTTTCCTAGCTGGATTCCCAGGAACAGAGCACTCTGTGGTAAAGCACGAGCCTCACAGGCCTGAAAGACACGGTTCTATCTTACACTACATCTGCCACCCTGTCAACTGAGCGCACAGGTGTCAGGATGCTGGCCTGAGTTTGAGGCTAACCTAGGCTACATGTGGACGTCCAGGTCAACCTGGGGTACATAAGATTCTTGTCTCAAAAAAGAAAGGATAGTGGTACAGAGCCACTTGAGCCAATTATTTTAAGGACTTGCCTGTAGGCACTCCCCTGGGGGATGGATATAAGAGGATTCTTGGGGCCCAGTGGCCAGACAGCCTTGCAAAAACAAAGAATTCCAGGTTCAGTGAGAGAACTTGTCTCAAAAAACAAGATGGAGAATGACTGAAGAAGACACTGAATCAAACTCTGTCCTCTATACATATGCACACACATGTATACAAAGACATATTCACGAATGATTACCATACCCATAGACACGAAAATTTAAGGTTAAACAAGGAAAATAATAAAAGACTTATTTACGAACACATTTATTTTTCACATATTAATATAAATATAAATTTGAATTGGGAATCTTTTCTTTCTAGCAGCTGCCCAGCAGTTTGCTAATGCTATCCAATGAATTATATAAAGTCTTGTCTGAGCTATGCTCACAATAAATACTGAGTCCAGTTAAAGACAAGAGGAAAGCCCTGGAGGAGAAGACCCCTGCTTAGGCCCCATGAGATATAGCAGCTTGAGGACTTAGCAACCAGGGGTCACAAGAAAGGTAGCTGAGAGCATCCACGTGCACTACCACATGAGTAAGAATTCATTCCCGTGGGGTGTCAGGTTTCACAAGAAAGAGTCCAAAGCTGGTGGTGTCGGGATAAGACAGCCCCCAGTCTCTATACGCGTCCTGGGCTCCGTGCAGATAGGCTCTCAGACTCACACTGAGGCGGTGGCCAGCCTGCAGAAGCAACAGATGATTCCAGGAACGGTCCACTAGTTTGTTCTCCATGGAGCAAGGGAACAGTTCCACTGTCAGGGTCAAGTTGTCAAGGTCATCTACCTGAGGCTTTGCTTGCAAAACCAGAGAGACCCAGCCCTGCACCTTGTGGCCTGTGTTTGTGGATGTTGGATTGAGCTTCAGTTCCAAGAATACATAGTAGAGCCCAGGATTGTCCACCACCAACTCCTTTTTGTCCTCCTCATACCTCAGACCTTGAGACAGGTATGAGCTCCCGGCTCCGTCTTGGCTGTGCCAGTTCAGAGTCATATTACTCAGCAATGCTTCTAGAAAAAGAATGCTGAGTTACTGAGGGTTGTGGGGTATGGGGAGGTGGGGCCATGGGAATGGGGAGGGAAGAGAGGAGACAAAACTGAAGAAAAGGAGGAGGAAGGCCACCTAGAAGGGAGGGATATACTTTAAGAAGGTGGTTGTGGAATGAGAGGTAAAGGGACAGAGGGACTAGAGTGTTAAGAGTGGATATGAGCTCCAGGAAGGAGATGAGTAAAGGAGCCACAAAGGGGAGGAGGGGTGAGAGGAGAAAAGAGAGAGGAATCAGAGGAGGAAGAGAGGGATGAGCAAAACCGGGAGAGAGGTGGGATGTGGAGGGTGCAGGAAGGGAGGAATCTCTGAGGGCAAATAACTTGACAACTTGGCAGAGAGGGACCAGGGCTGGGGCTCAATAGGGTGCCTGAAGCCCAAAGGTCGGTTGGAGGTGTTGGCAGCAGGGGGGCCAACCTCGGCAACATAATGAATTTGGGGGAAGCTTGGGCTACATGGGAGGGAGAGAGGAAGGGAAAGAGAAAAATAAATCTCCCAGAGCCAGGCTGGGGGTGAGAATTCTCAGTTCTCTGAACACCTAGAAGGGGTCTCAAGGATGACAGCTGGTGCTGTGACAGCAAGTGAGAAAGGCTGAGGAGGTGAGGGAGATAGACTAGATAGATTAGAAGGTGGTACAGGCCCCCTTGTTCAACCAGGACCCGCTGGGAATAAATCAGAGACACTCACGGTTTTTAGCTAGTAGCTTGGCGAACACAGGAGAGCCCTGGGAAGAAAGAATAAAAGAGATGCTACCTTACATCCTAAAGAAGCAGATAGGAACTCATACCGACCAGCACATTGAGGTGTCCAACTTTAGATGGAGGAGAGCCCCGGAGACCTAAGAGGGACTGAAGGGAAATGCGGTGCACCCTCGGGAATCCTCACCCAGGTCTTCATAGGAACATTCAAGGGGTTAAGGCACAAAGGGGTTTCCTCTGAGTGCGAGATGGAGAGAGGGTCCTTCAAGCGGAGTAGCAGGAACAGAGCTGGGCGGGGCGTGGCGGGGGAGGGGGGTGCTGTTCTCTCCACGTTGGTGCAGAAATGCTTCCAGAAGATAAGGGTCCCCTAGGAGTGGGATGAGCCTCACCTGTTGTGTAGTGTTGAGGCAGCCAATGTGGGGAACAGGGGTGACCTGGTCTGCAATATTCTCTGGGATGCCCAGGTCGGGCGAGGTGGTGATTGTGAGCGCCGGCCGAGACTGGGTGCGGGTGAACATAGGGACACAGGCGACCAGAAGCAGCAATACCAAGGCGCCTAGGCCAGAGAGCCTCGGATGGCGGGAACAGAAGTGCAGGGCAGGCGTCCACGCGGTCTCTCGATCCCGAACATTAACTGCAGGGCACACAGCATCCGTGGGGAGCGCAGCGTTTGTGTGGCGCACAGTATCTGAGAGGAGCGCAGCGTCCGCGGGGAGCCCCGTATCTCTGAGGAGCGCCGCATCCGAGGGGCGCGCAGTAACTGCTGGATGTCCGGCATCCCTGGTATTCTCCACATCAATTGTGTGCTGGTCCATTGCCACGGTTGGGCAGTGCACGTCTCCCGCCTGTGCCCGCGCTTTATAGGCTACAGAGGCGCCTTTTCCGGGGAGGGGAGAGAGGGCAGCCGCGGGGTTCCGGGCTTCGCGCTCCGCCCCGCGACTCCCGGAACTTTCTCCCCTCCTCCTCCTCCTCCTCCTCCTCCTCCTCCTCCTCCTCGTCCTCCTCGTCCTCCTCCTCTTCCACCTCTTCCTCCTCCTCTTCCTCCTCCTCTTCCTCCTCCTCCTCCTCTTCCTGTCCAGTCCTTCCCCAGCATCCAGGCCCTGTGCCCACCCGTTCTTCTTCCATTTTTTGGTATTTTGTTTGCTTGGTGGTTGGGTTGGGTTGTGTTGGGTTAGGGTTAGGGTTGGGTTGGGTTGGATTGGGTTGGGTTGGGTTGGGTTGGGTTGGGTTGGGTTGGGTTGGGTTGGGTTGGGTTGGTTTGGTTTAACACTGACACATTAAAGAGTTGTTTATATGATGGGGACCATGTGATGTCAGGATCCATTCCTTCCCTGGCCTCTCCTGAGTCCACAGCTCTGTCTCCCTTCTTTCTCTGTGACCCAACTGATAGGTTATTTCTCCACCGCCATTTTTCATTTCTGTTTTTCTGTCTCTGGCTCTCAAATCTCTGTCTCTTTCCATGTCTCTCCTGCTCCCTTTTTCTTCCAACCCCTAGCTCCCCATCCCTGGGACGCCCTCAGTGTTCGCCTGAATACAGGGCTTTTGCCGAGGACTCCAAAACTCCCCACCCCCTAGCAGAATCGAAGAGCTCTGCGGAGCACCCACCCACCCACCCACCCAGCCTCTCCTCCCCATGACCCCATTTCTACCCTGGGCCTTTCCTGGTTTGTCCCCACCTACTTCTTGGGGCTTCCTGTTAGTAGCTTCTTTGGACTCCAGAAACAGAAGGCTGGAGAGTCCAGATACAGAAACCCCCCTAGGCCACAGACACATTTTCAATTTCCCATTCTTTCACTGTTCTTGCCTGAGGTGGAGGTGAAGGGGAGGCAGGGCCATCAGAGAAGGCCCCCAAAAGAGGAAACGAGAGACGACTGGCTCTGGGCAAACCCTGGGGACAGACTACTCAATGTCCTGATCCGGTTAGATCTGTTGAGATGGCTCAGCGGGTAATAGTATAATCACCAAGCCCGGTGACTTGAGTTCAGTCCCTAGGACCCACATGGTGGAAAGAAAGAACTGACACCCACAAAATTGTCCTGCAATACCTTTGACAACTACATGCATACCATCAGTAAATGCAATTTAAAAATAATAAGTACTGACATGCCCAACCCAACAGAGACCACAACCCAACAGAGCCGGACCATTTATCTCAGCAGGAAACAACAAGCTATGAAATGGGGAGTTGTTTGCTTTGACATAGGGACTGGTCTTCAACTTGTGGCCCTCAAACTCGCTAAGACAGCCTAGGATGACTTTCAACTTCTGATCCTCTTGAGTACTGGGATACAGGCACAGGCATACACCCTGAAATCCAGTTTCTTCCGTGTTGGGGAAGGAGCACAAAGCCTCACAGGCTCGAGCATGCTAGGCCACGATTCTAACAACCAAGATGCAGCCCAGGCCTCATGTGCTTTTTTTCAGACTGGACATGGAAACTACTGAGCTCCCTAGCCCAGCATGGGAGAAGTGTATCGAGCCCTCTCTGGAGACACCAGCCACCTCTTCCTTCTATTTGACCCCACATCAGCTACCCTGGGGAATTACAGAAAACCCAGCTTGGAGGGCTGAGACATGAACAAGATACAAAAAGACACTTGGGTGATCTAGAAATTGGAGGGTCCACCCAAGCAGCAGCTGCAGGGCACCAGCAGTGATTCAGCTGTGGAGACTCTGGCCCTCACACAGACAATGGTCCACCTCTCTCTGCTGGACACACACTGCTCAGAATCGGCCAACACCTCCATGACTCTCACACAGGGACCCCTCAGTGACTGGAATATTTTCCCCCTTCCTGCCTCTGCTACACAGTGAACAAGTTGTCTCATCCTCATTGTATCCCAGTTGTCATTGTAGTAAGTAGACAGATGAAGACTCTCTCTCTCTCTCTCTCTCTCTGTCTCTCTCTCTCTCTCTCTTTCTGTCTAGCTATAACTTCTTCAAAACTGCAGTTTGAAGACTTCCACCCCAGAGGCTCATTATCCACGTCACCGAGGAATTAGAATCCTGACTCAGTCATCTTTCTCTCCCGCAGAGCCTGAAGGTCCCTTTATTATCCTGGGAAGAGGGAAAATTGGTGGAGTTCCTGGACAGAAAACACGCGCGCACACACACACACACACACACACACACACACACACACAAAGAGAGAGTTCATACCATTTAGAACAAGCCATGCATGGTGTGCACCTGTGAGCCCAGCCTTCAGGAAGCTCAAGCTTGAAGGTTGGAGGTTCAAAACCAGCCTGGCCTACATGAAGAGACACTATCTCAAAAACAAAACAAAACTGGATGCAGGTGGTATGCATTGCACTCAGGAGGTAGAAGCAGATGGGTCTTGGTGAATTCAAGGCCAGCCTGAACTACATAATGAGAATGGACCAGCCAGGGCTAAATAGTGAGACAGACACACACATAGACACATGCACACACACACACAGAAAGAGAAATTTCAATATTAATTTGTTTTTTAACAAGATCTCATGTAGCCAAGGCTGGCCTGACACTCCCTATGAAGTGAAAAATAAACTTCACTACATAATTCACCTGCCTCCATCTGCTAAGTTGACAGGTCCATGCCACCATGCCTGGTGTATAAGATGCTGGGGATGGAACACAAGTCTACTCCACCCCACCCCCCACAAACACAGTCCACCCCCTGCCCCGGACTGTTATGAGGAAAGATTTAGCATCTCAGCACCTTCTAAGCAGCGGCAGCAGCAGCAGCAGCAGCTAGCTCTCAGACTTTGAGCCACTCTGTTTAAAATTAAAACCACAACCCACAGCCAAGTATTGCCTAAGCTGGCAGTGACAAGAACTGGAAGGAAAGCATCTAGATCTACAATAATGCAGATGACAGAACCCCACCCTCAAAGGTCTATGGTACACCACCCCAATGAGCTCTTTGTTTTTGTTTTCAATAACAGACTTGCCATGTTGTCCTGACCTTCCTTCCTCAGCCTCCCAAGAGACTGTGTAGGATGACAAGTGTACTTTACCACTCCTGGTACCACAGGAATGTTATGCTGGCCCTCTCTACCTTGAGTGCCTGTTTATTAACTGCCTTCCTTACTTATCACTGCCTCCCACCCCTGCTGATGTATGGCAGTGTTTCTATCCACTGTATTCCCAAGCACCCACAGTATATGGAGCAAAAAGTATCTCCATGATATTTATAGGAAGAAGGAATGAAAGAAGGGTGAGAAAAAGGAAAGAATCGGGGATGGGTGAGTATGTGGGTGAATGAGTGGATAGATGGATGGGTGGGTGGGTAGATGGATGGACAGATTGATAGATGGTTGGACAGATGGATAGATGGGTCAGTGAGTGGGTGGTTAGGTGGACAGGCAGATGGATGGATGGACAGACAGATGGATAGATAAGTGGATGGGTAGGTGGGTGGATGGATTAATGAATGAGTAAATGGATGAATGGACAGGTGGAAGGATGGATAGATGGATGGATGATGGATAGATAGATGGACAGGCAAATGGATGGATGGACAGATGGATGGATGATGGATAGATAGATGGACAGGCAAATGGATGGATGGATGGACAGATGGATGAATGGATGGTTGTATGGATGAATAGACAGGTGGATGAATGAGTGGGTGGGTGTAAGAGTGGATAATAGGGAAAGACGAAGGTATTTGAAGAAGAGCTCAAACCTGATGCTGATTCTGCAGGACTGTAGGTGAAGCAGGTGCAGCTCCACACCTGCTGTGGTAAACAGCATGGGTCTTGCAATGCTGGATGTGCTGTGGTGTCTTTAAGCTTGAATACATTACACTCAGGTACTACATCCAATGGCAGTGTCTGAGGGTCAGGCCCAGAGGCAAGTATTCACCTGGGTTCCGTCCCAGAACCACTGTGTGCAGTGCTGAGCATAGAATATGTTTGTAGCAAGGGAGAACTGTAATATTTGAGTTGCTTTTCTTATTTTATGAATACATACTAGCTATATATTAGCTATATGTAAAAATGAGTCCTTTTAGGACATTTTCATTCATGTATATAATTCATTTTGATCATATTCACCCCATTACCTTCTTACCTTTTTAATTTGATGGTTTCTATGCCTATGTTTTTTTATTTATATGTTTTAAGTGTATGAGTGTTTTGCCTGCATGTATGTAAATACACCAGCATGCAGGCCCAGTACCCAGGTCAGATCCCCTGGAACTGAAACTAAGGATAGCTGTGAGATCCCTTGTGGGTGCAAGGAACAGAACCCAGGTCCTCTGCAGTAGCAGCAAATGCTCTCAGCCACTGAACCATCTCTCAGGTCCTTTTTTGTGTGTGCATATGTGTGTCTGTGTTCCATGTACATGCCTTCTGAGAGGCCAGAAGTGGAGTTACAGGCAACTGTGAGATGCCATGTGGGCACTAGGAACTGAACCCAGGTCCTCAGCAATGAGCATTCCCAACCATGAACTGCCCCTCCGCCTGTACACCCATGATCTTCTCTTGTCCTGCTTTCACTCTCATCGCTCCCCTTCCTCTTCCTAAATAGTTTTTCAGACTGGGTTGCATGTAACCCAGTCTGGGCAGCTCACTTCTTAACAAAGGATGGCCTTGAATTTGTTCCTGTTCCTCCTACCTCCACCTCCCAAGTGCTGGAATGACATACTTGGGCCACTAGGAACTTAAGTGAAAATAACTCCCTGCTTTCCACATAGGGGGACATCAACCCATATGCCATGTAGATCCAGAGATTCACTGTAAAATAGGAAGCAAATTGACCAAGGTGTTCCAGGGATGTTCTGAGCTGTGTGGCTTCACAGAGCTCTGGACCTCCCTTTCCAGGAAAGCAGACAACATTCCCTAGTCTGTGGGGAAACCAGCTGCAGCCTGGCTGACAATGCTGAAGCGCTGTGCTTGGGACCACAGCAGGAAGCTCTGTCCAAGATGCTGAGCTGCCCCCCCAACCCCCCTCCAAAGGCCCCCCCTGTGGTGTAGTCACAAGTCTGCTCAGTTGTCTTCCTGAAGTGACTGTGAACCCTAGCTGTCCTCACAGCCTGGAAGAACTCAAGGGAGGAAAGCAGTTAGAGGGACCTACCCTACAGTGTTGGCCTAGATACTCCTCTCCCACCCCTCAGGTCCACTGAACAGGCATGTACCCAGGACGTATGACTGTGTATTTTCTAAGGAGAAAAGCAAAGGTTTCCTATCCCAAGGTTTCTAAGGCAGGATTTCATTCTATTTCACTGTTAATCCAGTGTCATCCAAAATGAGCTCATACACAGTAGGCAAAAGCTCCATCCCTGAATCACACCTCTCACCCCTCATTGGAGGTCTCTAGGTGGGGCTCCACCCCATGGTCACGCCCCCAGTCCTTCACTGGGAGATTCTAGGTGAGACTGCACCCTGACTACTCCCCTAACTCCTCAATAGGGAATTCTGGGCATGGTCGCCTCCCTGACCATGCCCCAGGCCTTCACTGGGAGATTCTAAGCAGGAGATCTACCCCTGACCACACTCTCAGCCCCTCACCGGGGGATTCTAGGCGGGACTCCATCCTTAACCACACTCTCAGCCCCTCACCGGGGGATTCTAGGCGGGGCTTTATGCTGAGACTAACAATCTCCATGTCTCAGCCCCTATGCTGGGATGTTATATGTGCACTACCATAAGCAACTTAGTGTTAACTTTTTTTTCTGATGTAGAATCTGCCTAAGTTGCCCAGGCTGGCCTCCAAGTCCTAGGTTCATGCCCACCTCCTGCCTCAGTGTTCTAAACGCTAAGATGACAGGTACTGGCCACCAACACACCCAAATGAGTGTCAACTGCTTTCTGTTGTCGTATCTGAGTCAGGGTATTGCTATAAGCCCAGGCAGCCTGACACCAGTGTTCTGAGCTTACATGCAATCACCAGCAGCCAGGCTTAAAGTCAACTTCCCTGACTCTCCCATCATGGGAACATGGAAGCTACACAGCATAGGTTCAAATCCCAGCCCCACCTCCTGAGCAAATTCCTTTACCTCTTGGTGCTTCATTTTTCCCATCTGTGAAATGAAATTAAAACAATACTATCTCAAAAAGCAAGGTGTCCACAGTAAGGGAACCAGAATGCTGCTGGACATGCAGCAGGCACTCAGTAAGTTCAGCCATTCTTGCCACTGGCAGCCTAGAGAGCCAGCCGAGCACGTGTCAGTGACTACATTTGGATAGACTTTGAAGCACTGAAATCCAACACACAAATCCTATCTCTGGGATGACATGTGAGGATGTTTGAAGGGAACTACACAGACCCAGAACTCTGGAGACAGAGTTAGAAGGATCAGGAATTCAAGATCAGCCTCAGTTACAAGTCTAGTTGAAAGCCAGCCTGGTCTACATGAGACCCCTTGACCAACAACAAAAACAAAGCCCATAAGCAGCAAAAAGTGCAGAGAACAGAAATGATCTCTTCAGTCTTCAAAAGGGAAATGGTCAGATTAATGTTGATGAGATCACCAGTCACACGACAGCAAAGACAGTTAGCTCACTGCTTCCGGAAGTTCGCCCACACTGTGGACTGTGCTATGGCTCTAGCCTCATTTCCATGTGTACAAAGTTTTGTTTGGGTTCCCCTCCCTCCTCCTCTTCTTCCCCCTCCTCCTCCTCTTCTTCCTCCTTTTCTTCCTCTTCCTCCTCTTCCTTTCTCCCTCCTATCTTCCTCCTCCTCCTTCCTTTTAGCCATGAACAACCTAGTCAACTAGGAACCCAGTAAGACAGAAAAGGTGACCATAGCTGTCTGGAAGAAGGAAAAAATTAACATCAACAATAGATGCTTCCCTGAGAAAGATGGAGGGGGTAGCTGGGCAGGCTGGGGACCCCTCAGGGAGGTAAGAGCTAGCTCAGTGATAGGAAATTAGCCAAGCTGAGTAGAAAGGGAATCCCAGCCTGATTATCATCTGTAAGGGACTCCCCAATGCTGCCAGGGGAAGTAACCATTGGACAGTCACAGTTAGACAGAAACACAAATAACACCTACAGCCAGGACATAGAACAGACACTTTCAGCAACCACAAATACACCACAGCCACACACACGCACACACACAGAGAGACAGAGAGAGACAGAGAGAGAGAGAGAGAGAGAGAGAGAGAGAGAGAGAGAGAGAGAAAGAGAGATTGAGATTATTGACAAACACACTGAACAGCCAAGGTGTGGTGGTTCATATATGTCAACTGGGCATTTGGGATGCTAAAGTAGGACATTGCCCCAAGTTTGAGGCCAGCCTAACTACATATAGTTTCTGGCTAACCTTGGCTACAGAGATAGACCCTGTCTCATGAGGACAGAAAGAGAGGAGAAAGGGAAAGAAAAGAGGTAAGAAAAGGATGAGACAAGAGTATTCCCACTCTACTCTTTCAGAGAACCAGGGTTAAGTCTCCAACCCTCACTTGGTGGATCACAACCTCCTGTAATTCCAGATCCAAGGGGATGTGATGCCTCTTCTGGCCACAATAGGCACTGCACTCACCTGCATTTACCCTGAGACACACATATACACATAAATACAAGTAAAATTTAAAAACTTTTTTTATATGCCAGGCATATATAGTTCAGCCAGTGATACTTGTTCCATAAGCATGAGGACCTGAGTTTGATCCCCAGCACCCCTGGCTTCTTCTTCTTGTTGTTTTGTTTTGTTTTTTAAAAAAAAAGACATGTTGTCAAATGCTTGTAATCCTAGCTCTGGAAAGGTAGACACAGGAGGATTCCTAGAACTCACTGGCAAACCATTCTAGACAAATAGCTGGACTCCTCAGACCAGTGAGAGATTCTATCTTTTAAAAAATAACAATGAAGGCCTGGTGGCTCAGCGGTTAAGAGCACTGCCTGCTCTTGCAGAAGAACCTAGTTCAATTCCCAGCAGTCACATGGCAGCTCACACCTGTCTGTAACTCCAGTTCCAAGGCTTCTGACACTTCACACAGACATGCATGCACGCAAAACAAACCTATGAACACAAAACAAAACACTTATGAACACAAGACAAAATAAATTTAAAAAAAAAAAAAGCAAACAAACAACAACAAAAACAATACTCCAGTAAGACATCCAGGCGCCAGATCTGTGGACAGAACTCCCTCTTACTCAGCCTTGGATCCGAGAACGGGACACAGGCGCCCTCTTGTGGACAGCATCTTCGTCCCAGGCTGCACGGGATGCAGGTGGGAGGGTCTGCCCAGCATCCTTGCCAGCCTTGGAAGAGCTTGACATCAGAACCTGGAAGCCGGCTGGACCGCCAGCCCTAGGACCCGCCCCAGAGAAGCCTGTATGACCGCGGGATACGATCAGTGAGGATGTTATAGGGGAGGCAGGTCACTAACGTTCCTACAGGGCCAACATCAGCAACACGAAAGCGGCCAGAGCCCACGGGTGCCACTTGAGATTCTGGTTTCCAAGTCCAGACACTTCTCCGCTATTCTCCTTAGGCTCCGCCCACTTCCCAGTTGTCAATCTTCCGGGACCTGCCCATTCCCTTGACCCTTTCCACTTCCCTACCATTCTACCTCTACTACCCTTCAGCCCCAAGCTCCCTTGTTAGTTCCTCCCACCTGCTCTATCGTTCCCTTTAAGCCCTGCCCACTTCCCAGTTGTCACTCTCTCTAAACCTTCAATTGCAGTCTCTCTCAATGGCTCCTTCACTTCCTCTAGCCCTGCATCCTTGCTTCTCAACTGTGTGCTTCCCAGGTTCCCCTCACTTCTCTGGTTCCTCCAACTTCTCTATCAATCTCTACAGGTTCCGCTCACTTTCCTCTGTCATCCCCTCTGGCCTTCCCTGACCACTTTCTCAGTCCCTCCCAGCTACTCTGTCATTCTCTCTACACCCTGCCCCAGTCCTCAGCTTCCTTGAGGTTGTGGATTCCCACTTTTGACATCATTCTCCCAATCTCCTACATCCTGCTCTTTTAGCTTCCCAGATGGTTCAGTACTCTTGCCCCGCCCACTTCCCTGCCAATCTCCAAGGGCCCCACTCAGGCCCTACCCCGTAGGCTTCACCTCTATCAATCAGCCTCCCAGAGCTGGCCCTGGTCCTTCCCACATCCCCACCATTCCCCCATTCCACTTGCCTTTCTTCCAGTATCGCTGTGTGGTAACGCCCGACTTTAACAACCTAGGTGAGAAAGCCAGTTTCCCACTGGCCTTTGTCCACCTGGGGTCTGGCCAACATCAGGGCAGTCTTCTGTGCCTCCTCCTCCTTCTGTGCCTTACAAACTCATTCCAGCTGCTGGACACGCCCACCCTTAGTCTCTTTAAAATTTAGTTTGCGGGCTGGAGAGATGGCCCAGGGGTGAAGAGCACTGACTGCTCTTCCAGAGGTCCTGAGTTCAAATCCCCAGCGACCACATGGTGGCTCACAACCATCTGTAGCGGGATCTGATGCCCTCTTCTGGTGTACATGAAGAGCAGTGTATACGTAACATAAATAAATAAAATCTTTTTTAAAAATTAGTTTGCTTTTACTAATCTGTATGTGTTGTCTGTGAGTGGATGCTACAAGTGTTGAGGGAGGTCAGACCCCCTGGAGCTAGAGTGATTATGAGCAGGGATTGGGTGCTGGGGACAGAACTCTGAGCCTCTGCAAGAGCAGTAAGCGCTCTTAGCCACTGAGCCATTTCCTTAGCCCCACTTCCAGGTCAGAAGACGACCATACCTGTATATGGCCCATCCTTGACCCCACTCCCTGAGGGATGATGGGAACAGGGAGGCTGCCTGCCCCAGTGTGTGCACTTGGACTGTGTGCCTATCCATCCCTGAGGAATGCAACCAATGTGTGTTTGTGTCAACGGGGTGGGGGGAGGGAGAAAAGCGTTCTGCATAGGTGTGGCTTCTAGCCCACCACACTAAGCATGCACAGGTGTGTATCTTTTTGTCGGAAGAGTGTGTAGGGCATATCTGAACTGCCCTGTCTGACCAAAAGTCAACTTGAGGAGGAAAGCTCATGGCCCACCATCCAGGGATGAACTGGAAATAACCTAGAAGCAGAAACTGAGGCAAAGACCATAGAGGAAGTAAAACACACCCACTCCCTCTTGTATGCTCAGCCTGCCCTTTTTTTTTTTTTTAATTTATTTAATGAATGTAAGTACTCTGTTACTCTCCTCAGACATACCAGAAGGGGGCATCAGATCCCATTACAGATGGTTGTGAGCCACCATGTGGTTGCTGGGAATTGAACTGCAGATCCTCTGAAAAAGCCGTCATTGAGTGCTCTTAATCGGTGAGCCATCTCTCCAGCCCTCAGCCTGCCTTCTTATGCAGCCCAGGACCTTCTGCCAGGGAGATGTCACTGTTCACATGGGCTGGACCCTCCCACATCAATCAGAAATCAAGAAAATCCCTTACAGGCCTGCCCACAGGCCAGTCTGATGGACTTAATGCTTTCTGAGTCACCCACACTGCCTTAGGCAACCCCTTACCCAAGTGTGTCCACTTGACCCGAGGTAGAGTCATCAGAGGGGAGGAGGGCCTCACTGTTTAAAATGCCTCCATAAGATACAACTGCAGGCAAACCTCAAGGGTATTTTCTTTTCTTTTTCTTTTTTTCTTTTTTTTTTTTTTGTTGGGGGGTGGGGATGGGCAGGAGACAGGGTTTCTCCGTGTAGCCCTGGCTGTCCTGGACTCTCTCTGTAGACCAGGTTGGCCTTATACTCAGAGATCTGCCTGCGTCTGCCTTCAAACACTGGGATTAAAGGCATACGCCACCTGGTCTGACTGAGCATAGCATTTTTTAAATTAGTGATTGATGAGGGAGGGCCCAGCCCATTGTGAGTGCCATCCCTGGGCTGGTAGTCGTGGTTCTATAAGGAAGCACGCTGAGCAAGCCATGAGGAGCAAGCCAGTAAGCAGCACCCCTCCACGGCCTCTGCATCAGCTCCGCCTCCAGGTTCCTCCCCTATTTAGATTTTTGTCCTGACTCCCTTAGATGATGAACAGTGATGTGGAAGCATAAATAAACCTTTTCCTCCCCAACTTGCTTTGATCATTGTATTTCATCACAGAAATAGTGACCCTAGCTTTTATTAAAAACTATTTATTAAACCCTAATAAACTCATCGGCTCACCAAACTGAGCCTGGATGTAATGGTTTCGCTTTTTCATTCTTTTTTGAGTTGTCATTTTTAATTTATTATCTGGCTGTTTTACCTGCCTATATGTCTGTGCCTCACTGTGTGCAGGACCCATGGAGGCCAGAATTGGGCAACAGCTCCCTTGGAACTGGAGTTACAAACAGCTTTGAGCCATCTTGTGGGTGAGGCAAACTGAACCCCAGTTCTGTGCTAGAACAAGTGCTTTTAACTGCTGAGCCATCTCTCTACCCCCATTGGTTGTTTTGAGACAGGATCTCACTATGTAGCCCTGACTACTCTGGAACTGGCTTTGTAGACTAGGCTTGCCTCAAACTCCCAAATGCTGGGATCAAAGGTACCTGACACCACAACTGGCTGGGATTACTTTTTTGTTTTGTGTTTGTTTTTGTTTTTTGGCCTGTTGATGCCCTCTCTATCTGGCTACATTACTGAAAAGCCCAACTAGGCATATGTGGTCCAGGACTGAGTAAGGAGAAAAACATGGGAGAGCTGGAGAGATGGCTCAGTGGTTAAGAGCACTGGCTGTTCTTCCAAAGGTCCTGAGTACAATTCCCAGCAACCACTTGGTGGCTCACAACCATCTGTAATGTGATATGGTGCCCTCTTCTGGCATGTAGGTGTACATAGAGTATTCATATACATAAAATAAATAAATATTTTTTAAAAGGAGAGAACCATGATGGGCTATAGACCTTTGAACTGTGAGCCTAAATACGTCCCTCTGAAGCTTCTATCAGGTGTTTTGTCCCATTCATAGACACGGCCTTTATGAGGAGCAGAGGCCAGGCTGGGACAGTATCTTCATCTGTCCCCTTCTCAAGGCTAAGGAAGAGAGTCAGGAGCAGTGGGATGCTGAGATGGAACTGCCTGGCTTTACCAGACCTCAGTGCAGTGAGAAGTGCATTGAGAAGGCTCAAGGAGCTGGGCTCATGGCTCAGTTGGTAGAATGCTTGTCTAGCTTGTATAAAATTCAAAGTCCCTTCCCCAGCATAGCATAAAACTGAGTGTATCTCCTCTATCATTCCAGAACACAGGACATGAAGACAGAAAGATCAGCAGTTCAAGGCCAGTGAGGAATATATGGAAGGAAGGGAGGGAGGGAGTAAAGAGAGAAGAGGAGGGGAGGGAAGAGGAGAGAGCAGGCAAGCTGGCAAGGAATGGGACACCAAGGGCACAGTATGGATCACCCTAAGGGAGGGCTCTTTGACATCAGCCCCTGCCCTACATGGCTTGCTGATGTCAGGAGGTGACAAGCCCCACCCCTGCTCACATACAACTTTCAGACTAATACCGCACTGTTGGAAATAGATTCATGCTCAAACATATATGCTGATGTCACATATGATTCCAAGCATGTATCAAAGCAATCCAGAAACATACATGCATAACCTTTTGGGAACAGTGAGATAGGGTCTCACTATGTAGCCTTGGCTAGCCTGGAAATCTCTCCCAAATAGACCAGGATGGCCTTGAACTCAGAGATGTGTCTGCCTCTGTCTCTGAAGGTCTGGAATTAAAGGCTTATGCCACCATGACCAGCAAACTTTTTACTTTAAGGACAGTGTCTAGTCCAGGCTGGCCTCAAACTGGTTATCCTTCCCCCACCTCCCAAGTGCTGGGATAACAGGTGTGTGGCACCAACTCAGTGTATTCAATGTTAGGGATGAAACCCAGGGCTTCTGCTTTGTTTGGCTGAAAACTGTACTCCTTTTCCATATGAAGGAAGGAACAAGCTGTCTGACACAAAAGGCTGAGGGGTTCCAGCTCTTATGGTCCCCTTGGCCCCCAGGGTGACTCTTGCCTTCTTTATCCTACAGAGAGCCCAGGAAGATTGGCCTGGAAGATGTAACCCACCTCCCATGCCTGCAGCTATGCTCAGCAACCAGTGTGAAGATCTGTGAAGTCTTAGTCTACCCTGGTCTGTGAGTAAGTGCATATCTTTAGTGATTCGGGCAGCCCCTCTTCAGCCGTGGGCCACATGTGGCTCCACCTTTTGGCCATGTGCCCACTAGAGCCACCTCCTTCCATTGCAAATGCAGTGGGATCGCTGGGTTTGCACTTGGCTAGCTGGAATTGCAGAAAGGAACTGAGGAGACAGACACAGCTCAGCACCAACTCCACCCTCATCTTGGGGGATCCTTTTATTCCAAACACCCCTGTGCTCAGACAGAGAACACTGTGTTCTTTCTGGTTGGTGGTCTTCAAAGGTTAGCACTCATTGTCAATTTGATGACACAATCTAGACTCACCTGGGAAGAAAGTCTAAATAAGGGATTGTCTGTTTAGCTTGAGCTGGGGGCTTGTCTGTTGGGGATTCCCTGATTACATTAGCTGATATGTGAAGACCCAGCCCACTGTGGGCAGCACCATTCCATAGTTAGGGGTCTCAGACTGTGGAAGAGTGGAGAAATGAAGCTGAAGGTGAGCAAGCTGCCAGATGAGCATGAAGGCACTCATTTCTCTGCTCGTGACTGGATTTCACATGACCAGCTCCTATCTTGACTTCTCCACAGCAGTTGAACTATAACCTGGAATTGTAAGCCAAAATAAGCCACTTTCTCCCATAAGTTGTTTTTTGCTTCTTTTTTTTTTTTTTTGTCAGAGTATTTTCTTGCAGCAGCAGACTTAAAGCTAGAACAGAGTTGGAGGGTGGGTTGTTCTTTTCTGGCTAAGAGATTCATTAGCGTTATTAACTCCATAGATGGACAGACAACAGTACAGTGTGGACTCTGGGGAGAGACCAGGCCCACATGGCAGAATCCTGTTTCTCCTTAGATGTTGGAGGACTGAAAGAGCCGTAGAGGTCAAGGACACCACAAGAAAACCTACAGAATCAACTAACCTTGGCACATAGGGGCTCACAGAGACTGAACCACCAACCAGAGAGCATGCATGGGATGGACATAGTCTCCCTATATATATGTACAGATGTACAGCTTGGTCCTCATGTGGGACTTCTAACAGCAGGAGGAGATGTCTGACTCTGTTACCTACCTTCAGATCCCTTTCCCCTAACTGGATGCCCTTGTCTAGCCTCAAGAGAAGAAGATGCACCTGGTCCTACTACAATTTGATATGTCAAGGCAGGTTGATATCCATAGGAGGTCTCCCCTCCTCTGAGGAAGGGGAGGTGAAAGGGAGGGTCTGGGAGGAGAGGAAAAAGGGAAAGTTCCAGTCAGGATGTAAAGTACATAAATAAATTAATTAATAAAAAATAAAATCATATCTGTTAAAGAAGAACTTGAACAGGGAAGTTATAAAGCCCTTGGTACATGCTGGAGCTGCCTTCCAGCTGTCTGAATCAGCTCAGGGTGAGAAGGCCAAGGATCTAGAACAACAAGTCACTGGAGATGGAAAACCAAATGTCAGGGATTGTCACCATTTGACAAAAATGGAGTGGCCCTGGCTAACACCCACACACAAGCAAGCACACACCCACACAATCCACAGTGACACGCAGGGCTTGAATTGGACTTAGTATCCCTGACCCACACCCACACAAAATAGTCATTTCCAGAATCCTCCATCTCTGATCCCCACAGCTGCAGAGGACTCAAGCCAAGCCAGGGCCACTCACTAGACTGGGTAGCACCAGAACATAAAGAAACAAGACCTAGCTATGTCATGGCCTAAGATCAGGATGAGGAACTGACAGAAAATTCTGGGGAGAGATTGAGTTGGATGTGGGGAAGAGAGCACTGCTGCAGCCACCCCTTACAGCACAGATCCCCACCCTTACAAAGACAGGGCAGATCCAGAGCAGACCGGAACAGAGTCAACTGCACTCACGCAGTCAACATCCAGCACGTGGAGGCAGATATACACAGGTAGATGCCCTGGCTGCTGGTTACCTGATGGTGTTGGACCCTAGCAACACTGTATTCTTGAAAGGCAAGACATTTGGCCACCAGCTTGTTTTGTTTTGTCTAATACCAAGCAACAAAGTAGCAGGAGTTCTGCAAGCGATGAGAGCCTGGGTTTGGGATGTTCCGGTTGATGGCCTATTTCCAGCAGCAACAATGTCTCCACATTGTAGTGAGGCATTCCACCCTCCTTGGACCTCCATTTCCTATCTCCAAAATTGGCATGAGCCGGCACCTCCAATCACTGTTTGCTTAAAACCTAAGCAGATACCCATAAAGCACTTAGAAAAGGATGTGGCCATTGGATTTAGGTTAAATAATCCTTACTTTTTTATGTAGTACTGGAGATGGAATTAAGGAACTGGCACATTCTAGGCAGGGACTTCATGCTGACCACGCCCCTGCTCCCTCTCAGAGGGATTCTAGGTGGGGCTTCACCCCTAACCACGCCTCAAACCGCTCACTGATGTTTCTAGGCAGGCATTCTACTACTTCATGTTTTGAGAATTTAATTCTAAGCCGTTTTAAAAACTCACAGCTGGAGAGGTCATAGGCTCGCAGGAGGAGGAGGAGGGGGAGGAGGCTTACTACTGTTGTTCTTCTAAGCTGACTGACTGCTAAAAGTTTATGTTTACATTCATAGACAAGTGCTACTTCTAATCTTGAGCAAAGAAGATTCTGCAGGGAGGAGTGGTGAATGCAGAAGTCCATGAGTGCTTAAGGTGCTGAGAATGAGGAGTGCTCAGCCCTAACCAGGATGTTAATTCCCTGCCAGTTAAGGATCTGAGAACATGAGGAAAGAGGGGTGATGTTTAGCAGGGCCACAGTGGCATCTTCTTGGTAAGCACAACACAGACATTGCAGTCATAAACGCACAGAGGCTTCTGCAACCTGCACAAGACTGACTCTATCAGCAATCAATCAAGGGTTGGAGAGAGGCTTATCGAACCACATCTCTCCTTGCTAAGCTATTAGTTTCTAACGGCTTCTGGAAGGTCGGTAGCCAATTTCTACAGTGTTATACCCATTTATGTACACCAGGATCCGAAGGCCACCCATGACCACACAGACAGTGGGCTGCAAGACAAACAGCTGTGAATGTTGGATAGGGATGGGGAGGAAGGAGGGGCATGATAGGAGTGGGAGGGAGAAAAGAGGGGATGGGGTGAGGCATCACCGGTCAAATTAACTTAAAAATCTGGGGGTTGACTGGAGAAATGGTTAGAGATGGTTAAGTGATTAAGAACCCTGGCTGCCAAAAGGACCCAGGCTCCCACAAGGCAGCCACAAGTGTCTGTAACTCCAGTCCCAGGGTACCCATGTCCTCTCTAGCTGGCACTACATGTATGTACAGTACACTGACAGACATGCAGGCAAAACACCCATACACATAAAAATAAATAAACAAAACCAAAACAAGAAGTCTTGAAGTTGGGGGGGGTGGATCTGGAAAAAAATCTGACTAAGAATGGAAGAAGGGAGGGAAGGAGAGAGGGAGGGAGAAAGAAGGGAAACCTTCAGTCTTTGGCCAGCTGGCAATATCACAATTGGGTCTACAGTGAGGAAAAACTGGCATGGTGTTTGTGAGCTGGGGCTCTGTGGGCAGAACACGTTCCAGGCATGCATGAGTCCCTGAGTCCCAAGTCCAACTCTTTATAAACCCACGACATGGTGGTGCACACGCTGGAGGTGGAGGCAGAAGGATCAGGAGTTTAAGGTCAACCTTGACTACTTATTGAGTGGGATGTCAGCTTGGGTTTCAGTATGCAGTCCTGAGGGGAAATCTCTCAAAGCAAGGAGCACAGCAAGGAGCACCTATAACCCCAGGGGATGCAGGGGAAGAGCAGAAGAGCCCAAAGAATCTGGCAGTCCATAGTCAACAAGAAAGACCATGACTGGAACATTACAGATGGTGAAGACTAACCCTCTACCTTGCACATATGCTCAAACTCATGAAAATACACGCATGTTTCAGACGTCACTTTTAGGCCAGTATGTTGTTGATCTCTTGTAATCCCAGCAGTCCAGAGGTTGAAGGCAGGAAAGTCATGAGTTCAAGGCCAGCCTGAGCAATATAGTGATAACAGGGAAACAACAGCTACATAGAAAATCCTGTAATTAAAGAAGTAATTATCAATAACAAAGCAAAGATATGTTGACGTAGGGAAAGCTCTCTGCTATTTGTGGGGTCCAGTTATGAGTCTGAGCCCTCTGTTAGTTTCCCAGCCCTCCCCCTGGGGGGGGGGGGTGATGTGTCTTGCAAAAAACCCAAGTTCCAGCCAACAAGAGCCTTCCGTGCTCCTCAAGGCATAGAAGGAAACCTGTAGAAGAGTTCCAGAAGAGACTTCCAGGAACCAGTGGTATCTCACACTCACCTGCCACCTTGAAACCAAACTCCACTCTGGAGATCCTGGACCTCAGATCCACCTAAACAAAGGTTCTAAGGAAGCAGGAGGTCTCTAAGAAATGAAGAAGGGAAAAGCAAACAGAGAAACTGAGGCAGGAGCTGGGGTTGAAATGGATGCTGTTTACAAGACTCCACGGCGCCTTTCCATCCAGTCTCTATGAAACCCGGTTGGAGAGGAAGGATGGTGCCTGACTGGCGGCACTGAGGGGGAAACTAGAGCCGGGGGGGGGGGGGGTTACACCGGGACCCTGAAGTCTCAGAGAAAGTGCTTGACAGGAGGCTCCTCCCTCCACCCTCCTCCATAACTCCAGTCCCTCCATCCTATACTGCAAGCATCCTAGGCCGGCCCAGGAGGCGGAGCACACGGGTGACCCAGCGGTGACGCGGTACAGCTCCTCTAATATAGAGACGCCCGGGGGCGCAGAGACAGAGCTCCGCAGCCATCTCGTCCAGAGCCAGAGCCACAGCGGCCGGTTGACACTCATCTAGCAGCCGCCAGCAGCAGCGCTACCACCATGCGGGAGATCGTGCACCTGCAAGCCGGTCAATGCGGCAACCAGATCGGAGCCAAGGTGCGCCGGGCTGGGTAGCGGGTGGGGATGCACAAGGACTCAGAGAGGGGTCCTTGGCTCTCCCAAGGCTCACCCAAGAATTTTGCATCCCAGGTGGAGGAGGGGAACCAGGACAGAGCCAGACTGAGAACAAAGAGGCTGATGATGGGGGCAGGGCCTGGCCTTGTGTCTCTTGGCCACAACTGGCCTTACAGCTGGGCCACTGTCACCCTCAGTTGCCCAGCACAAAGAGGCACAGCCCCTCCTCCCAGGGCTGCTGCCGGGGTAGACTGGCACCAAGTGGCTCTGGTGGGGCCAAGCCTCTCCCTACCCCCAACTTCTCCCTTCTTGCTGGCTCATGCTGTGCTGTGGCTCCGAGTTCCCAGTTACCTCACAGACAGACAGTAAGCAACTGGAGAAGTGGTTTTAAGAGTATCCTAGACACAGCACCTCTCAGCTCTTCCCGACTAGCACTGAGACCCACTCTGACATCTTAACACTTGGTGGGTAGAGAGAGGAGCCCAAAAATAGCCTCCCATACACAGTAAGTTGGAGGCCAGCGTGAGCTACATGAAACCCTGTGTCAAAAAAATAAGGGGTGGGGGCTATAGCTCAATAGGTTGAGGCCTTGCCTAGGTGTTGTGGTATACACCTGTCATCCCAGCCACTAGGCTGGGTTGAGGCAGGAAGATCAAGAGTTCAATATCATCCTAGGCTATCTAGTGAATTTCAGGCTAGCCTGGGCTTTTGGAGACACTGCTTAAAAAGTAATACACATAAATACATACATACATACATACATACATACATACATACAATTTTAAGACAATAAGTCAAAAAGCTATTCAACACTTCCCATCATCAAACAAACAATAGGGTCGGCAACATGGTTCCTCCGGGGCTTATGGCTCCGCTTGACAACACAAGCACACAGTGTGAATGCACACATACATAAAATGTTTTTTTAAATGTTTTAAAACAATAACAACAAAAAGGAAAATCTATTCACTTTGCCCCGCCCCCATCCTCTAGTTCTGGGAAGTCATCAGTGATGAGCATGGCATCGACCCCACCGGGACCTATCATGGGGACAGTGACCTCCAGCTGGAGAGAATCAATGTCTACTACAATGAGGCCACAGGTAGGGCAGCCAGTGGGGTGGCATGGGGGGGCGGTAGTGGGGGACACTGTCAGGAAGGGACAGAATGAGCCCTGGAGCCTGCTGGACCTGGCACTCACCCCGCCTGCCCTCCATCTGCCATCCCTACAGGTGGAAATTATGTTCCCAGAGCCGTGTTGGTTGACCTGGAACCTGGCACCATGGACTCCGTCCGGTCTGGCCCTTTTGGCCAGATTTTCCGGCCAGACAATTTTGTGTTTGGTAAGTCCCTGTCCACTGTGGGCACACAACATGTTTGTTTTGTTCTAAGTCCTTAAAGAATAATCTGTAACTAGCACCAAAGAACGTACTTGACAGGACAGTCAAGGATTTGATTAAGCACACCAAGAGAAACCTGGGGAGACATCAGACACAACTGAGGGGCTTCCTAAAAGAAGAAGTTCTGTGTTTAGATGGGGTATCTCTAGCCTAGGGTAACCTCCAACTCTCTCTAGGTGATGTTAGCCTTAAACTAATTTATGTAACTTAAGATAACCCTGAGTTCCTGATCTTCTTGCCCCTACCTTCCCAGTTCCAGGATGGTCCATGGGTTTCTGTGGGGCTGGGGTGGAGCCTAGGGCTTTGTGCATGCCAGAAGAGCACTCTACCCAGGAAGGCCAGCCCCAGAGGAGCACTTTGCCCACTGAGCCCCAACCGCAGAGGAGGACTCTGCCCACTGAGCCCAGCCCCAGAGGAGCACTCTGCCCACTGAG
>NW_021604564.1:1240652-1241786 GCF_004785775.1 Grammomys surdaster | reverse complement strand
ACTCTGCCCACTGAGCCCAGCCCCAGAGGAGCACTCTGCCCACTGAGTCCCAACCCCAGAGGAGCACTCTGCCCACTGAGTCCCAACCCCAGAGAAGCACTCTGTTTGCTGAGCCCAGCCCCTCTGGAAACAATATACTTAGGAAGGACATGAGCAGGTTTTTGTAGACACCACTCTACTTTCTAGAAGTGATCTGAGCTCAGAGAAGTCAGTCCACGACCCCAGGGTTGGTGTTTGTCAATCTGTGTCCAGCCTCCCTCTTTAGACATCATGGGGATGGCAGGGAGTCAGAGAGGGAGCAAGCAGGCGACTATTTTGTTCTCTGCGGCAGCTCCAGCTAGTGGCCTTGGGCAAGTGAGTTTCACTTTCTGGTAGATACAAAATTTGTGGAAGATAAATGTGTTCATGAGTGGGTGTTCATGAGTGGGTATGGTGAATACAAGGTCCTCCAGAAATGACTGTAGAGAGAGAGATACCCAGAAATGAGGTGGGCCAAAGAGCATGCACACAGTGTGTCTGAGACACAGATTGAGAGGAGGAGGAGTTAAGAAAGGAAGGCAGAGGGAAAAGAAAGGAAAAAATTAAAAAGAGGCTTGGGAGATGACTGTAAAGTATTCAATATGCAAGCATAAAGATGTGAGTTCAAATCCCAAACACCCATTTAAACATACAGGCATAAGGATTTTCATCTGTAGCCATAGCTCTGGGGAGAGTGGCAACAAGAAAATCCCTGGAGCTCACTGTTATACCAAGTGTTGAGTTCTGGTTGATCGAGAGACCATGTCTCAAAGTAAACAAACAAACAAGGTGGTGAAAGATAGAGGAAGACACCAGACATTGACCTCTGGCCTCGATACACATGTGTAGACACAGGCATGCACACATGGGTACACACACACACACACAAGTGAAATGGAGCAGAGGTCTGCTGGAGGTGAGGGAGGGGCTGTGAATACCAATGGAGAAGGAATTCCAGGCAGACAAATTGGCCTGTGCAAAGGTCCCAGAGCAGGACACAGCCCTGTGTGATGGAGAAGCAGCCAGGAGGCCCATATGACTGATTATAAAAAAGGGAATGAGGAAACACGGACGACCAGGCAGGAGGGGGCAGGGCAGCAGGAGTCCTCCTTGTGG
>NW_021604564.1:1230645-1240642 GCF_004785775.1 Grammomys surdaster | reverse complement strand
GGGGCAGGGCAGCAGGAGTCCTCCTTGTGGACGACCAGGCAGGAGGGAGCAGGGCAGCAGGAGTCCTCCTTGTGGGCTGTAGGGCCAGCAGGAACTGGTGTAAGAGGTGAAAGAGGAGCCTTTGGGACCCGACTGAGGTCACCAGTGCCCTCTGGCCACTGCAGGGAGAACAGACAAGAGGCTGAGCATAGACAGGGTACTAGGAGGAGGGAGAGGAGATTTTCAAAGCTTAGATGAGGTACAATTTTACTTAGCTTTCTGTAGTGGATGAAGATATGGCAAAATTGAAACAGTATTAACTTTAATTATTATATCACACGGTAATCAGGGCTGGAGAGATGGCGTAGCAGTCGCCAGCACTCCGTTCTGGCGGGGACCCTGTTTGGATCCTGGTGTGGTTCAACCATCATCTCCAGAGCACCTGACACCTCCAAGGGCACAGACACACAGACAAAAAAATGCTCATGCCCCCCAAAAATTAAATAAAATAAAAACTGAAAGATAACTATAGAATTAATCACATTTTAATAGTTGATTGTTTTATAGTAAATGATTGTTGTCAGTAATAATAGTAACAGTTGTGCTGTTACACAGTAGGGTTACTGCAGACTAAAACAATATACAGAATCTCATGCGGCTGAGGGAAATTTTTTTTTTCCGTTTTTCAAGACAGGGTTTCTCTGTGTGGCCTGGGCTGTCCTAGAACTCACTCTGTAGACCAGGATGGCCTCGAACTCAGAAATCCGCCTGCCTCTGCCTCCCAAGTGCTGGGATTAAAGGCCTGTGCCTCCACCGCCCGGCGGGAAAATTTTTTAAATGTCTTTAGGATAAATAAAACATTGATGTATGTTTAAGGTAGTTGGTATCTTTATCCTAATTCAAACATTGTACAGTATGGACCTGTATCAAAATACAATGTGGTCCCCCACAAATGTGTATGATTTTTGTCTTGGCTAAAAAAAAAAAAAAATCTGGAGGCTGGTGATGAAGGAACAGCCAGGAGGCTTGTGTGGCTGGAGCAGAGGGTGTGAGAGGAAGAGATGAAGGCAGAGGCAGGAGGGGACAAGGCAACATGGGCACTTGCCTGAGTCCCATGTCCAGCACCACAGACACTGAGTTTCCTGATGTCTATCATCATGTCAGTGTTCCATGGATCAAGAGGAACAGGAGTTCAAGGTTATCCTGAACTACACATGGGGTTAGAGACCAGCCTAGGGTTCATGAGAGCCTGTGCGCAATGAACAAACAACCTGGAGCCCAGCATGGTACTCCACTCTTGTCATCCTAGCACTCTGCAGGCAGAGTGCTACACAGCCAGGGCTACACAGCCAGGGCTACACAGCCAGGGCTACACAGCCAGGGCTACACAGCGATAACCCATATAAAGAAAGAAATAAAATCCACCTAAGACAAACCACTGGAGAGACAGCTCAGTGGTTAAGAACACTACCTGTTCTTCCAAAGGACCTGAGTTTGAGTCCCAGTACCCATGTCAGGTGGCTCACAGCCACGCCCTGTATCTCTAATAGTCTCTTCTGGTGTGTAGGGGCACATATACTTATCTGCATGCACACACACATAAAAATAGAGCTTTTTTGTTGGTTGGTTGGTTGGTTGGTTGCTTGGTTGGTTGGTTGGTAGGTTGGTTGTTTTTTAAAAGTCTAGCCTTGGGGCTGGAGAGATGGCTCAGCGGTTAAGAGCACTGACTGCTCTTCCAGAGGTCCTGAGTTCAAATCCCAGCAACCACATGGTGGCTCACAACCATCCGTAATGAGATTGGATGCCCTCTTCTGGTGTGTCCGAAGACAGTGACAGTGTACTCATAAATAAAATAAATAAATAAATCTTTAAAAGTCTAGCCTTGTGCTCTACCTCCCCAGTGCTGAGGTTAAAGATACACACTACCACATCCAGCTAATAAAAATAACAAAGCTATTAAAATAATAAATGAATGAATGAAGTAAAATAAAACTAACCACCACAGTCCCCAAAAGTAAATTAAATCAGTAAAGTAACAATATTGCTCTAACATTACTCTTCCAGTCTTTTCATTGTTAACTACTATTTACTGAATCTCAGGTCGCACAGGCTGGCCTCCAACTCATTATGTAACTGTAGCTAGTCTTCAATGCCTGGTCCTACAGCTGCTACCTCCTGAGTACTGCAGTGAGAAGGAGGCCAACACACCTGACTTCTATTGTGGCAAGGGTGGAACTCTAGGCCTCATGTGTGTTATATCCACGGAGCCTAGCCAGGTACTCTTATCATTCTTCTAGTCTAATGATTCAGATACTAGGGTGCAGTGCAGATGGGCTGGAGAGTCCACCCCTCCCCCATGCCTGTGGATTCAACCCTGTCTGTTCCCCAGGTCAATCCGGAGCAGGCAACAACTGGGCCAAAGGTCACTATACCGAGGGCGCAGAGTTAGTGGATGCAGTCCTGGACGTGGTGCGCAAAGAGGCAGAAAGCTGCGACTGTCTCCAGGGCTTCCAGCTCACCCACTCGCTCGGAGGTGGCACCGGCTCAGGCATGGGGACCTTGCTCATCAGCAAGATCCGAGAGGAGTTCCCAGACAGGATCATGAATACGTTCAGCGTGGTGCCATCGCCCAAGGTGTCTGACACGGTGGTGGAGCCCTACAATGCCACGCTGTCTGTGCATCAGCTGGTGGAGAACACCGATGAGACCTACTGCATCGACAACGAGGCCTTGTATGACATCTGCTTCCGCACGCTCAAGCTGACCACGCCCACCTACGGGGACCTCAACCACCTGGTGTCGGCCACCATGAGTGGAGTGACCACCTGTCTGCGTTTCCCGGGCCAGCTCAACGCAGATCTACGCAAGCTAGCTGTGAACATGGTGCCGTTCCCCCGTCTCCACTTCTTCATGCCAGGATTTGCACCCTTGACCAGCAGGGGCAGCCAGCAGTACCGGGCCCTCACCGTTCCTGAGCTGACCCAACAGATGTTCGATGCTAAAAACATGATGGCCGCGTGTGACCCGAGACACGGTCGCTACCTGACCGTGGCTGCTGTCTTCCGGGGACGGATGTCCATGAAGGAGGTGGACGAGCAGATGCTAAGTGTGCAGAGCAAGAACAGCAGCTACTTCGTTGAGTGGATCCCCAACAACGTCAAGACAGCAGTGTGTGACATCCCACCCCGGGGCCTGAAGATGGCAGCCACCTTCATCGGCAACAGCACAGCCATCCAGGAGCTGTTCAAGCGCATCTCAGAGCAGTTCACCGCCATGTTCAGGCGCAAGGCCTTCCTGCACTGGTACACAGGCGAAGGCATGGACGAGATGGAGTTTACAGAAGCAGAGAGCAATATGAACGACCTGGTATCCGAGTACCAGCAGTACCAGGATGCCACGGCGGAAGAAGGCGAGTTCGAAGAGGAGGCTGAAGAGGAGGTGGCTTAAGTCTCCTGACATCACTCTGCCCTTAGGGCACAACAGCAAAGCTTGACCCTGAGCACCCGACCTCTGCATCCAGCTGCCTCATTCCCTCGGATCCCACGAGCATTCTTCACCATGAGGGCCAAGCCCAGAGCCCAGGTTGCTTCTATTTGCTTCACCTTTAACTCCTAAACCCCACTGTCTCTCCAACCTGCCAGGGAAGGGCTCTTCTAGTTCCCATGAGCACCCCTTACCACACACACACACCACACACACTCCTTAGATCTTGAAAATCCTTTCTTTTAAGCGGGGGTCCCTTCCCCAGCACTCCTGAACCATTCTTCACCTCTGACATGCCCAGATAGTTCTCTAGATCCTGACTTGACGTCTTCCCCAGCCTCGGAGCCTCTCACCTTCCCTTACCTCTGACCTCACAGCTCCCCACTCCTGACCCTTGTGCCTTAGTTCAGTTCCTACCAGAGAAGTGCTGAAGGAAGAGAAAAGAGAGGCCTGTTGCCTGAGGTGAGGGAGCCCCTCCCTACTGTGCACCCCATCCAGCTCTCCCCTGCTGACCCTCCATCAATAAATGAGTCATTGCTTTGATGTGGCTTTCTGTTGATTCAGTTTCTTCCCTGAGTATAGCCAGGGAGTGGAGAGGCCCACAGGGTGGAAGAGTGCCACTGAAGATCACCTCCGGGAGTGGTGGGGTACAGGGATTGCAGAGCCAAAGAGACCAGGCTAGACCAGAGCTTCTCTGTGGTGTAAGATAAGCCACTTGCACACCAGGAACATGCATACTGTGACCACAGTCTGTACTCTAACAAATCAAGTAAGATTTATTCAACATAGCCCATCTTGGTCAGACAGGCCTTAAGGTCACTGGATTTTTTTTTTTTTTTTTGGTCCCTCTTTCCAGTGTGGCCACACTGAATGCATCTTCTTCTGCATTTTATTTGGTTTGGGTTTTGGTGTTTTTGAAACAGGATTTCCCTATGTAGAGAGTTCCAGGTTGTCCTGGAACTCACTGTGTAGCCCAGGGTGGCCCCGAACTCACAAAACTCTGCCTGCCTCTGCCTCCTGAGAGCTATGATCAAAGGTGTGGTTGATTGGCTTCACAAGGATGGGGACCCAAACTTAAGACTTTTTTTAAAATTGTTTTTCAATATTATATTGATTTTATTTTTAATTGTGTGAATGGGTATCTGGAATCCAGAGGCGTCAGATCCACTGGAGCTGAAGTTGTGAACCACTCGTGCTGTTCATCATTTCCATTCTGTGTGTCTTAGTCAGGGTTTCCACTGGCGTGAACAGACACCATGACCAAGGCAACTCTTAGGACAACATTTAATTGGGGCTGACTTACAGGTTCAGAGGTTCAGTCCATTATCCATTAAGCCATATTCCATTAAGCCGGAAGCATGGCAGCATCCAGTCAGGCATGGTGCTGGAAAAAGAGCCAAGAGTTCTACATCTTGATCCAAAGACAGTCAAGAGAAGATTGTCGTCTTTTTTTTTTTTGTTGTTGTTTTGTTTTGTTTTTCGAGACAGGATTTCTCTGTATAGCCCTGGCAGTCTGGAACTCACTCTGTAGACCAGGCTGGCCTTGAACTCAGAAATCCACCTGCCTCTGCCTCCCAAGTGCTGGGATTAAAGGCGTGCGCCACCACTGCCCAGCAAGAAGACTGTCTTCTTTCAGGCAGCTAGGAGAAGGGTCTCAAAGCCCACCCCTTCAGTGACAAGCTGAAGGAGTCTAACAAGGCCACATCTACTCCAAAAAGAGCACACTTCCTGAGAGTGCCATCCCCTGGGCCAAGCACATTTAAGCCACCACACTGCAATAGCAGTACACGCATTTAACTACTGAACCGTGTCTCCAGTGCCCTGAAGTTAACTTCTTGGAATACAGATGGCACTCTAAATTTGGTAATACCCAGGCCTGTCTGCCTGTCTTCACTCACCAATCTCAGTGAGAGGTGTGTGTGTCTGTGCACACCTGTGTGTGCCCATGTGCATGCACACCTTACCTGGGTTCAGAGCCTCTCTTGCATTTCCATCAGAATTCCTGTGTGACTCCAGATGTCAACTTCTGTCAGCCTCTTTTGCCCTTCAGTGCAGCTGCCCCCTATAAATGAAACAGAGAAACAACACAGGGAAATGATGGCAGTGATCTTCACAGACTTTCAATACTCAGAGGACTCAGAAAGAAAGGGTCTAGGTGAGGCCATGGGGACCATAAGGGTGAAGCTGGACCTCCCAACCTGGCCCTGCTTCCCACAGATCTTGTCCTCATCTAGGCTATGAAGCTAGATGAGTTCCTCACAACAGGGTGGGGGCGGGGGCCTCCTTCATCTAGGACGTCACTCTGTTAAACTTCCTCTCTCAGCCACACAGGAAACTGAGCAGATCAGAGGCCCAGCCCCAAGAAAACACAGGCTCCCCCAGCCCCAGGAGCCCTAGGGGAAAGGGCCCAGCTGGGCCAGCCCTGCAGAGACCATGGGATCCACAGAGACGTAAGAACTGTCTTCCCTCCATCCTATGCAGCAAGATTGCCAGACCTGAGCCCGGGTGGGGTTGGAGAAGGACAAAAAACCAAAAACATGGTATCTGGGGCTACCGCAAGGGAGGGCCCAGGAAGCACAGCCACCCACTGACCACGGTGGTCACTCAGGGACCTGATCAGGCCATGCATAGTCCCTCTTCCACTTTCCTGGCTCTGGATCTGTGTAATGAAACCAGGGATTTTAGGAGTGTGACGCCCCAGTAAGGGTGGGGGTTTTAGGAAGGTAGTTTCCAGGAAGGGATAGCTAGTCAGCGGTCAGGTGTGAGAGGGTATGCTGAGAAACTGTCAACCTTAGTCGGGGACTCATGGCTGCCTTGTGTCCATACAACGAGATGCTGGAGGTGCCCATGTAAGTGTGTAACCGGGTGGGATAAGGTATCGGCAAGTCAATCACCTCCCTTGATTTCTGAAAGCTAAGGCCTCAGCATCTTCTGCTAGATGCAGTCGACAGCAGGGAAGGGCAGGCTGTGGGGCTTGCAGTTCAGTGCCAGGACACCTTGCTCTTCTTTCTCTGTTAAGTGTGGACCCCACAAAATCTTTCAGAGAACGCCAGGCGGTGGTGGCGCACGCCTTTAATCCCAGCACTTGGGAGGCAGAGGCAGGCGGATGTCTGAGTTCGAGGCCAGCCTGGTCTACAGAGTGAGTTCCAGGACAGCCAGGGCTACACAGAGAAACCCTGTCTCGAAAAACCACAAAAAAAAAAAAAAAAAAATTCTTTCAGAGAAAAAAGGACAAGCCTTAAATATGCTCAAGACACAGGGAGAGAAGAGATAGTACTCACACAATACACACTTGAGATTCTGCAGTTCTACCCCACAGATTCAAGGGACAGGCACCAGAAAGAATCATAAGTATGTTCTTTTTATACAAGTGTTTGTTATAGGCAGACACACTATCACAGGCATGCCCCCATCTCTAACTCTTCTACCCTTTCTCTCTCTCTCTCTCTCTCTCTCTCTCTCTCTCTCTCTCTCTCTCTCTTTCTCTCTCTCTTTCTCTCTCTCTTTCTCTCTCTCTCTCCTCCCTCCCTCCCTATCTTTCTGTCTCTCTCTGTGTCTCTGTCTCTCCATCTCTCTGTCTCTCTCTGTCTCCCCCTGCCTCCTCTCTCCTCTCTCTGTCTCTAGCCCTCTCTTTGGAAACAGGGTCTCAGTATGTAGTCCTGACTAACCTGGAACTCATATGTAGACCAGGCAAGCCTTGAACTCACAGAGATCTACCTGCCTTTGCCTGAGGGTTAAGGGTATGGCCACCACGCTGGTTTTCTCTCTTTTTCCTTCTCTTCATACTTCAGCAGTATTTACACCTGACTCCACCCCCCAGGGTGCCCACACCAACACACCTAGTTACACACATAGGAAACACAGAATAGGGAATACACAAACAGAAGCACACAGATGCAGACTCAGAACACACACACATTCACACATACAAGCTAAAGCCCCCTCATGGTTCACAGAAGGCATCCCCCTGCTGTGTTTGACTGGTTCTTTGAAGCTGGCCGCCCCAACTCCCTGGAGGAGGGTAAGTTGGGAAATCTGGGGCTGGAGAGATGGGAGGGAGGGTGTGAGGCCACAATCTCAGCAGCTGGTCCTCCCTGCAGATCCCCCCATCCTGTGGCAGTTCCCTCCAGACTTCCAGGAACAGGTAGATATTCAGAAGGCATCCCGGGGCTGGTCCAGCAGAGGGAGGGGCTGTGGGCCTTGAACCCTGAATTGAGGGGCAAAGCCAAGAGGACTAGTGTACTAATGCTTCTTCCCTCTCTAGGAAGCCATGCAGATGGTACCCAGGTTCTGTTTCCCCTTTGACATAGAAAGGTATGGAGGGGACAGAGAGGTGGGGACACACACGCTCTTTGGGACTTGAAGCAGGACCTTAATGACTAAAGAATTATAGGCACAGGGCACAGGGACCCAAAGACCCAAGAACTGAATGACAAAGGAAGCTAGGTAGTCCCTCAGAGGGGACTCAGAGTTCCTGAGTGTGAGTATGTGTATTCATGGCAGAGCAGCTGAATGTGTAGGCCAGAGGCAGACCTCAAGTGTCATTTTCCAGAAACCATCCACCTTTTTCTTTTGTTGTGTGAGCCATCTTACCAGCCCTACATTGATTCAGTTTGGTTTTGTTTTAGATTTCTTTCTCATATATGGATGTTTTGTCTGTACATATGTCTGTGCACACCACCTACATACCTGGTGCCTAGGGAGGTCAAAAGAAAGTATCAGATCCCCCCAAACTTGGAGTTACAAGCGTTGTGAGGCATGGTGTTGATGCTAGGAACCAAACTTGGGTCCCCTGTGAGAGCAGCTAGTCCTCTAACCACTGATCCATCTCCCCGGTCCCTATACACACACTCACCTTGGTTTTGTTGTTGTTGTTGTTGTTGTTGTTGGTGGTGGTGGTGGTGGTGGTGGTGGTGGTGGTGGTAGTGGTGGTGGTTTTTTTGGTTTTTTGTTTCTGAGGCAGACAGGGTCTCTTACTGGCTTGGAGGTCTCCAAGGTGGCTTTACTGGCCATCCAGCCCCAGGGCTTTGAAGATTTTACCACCCTGGGTCTGAGGCCAGGTTTAATTTTCTTCTATTGCATTTGTTACTTGTGTGTGTGGTATGGGGGTTGGGGGGAGAGGTGTATCTGTGCCACAGGATCTGAGTCAAGGGTCAAAGGATAACTTTGTGGTAGTGGTTCTCTTCTTCTACCTTATGGGTCTCCAAAGATTGAAGTCACACTGTGCTCACATGGGCTTACATGGCAAGCACATTTTCCTGATGAGCCACCTTCCCTGGCCTCCAGATTTTCTTTCTTTTCAAAGATGGGTCTGTGGAATGGAACTCCAGTCATCAGTCTTGCAAGGCACACACCTTACTGGTGAAGCTATGACTCCAGGACTCAGGGCTCCTGACTCCCAAGAACCCACAAAATACTAAGCTCGCATACCAAGCCACCAAAAAAACAACTGCATTCACAGGCCACCTTAGGGGTGTGATAGGAGGGTCAGGGAGCAAGGAAGTCAGAAAATAGATGTCCAGTCTCCACCAGAGCCTTTTCCCCTCCAGGGAGCCTCCCAGCCCTGCTGTCCAGCACTTCACCTTTGCCCTCACTGACCTGGTGGGCAACCGCAGATTTGGCTTCTGCCACCTGCGAGCTGGTGCATGGAGTTGCCTCTGTATCCTCAGGTGGGTGACATGGAAGCCTGAAGCCAAGTAGGGGCAAACAGGAGCAAACACTAGGCTTCACAATGAGTACAGAGACTCACAACTGATCCCAAGTGTGAGGAGTGAGAGGCTGAGAACCACTCAGCCTGAGATGGGACACATAGATCCCCTCCACAGGAGGCTGACGCATCATCTTGGAAGTAGTCAGGTGGAAAGACTGTTAGAGTTAAAGGCCAGAAGCACCAGAATGGAACAGTGACCCCTGGACATGACAGGACCTGTGCCCATGAAGGCACAGAGGCTCAAGAGCTGCACAACATGAAACCAAACAAAATCTAACTGTGGCTAACTATGGCACTGTTAGCAACTGATGGCTGCCTGGGTGGTGCACACTGGGTCTCCTCAGAGGTTTGCTATGCTCCTGTGAACGGCTCTATACCCATGTACTTACAGACAGCACTAAGTGGACTTAGTGGGGCTTTTGGGGGGTCCTGGGGCAGGGGGTGAGACAAGGTCTCACTAAGTAGCCCTGGCTGGCCTGAAACTATTATATAGAACAGGCTGGCCTCAAACTCCAACAGATCTCCTACCTCTGTCCTCCTGAGAGCTAGGAATTGAAGGCATGCACCACTATACCTGGTTGATTCAGTAGGTTTTAGAAAACAGCACAAGAAATTAAAAGAGGAAAGTTGGGGCAGGGGGGTTGAAGTGGTGGATATGGGGATAGATTTGATCAAAACACATAGTATGCACACATGAAAACACACAGTCTGCAAGTACAAAATTCTCAAACAATTTGTAAAAGTATCAGATCCCTCAGGGGCACTTTCTAGACTCTGATCTCTCTCTCTCTCTCTCTCTCTCTCTCTCTCTCTCTCTCTCTCTCT
>NW_021604564.1:1161597-1230635 GCF_004785775.1 Grammomys surdaster | reverse complement strand
TCTCTCTCTCTCTCTCTCTCTCTCTCTCTCTCTCTCTCTCTCTCTCTCTCCAGCCACTTTCCCTGGTTTGAAGTGTTCTACAAGATTCTCAATACTGTGGGGGACCTCCTAGCCCAGAACCAAGTGAGACTAACCCCACCTTCAGTCCTCACCCCACCCTCTCCATCACCTCCCTGATGTGCCAGGTCTCACCTCATTCAGAGAGAGACCCTCAAAATCCCAAATCATCCCTCCAGCACTAACTCCTTCTGCGTTCCTCAGGTCAGCGAGGCTGAAGAACTCCTACAAAACCTGCAGCAACACCCACCTTTTGGATCCCGGTTTTCAGGGGGACCAGAGATGGTGAGTAGCTCCCAGGTCTTTGATGCAGGCTTCTTGTTGGCAATAAAGGCTGAGAGCCAGCCTGGGGAACCACAGTTACTTCTGTCCCCCAGGATGGCAACATCACCATCTGGAGTGAATCTGGGATCGTGCCTCCTGTCCTGGGGAATAGCAAGCTGGTGAGTGGAGATGAGGTCCCTCAGGCCGCAGTGGAGGTCACTGCCACCATGCAGACTGAATTGCCCCCATATCCCCACTAGCTTTCTTGTTTTGTGGCTCCGGATGCTGCCGACCTGCCATCTATTCCTGAGAATGTAAGGAGAAACTACAGAAGGTGGGTGGGACCACAAATCTTGGCTGTTTGCCCCACACCCAGCCGTTGTACCTCTTCATCCCTCAGAGGAACCTCACTGAGCTGGTGGTTGCTGTGACAGATGAGAACATCGTGGGGCTCTTCGCAGCGCTGCTAGCTGAAAGGAGGGTCTTGCTTACTGCCAGCAAGCTCAGCACTGTGAGATGGGACCTCCTTCCCTGGGGAAGGGACACTTCTAAGCCCGCTTCACTCGGTTCCACCCCGTGGGAACAATCTGAGGAGGTTGCACAATGGCTCCAACTTATTGGTAGCACAATCTCGTACAGGTTCATCCACCGAGGACCAGACCTGGCCTAGCTCTGCCCCTCTGAAAGAGGTTGTTAAACTTTCCAGCTGGGGCCTTAGCTCAGTGGGTAGAGCGCTTGCCCAGCAAGCATGAGGCCCTGGTTCCATTCCCAACTTGGCATAAACCAGGCCCTGGCAAGCATATTGGTGATACACACCTGGAATCCCAGCACTGACAGCGTAGGGCAGGATCAGAAGTTCAGGGAGGTCACCCTGAGTTACCTAGTTTGAGGTCAGCCTGATACATGTGACCTACCAGGTCTCAATGAATGAATGATGATAGATAGATAGATAGATAGATAGATAGATAGATAGATAGATCATAGATAGATAGATCATAGATAGATAGATCATAGATAGATCATAGATAGATAGATAGATAGATCATAGATAGATAGATCATAGATAGATAGATAGATCATAGATAGATAGATAGATAGATAGATCATAGATAGATAGATCATAGATAGATAGATCATAGATAGATCATAGATAGATAGATAGATAGATCATAGATAGATAGATCATAGATAGATAGATAGATCATAGATAGATAGATAGATAGATAGATCATAGATAGATAGATCATAGATAGATAGATAGATCATAGATAGATAGATAGATAGATAGATAGATAGATAGATAGATAGATAGATAGATAAGAAAAATACATTTTAAAAGATTCTAGGGCCAGTGAGATAGCTCAGTGAACAAGGTACCTACAGCCAAATTTTGAGGACCTGAGTTCAATACCCAGGACATACATGGTGGTAAAACAGACTCAACTCCTACATGTGGTTCTTCAAATCTGCACAAGTGAGCACACACATGCAAACTTACAAATAAATAAACATTATTTTTTATTTCTAGTTCCACTTTTGTGTTATACAGTATAAAGGTTTTTTTTAATGTGTATATGTGTATGTGGGTGCCCAAAGAGAGGATCCCCTGGAGCTAGAGTTAAAGCAGTTGTGAGCCACCATGTTGTTGCTCAGAGCTGAACTCAGGACCTGTACAGGAGCAGCCAATGCTGTAACCATTGAGCCATCTCTCTTGCTCCTGAAGTGTGTTTCTGTGTGGTTGGCTGTTTTGGTTTGGTTTTGTTTGTTGTGGCTTCAAGACAGGGTTTCTCTATGTAGCCCTGCCTGTCCTAGAACTCACTCTGTAGACCAGGCTGGCCTTGAACTCTGAGATCTGCCTCTGCCTCCTGAGTGCTAAGATTACAGGTCAGAACCCACCACATAAAGTTCAGAGTTATTTTTTATCTGAACACATGGAGCTGTAACTGGCCAAAATCCTGGTCTCCACTTCCTTCCTAAGGAGGTCTGAATTCCACCCAGTTCCCCAGCAGGAGGAGACAGATCAGGGAGGGCTAAGCACCCAACTTATTGCCCTTCTCACTCGCCAGCTAACAGCCTGTGTTCACGCATCCTGCGCTCTGCTCTACCCCATGCGATGGGAGCATGTTTTGATCCCCACACTACCCCCGCACCTGCTGGATTACTGCTGGTGAGAAAAGAGGAGGTGGGGGGATGAGGAAGGGAAGGCAATGAGAAAGCCTGGAGTGTCGTTAGCCTTTAATCTTAGCACATGTGAGACAAAGGCAGGAGGATCTCTTTATGTCCCAGGCCTACAGTGAGTCCCTATCAGAAAAAGAAAATAAAGAGTCCCGGGCTAGCCTGGGCTACATGCAGCAGGCACAGATGAAAGACTTGGGGGTTTGAGGTATGCATCTGCCTCTCCAGTCTGTGCCCTCTCCACAGCGCGCCTATGCCCTACCTCATAGGAGTCCATGGCAGTCTCGCTGAGGTAAATGCTGAAACACCCCAAGGCTGGAGCGGGGGCAGGGGGGAAGGGGGATATTCCCTCTCCCTCCAGTTACTCAGAGTCCTGCCTCTATACGGGGGTCCGAATGACAGCTCATGTTTGTCTCCTGCAGAGAGTTCGAGAGAAAGCCCTGGAAGATGTTGTAGTGTTGAACGCAGACTCTAACACCCTGGAGACACCCTTCGACGACGTGCAAGCTCTGCCGCCAGATGTGGTCAGTGCCACACCTCCCACCCTTGCTCCTCAAGATGGAGCCTCCATCTCTGCCCAACTCCGGGTCTCTCCTGTGTCCTCAGGTATCCCTGCTGAGGCTTCAGCTAAGGAAGGTTGCACTGAGCCCCGGGGAAGGGGTGTCCCGTCTCTTCCTCAAAGCCCAGGCCCTGCTCTTTGGAGGGTACCGTGACGCCCTTGTCTGCATCCCGGTGAGCAGATGGAGGAGGAGGAGAGGGGCAGGCCTCTCAAGGGATAAATCACAACATTTAGGGTCTCAGGTAGCCTAGGCTGGCCTCAAACTCAATATGTTTTGACTTTGAACTCCTGGATCTCCTGATTTTTTTTTATTGAGACTGGGTCTTTGTAGCCCAGGCTGCCCTGGAGCTTATTATGTAACCAGCAGCAATCTCCCTACAGTAGCCCCTTACACTATCAACATTATTTAATGCTGACAGCCACATTATAGGTGAGATGTTCCATGAGGTCCTGCACAGGATCAGGTACACAGTAGGCACCCAATTAGTGCTTGCTAGGTAGCTATAAAGTTGGAAGGAAGAAGATAGGAGAAAGGAGAACCCAAGGAAACTCTGGAAGGAATCCTTTTTCCAGGGTCAGCCAGTGACATTCAGTGAGGAAGCTTTCTTGGCTCAGAAGCCCGGGGCGCCCCTGCAGACATTCCACAAAAAGGCGGTACACTTGCAGCTGTTCAAGCAGGTGAGCACTCCGGGGGCGGTCCTGGGGGCGGTCCCGGGGGCAGTGTCTAAGGTGAAAAGTAAGGGATGGGGTGCTAGTCCCTGGCGGCTGGGCCTAAGGTGAGGAATAAGGATAGGCTGCGGGTCCCTGGAGATAGGGCCAAGTTGGATGCCTAGTTTCTAGAATGGTTTCCTGATTTGAGGGCCCTGGCAGGCTGGCTTCCAAGTCTTTAGGGAACAGCATGTACTTGAGTTTGACCCTCTCTACCCCAAGTTCATCGAATCCCGACTGGAAAAACTCAATGCTGGAGAAGGTTTCTCAGACCAATTTGAGCAAGAGATCGTTGCCTGTTGTGGAGCTTCCTCAGGTGAGCCCCGGCTCTCACCCCACCAGTTTCCCAAGCCTAGGCCTGCCTTAGTAACCACAGCTCTCTCCCTTCCTCCTAGGCACCCTTCGGTCCTACCAGCTCTGGGTAGATAGTCTTAAGGTAATGAAAGCAATCCCCTGTTCCTATTTATAACCAACTTCATCACCTTACAGCTTACCACACCCCTCAAGAAAGGGCTTGGTTAAAACTGGAGGCACAGAGAGGGAGAAGGCTACCCAGCAGAAGGCAACCTGAGGTGGGAAGTGGAGCGTGGGGTCCGGACCTGGCGACCTCAGAAGCTCAAGTTTCTCCCATTTGGTGTTTTTTTTTTTCCACCCAACCCCTTACAGAAAGGTAGCGATGCACTCCTGCATTCAATGAAGGCTAAAACCCGACCAGCCGTCAGGAACCTGTACCGATCGGTGAGACTGGGCCTTGTGGCTCACAGTGGCTTGGGTGACCACAGGAAAGGGGCATAGAGTCTGTGTTCTATGTGTTTACGTGCACGTGTGCCTGTACATGTAGAAGCCAGGAGTTGGCATTGCTATGTACTATCCATCTTGGGTTTGTTTTGTTTTGTTTTTGAGAGCGAGAGAGACTCCATATGTGGCCCTGGTTGGTTGAACTCAGAAATGCACCTGGCTCTGCCTCCTGAATGTTGGAATTGTTCCCCACCATATCCATCAACTTTGGAGAGTTTTAGGGAAGGGGGAAATACATTTATTTGTTTTAGTTATGTGTTTGTGCCACAGTGCATGTGTGGAGGTCAGAGGACAACTTACAGAAGCTGATTGTTCATGTTTTTAATCCCAGCACTCTGAGGCACTGGCAGGCAGATTTCCAGCCTAGTCTACATAGCGAGTTCCAGGACAGCCAGGGCCACACACCAAAACTCCGTATTCGAAAAACAACAAAAAAGTTGGTTGCGTCCTTTTACCACGTGTGTCCCAAACATGGGAATCAAGCAAACTCAAGTTGTCAGGCTTAGTGAGATCACTTTCACCCAGAGTCTTTGGACTCACTAACTAGGCTAGCCTGGCTGGCCAGTGCTCAAGGATCTTCCTCTCCCAGCTCTAAGGTTACAGGCATGTACCACGCCCAACTTTTTCTGTGGAGGGAATTTAACTGACTGACCCTTCTCTCTAGCCTAACAGAGATTATGTCTTGAGTATTCACAGCAGACGTTAAATAGCCACTTAAAATATTAACATCTTTCCGTATGCTGTTTTCGTTTGCTATTTTCTCTTTTTAGTGTGTTTGTGTGTTGCGTTAGTGGGTGTGCCTACTGGCCTGCTTGTAGCACCTTGAGTGTAGAGGCCAGAAGAGGTTATTGGCTCACCTGGAACTGTAGATTGTGGCAGTTATGACCAACTGTGAAGCTGGTCTTTGCTGCTTTGTGGTTTTTCTCACCCTTTATTCTACCCCAGGTTTTACACTCTGTCACTAGATGGGAGAGAAAGAGTAAAGAGAAGAGAGAGTCTTGAATCTACTGTCTTTCCTTTTGTTCTTTGAGAATGACTACTTACAAACTGTAATCAACCCCTGCCTCTCAGACCCCTAGCATTTATATATAACCTCTAAAAAGCTCCCAGAATTACAGCTATTGCATACTCACAGAAACCATCTGCAGCTGGCAAAACCATACCTCTGCTAGAGCATGAGACAAATCATAGTCAGCTGCTGAGAACAGTCTCATATCCCCACACCTGGGGTTAAAATGAAAACTCTTAGATTTCTGTGCTTTTAAAGAAACCATGTTCCAGGATTGTCACTGCAGAGATGGATGCTGTGACATGAACCTGAGCTCTCTGCAAGAGCAGCAAGTACTTTTGTTTCTTGCTGTCAAACTTGACAAGTCGAGTTTAATCCCTAGAATCTGCATGAGAGAACCAACTCCCCAAATTGTACTCCACCCTCCACACCTGTGCCACGACTAATGTTCCCTCTCCCCCAAATAAAATACATAAATAAAATTAAACACACACACAAACTCTGACAGCCAAGATCCATTGACTACCTTTTGTTACTTAGCTTCCATGCTTGATTGGGGTGGGGGTGAGGGTTCTTTCAGACCAGGTTTTACATTTCAGATCTGTCCATTTGATTTTAATCCTACACACAGTGGTCAAATCTTTGGTTTATGGCAGGGTGACTCCCTCCAGGAATATCAAAAGTATAAACATAGCATGGAAGATACAAATGTGGAGTGGGTGGTAGGAAACAGTTGTGTCTAATAATGTATTGGGTCATCCATAGGCAAGGAGTGGCTTGAAGGGTATGCAGAGCCTGCTCATGATGAAGGTAAGACCACCCAGGGTGATTCCTCAGCCACAGATAATTCAGCGGAGTGGAGGTGGTACCCCAGCCCACATGTGAATCCTTTCACAGGATGGAGACTCTGGCCTGAAGAGGGGGGGCTCCCTGAGAGCCTCAAGCCTCACCAGCCGCTCAGACTGTCTCCAACAGCGCCTGCCTATCAGCCATCACTTCGGACAGGTGAGGATCCCCACTGTCCCACACACACACACACACACACACACACACACACACACACACAGAGTGAGGATGCCCATCATCCACCACACATACCAGATTCTTCCCAAATCCTGCATGTCCCCAGTTTTCACCAAACTATCTAGTTCAAATGTAGTTCATTCACTATACAGCCAAGGATGGGTTTGAACTCCTGATCCACCACACCCAGTTTAAATGGTGCTAGGAATCAAACCCAGGGCACTGTGCATGCTAGGCAAGCTCTGTACCAACCAAATTACATTCTCCCAACCCCCTGATTGGGAGCTTTTTTTTTTTTTTTAAACCAAACTGGTCTAGAACTCAGATATCCACCCCAGCTGTTTTGTTTTTAGAGGAATCTCACTATATAGCCAGCAAGGACTTGAACTTGCAATGATCCTCCTGCCTCAGGCTCAAATGCAGAGATGACAGACATGCAGTGGCCTGTCCAATGCTCTTTCCAATTCAAGCTGGAAAGCCCCAGCAGCCCTGGATTCAACAGCTCCCCAGGCTCCGTCCATTTCTTTCTCCCTTATCTTTTTCAGAACAGGCCCCTCCGCCCTAGCAAGAGACTCAAGATGGAGAGGGGGCCTTCTGAACCCCTGCAAGAGAGGTAAGAATTGAAGCAGATCAAAGTTGGAGGTGCAAGGGTCACAACTAATAAGGGGTGTCTTCTAGACTCTGGAGACAAAAACCCAGGATGTCAATCTTCAATCCAGGATCCCCACCTTGAGCCCTGGAGACACTCAGAACCCCTGGGCAGAGGACACTCTAGACGGCAGCTTTCTGGGGCCCGGAGAAGAGCTGGATCTGCTGAGTGAGATTCTAGACAGTTTGAGTGTCGAAACCAAGAGTGGCGGCCAGCTGAGGGCCAGCCAGAGTTTGGACTGCTGTCAGCAAGAGGCGTCAGAGAGCTGCTCCAGCCTGGTGAGAACCTCCTCCCCTCCTCCCCTCCTCCCTTCCCCACCTGTCAGCTTCTTCCCCACCTGACATCAACCATACCCTCCATCCTGCTGTGCCCAGCCTAACATCCCAATCGGGTCACCAAGGCAACTGGAAGAAGACAAGAGACCCCAGGATCCTCAGCCTTGGTCCCTGCCTGGTGACCTGTCACTTCTGCAAGACACCTCATTTTCAGAGGTTGTAAGCTACTCAAAGAACTCCTGTTCTCAGTCACCCTCAGCTCTCTCCTTTCTGTCTACATCTTCAGCCACTTCAGCAGAGCCCTCCAGCCAAGGGGACCTCAGGCCCTCTGTCCGCGAGCCGGATCCTAGACCCTCACAAAGCCCTTGCTCCAGGCTCCTTACAGCCCCCACTCAGCCCAGTCCTCCAAAAAGCCCCCAACTTCTTGCCTCCACAGAGTCCAACCCTGATGCTATTCAGAAATTACAACTTATTCCGTCTCCCTCATGCTCCCCCACTTCTGCAGAGAACCCCAGAAACCAGCCTCCCCAGATCCTGCTGGGCCAGGATCCTATACAACCCCTCAAGGAGCTGGGAACCCCCACTTCTTACATCTCTCATGTAAGCAAGCAGCAAGGGCCCCAGGACAGGCAGCCTCGAGTTGCTGATCTGAAGAAGTGTTTTGAAAACTAAGATCAGGAGTGTGAGGCTCCCAACTCTCAATAAAGCTGGGTTTTTTTCCCTGATAAATTTATCTAGGGCTTTCTGTCAGCCCAGAAACGCACCTCATCCACCATTCCAAGCGGCCTCTAAGCATCTCTAAGGTTCACCTGAAAGTTCTTATCTTACTCTAACTTCCAGCCCATCAGGACTTCAAAGAGCTTACAATTCAATTCTTAATCTCATTTATCTAAGCTAATGTTCCCACAAGCTAAAAAAAAAAAAACAAAAGCAAAAAAACCTTTATTGTACCTATCAATTTCATATAAATATATAAAAAGTGAGCAGTCCCATCCTCCTTGCCCTCAAAGTCAAGATCTTTGAAGAACTTTTTTCCCTTCTATTCTTAAGCATTGGGTGAGTCTGATTGCCCAGAGAGGGTGTCGCCTTCCCACAAGGTCACACAGCAAGGAAGGGAAGATGGATGACAGGGAAGGACGGAAGGAGCTAGATGGGCAGGCAGCCCCGCACTGGCTCCTTGGAGTCCTGGGGGGCCCGGGCCTCAGCTGCTGCGTGGGAAAACTGAAAGAAAGGACAGGAGGTTTGTTGGACCTGCAGTCACAGTATGGAGACACAGCAGAGGCAAGATCATATGAGGTAAATGGTGAGGTGGTAAGGCCCCCCAGCCCCAGCACCCCCCAGTTTCATGCAGAGCCAAGCAAAGGCAGCATGCTGCATAGCCCACCAGCTGGATACCCCAGGGTTCCCCACCCCAAGTCCTCCTGAGTCATCAGAGGCCGGCGTGTCTCCAAGACGACTGCTGTGTGTCAGAGTGTGCCAAGGCAGTCCTGGGCGTTGGTAGTGATGATGGCCTATGGCCGACACCCCTGTGTTCAGATGAGCCGCTCCTCCGGGGGCAGCTTGAGGTTGGGGGGGTGTGGAGCACGGGCACCCACCTGCTCCTCACTGCTGGGCCGGTAGGTGCCCTCTGTCTGCCGCTTTTCTCGAAGTTTTTGCACTAGCAGGAACAGCCCCACTGCTATGAGGAGGGCTCCCAGAATGGAAAAGACCACAGCGATGGCTACAATAGCCTCTGAAGACTGTAAAGAGAGGGGACACACGTGACCAACTGCACAGAGTCACCCCTCAAGTCACCCACCAGGGCTCCTGTCACCTTGTCTGCTTTCTGGGCTGTTTTCAAACTGAGAAACAACTTCCCTTAGTACTTCCCACACTGGTACCCAGTACCTCTGTCCTGTCCCTTCCACACTATGAACGAGGATCCCTCTGGCCAGATACAACTCTCTTGGTTTTCCTTTTTTTCCTGTCTTTTGTGGGGTTGTTTGTTCAGAGTCTCCTATAATCTTGAACTTACTATATAGCTAAGAATAACCTTGAGCTTCCTTCCTTCCTCCTCCACAAAGCTGGTACTGGGAACACAGGTGCATGCCGTCATACTCAGAGTTTTTATTGTCACATGGTCTCATCTATACTCCAGGCTGGTCTTTTTGTCTTTGTTTTTGTTTTGTTTTTGGAGACAGGGTTTCTCTGTATAGACCAGGCTGGCCTCGAACTCAGAAATCCACCTGCCTCCCAAGTGCTGGGACTTAAAGGCGTGCGCCACTACTGCCTGGCTCTAGACTGGTCTTGAGGTAATCCTCCTGCTTCAGCCTCCAGAGTGCTAGAGTGACAGGTGTGTATCACCATGCCCACCAGGCAAGATGCTATTTGTGTTTGGTTTTGAGACAGGATCTCGTAGTAGCCCTGGCTAGACTGGAATTCATCATGTGTATCAGTCTGGCCTTGAACTCGGAGCTCCACCTGCTTCTCTCTCTCCTGGGAGTGTATGGGTTACCACACCCAGCAAGACACAATATTCTCATCCAATGTTATATATAGAGGTCTTGCTACCTTCTGTCTGGGACAGAGAAGTCCCTTTGCTGTAGCTTTGTGGGTAGAGTGCTTGCCTGGCATGCATAAACTCTGGGTTTGACTCCCAGCACCCCATAGACCCAGCATGACGATGAACACATGCTAACTCAGCAATGACAATGGCAGAAGGATCCCGAATCCAAGGTCATCTGACTACAGAGGAAGTTTGAGGCCAGCCTGAGCTACACTAGACCCCATTTAACAACAACAACAAAAGTCAGGACTAGGGCTGGAGTGTAACCTGATTGTAGAGCATATGCCTAGCACCTTTTAATAGTAATGTCTCTCCACTTGTCCCAGCACTCTGGTCTCTCACACCCTGGCTCTTCCTGCTTACACCGTCCCAACTCACCAGGCCCCCATTGGACCCGTCGTCTGGGGGTTGAGTCGTGCTATTTGTGAAATGATCCGGTGCTGTGGAACAGAAAGAGGAAAAAAATCCAAGCTGGAGTCTTCACTGGGCATCACTTACATACAGCCAGACTTTGCAAAACTCCAAGTCTTCAGCTAGAATAGAGGTGGCAAATACAGCCCTCTGGGGTGATGTTGGTTGCTCTGGCCACTCTCAGCCCAGCAGGGAACAATCGGGCCACCCAGAGTCCCCATTGTTAGCCCATTAGAATAGATGGCTTTCAGATGAGTGTCCCCTCCACCATCACTCTGGCCCAGAACCCTTAAGGACCTGGGCGGGGCTCAACCTTTCCCTGGAGTGTGTGACTCACAAGGCCCCCCCACCCCCAGGCTCCCGAAACTGGAACCAGAGAGACTGAGGGAAGGTCTGGCTGGGTCCACACCTACGAAGGGCCAGCCCTGGCAGCTGGGCCTTTAGGCCTCCTCCAGGTCCCCCTGGTAGCTTAAGACTCTCAACTATGCAGACTCAGGTGCCCAGGCCCTCCCCTCCTCCACCTTCGGGCTCTCCTAAATTCCACAAGACTTAAGGACGCAGGAATTCTGGGATGCAGGTACGGGTTTACTTTACGGTAGACCGCTTGCCTAGTGTGCAGGAAAACGTAGGTTCGAGCCCCAGCAACGTTTAAAAAAAATGAAATAAAAATAAAAAGTTTGGAAGTCTGTTAACCTGATTTGAAGCTCAGCCCTGAAGCTTTCAAACTCGGTCTCCAAACACATTCCAAGCTCATTCCTCAGACCTTTCGCCCTCTCTGGGTCGCGAGTGCCCGGCACTTCTGACTTCAACCTGGGAACCCTCCTCCCACCCGAACACCGCCCCGGACGATACCTACTTGTTAAGCTCCAGCCGGAGGGCAGCATCGGCAAGCCAAACGCCAAGAGCAGCCCCAGGCCTGGGGTCGCCATGAGCTTGGGCGACGAGTTGGTGACGCCAAGGACAGGACTTCCCCAGGGCGCCAATTCCTACCGCATCTTGGATCGAGGAGGGCACCTACGACCCAGGACCTGGGGACCAGACCAAGGGGAGAGGGCGCAGCATAGAGTGAGGGGCTAGACTCAGGCTCGGGCCCCAGCGACAGGCAACCAAATCTTGGAGTGCGCTCCCCGCCCTCGGCGACAAGGGTCAGAGATTAAAGATTAACTCCCCGACCGCGTTCTTGGGCCAGGGAAAGGGAAGGAGGAGGTGGGGACAGGACAGGCTGCGCGCCCTGCTTCCCTACCTGACCCAGGCGTCTGAGAGGGATTTCGCTCAGGTTCCCAATCCCGAATTCCCAGCTGGAACCCCGAGTCGCTGTCCTTCACCCAGTCGCTCCAGATCCCACCCGCCCCGCCCGCTCACGTGACCCGGAAAGTTTAGTCACCCACCTAGGCAAAGAGCGCACTTCCGGCTTGTGCACCTGAGCCTGGCTGAGAGGGGCGGGGCGAAGAGGGCGGGGCCGCGCCACCAGAGCACCTGTAACTGGAACCGCGCGGCGACAGGGAGCTGCTAGGAGAGCGGAAGCGAGCAGGTGTAAGGACGGCATAGCTGGGGTCCCTCTGTAGCACAGGTGTGCAGACGCGGGGGGGCGTGGCGACATTCCAGGAAGATACACACCTGTAAAGGGAGGGCTTCAATGGATAACATTGAAGAAGTCAGACCTGGTAATGCTCACCTGTATCCTAGGTGTATTCTGGAGATGGGAGGATCCCAAGTTCAAGGCCAGCCTGAGCAAACCCTGTATCAAAAAGTAAAGCGGCTAGGAGCGTGGCTCAGGGCCAGAACCCCCTGCCTAGAATCACCTAGTGAAGCTCGCCTGCCAAGAGTGTCTTAGTGACGGGATCGCCCCTTACTCAGTCATGAATTCCTGCTTAGCATGCCTGAGACCCTGGGTTCCATCTTCATCCCCTACTCAATCAACCAACCTATACAGGACTAGTTTTGTAGAAAGATAGGCATGTGGGCTTGTAGTCAGAGTGTAATCAGAACACCTGCTTAGAATTAAACCCGTGCAGTAAAAAACGATACCTGGACTAAGCACCTGTGCAGAATCTAGCCCAGCTTAATGGAAGACCTTATGTCCACACTAAAGAGTATCCGTATGATGTCCACCTGTCAGGAAAGTGTCTGGGAGAAAGCATGGATTCGGGGCGTCTTTGCGCAGAAGCAGCGATGTCCCATGGCATCCACAAAGAAACACTTATGCCTGAAAACATCTGGTAGAGGGTGGGGTGAGACTTTCACCTGTTCACCACACATGTATGGGCACAGCCTGGGTGAACGGATCCTTGACCTCTGGATGTAGCTGGGTAAAAGGTGGCCATGAACCGGATATGATGGCACCGTCCCAGTAACTGGGAGTCTGAAGCAGGTAAAGCTGCACGTTCAAGGCCAGTGAAGCTACAGAGAACTTAATTCAAAAGAACAATAACGACAACAAATAGTCATAGAGCCGAAGCTGGAGTTCAGTGGCTAGATTGTCTAGCACATACAAAGCCCTACAACATCCATTGTAGTCGCATATGCCTTCGATCCCAGCAAAAACAAGTGGACTCTGTGAGTTCCAGAGCAGCCCGGTCTACATAGTGACTTCCATGGCTACATAGAGAGACTGTGTCTTTAAAAAAGAAAAAAGAAAAAAACTAAGAATAAATAAAAGAGGCATCATCTCTTCCTAGGAGTGATTTAAAATCTGTTTAAATCTCTGCTCTGGCCCTAAATGGGAATGGATTTTTAGCTTTTGCTTTCTCCACTGTACCGTGGGAAAAGCTAGAGCCATCTACCTACCTCACAGGATCTGAACAGGTTCGATGTTGAGTAGCGAATGAAGGGCTCTGGCATGCGCAACGCACTCAATGTTAGCTATTATTATTCGCGGTCAAAGGGACGCCCTTCCCCCTGACGGTGAGACGAGAAACTGCACCCGAAACTTGTGGGAGGGACTTCAGCAGGTGCAACCACACGGCTGAGGCCCCGCCTCCAGAGCGCCTCCTCCTTCTGATCTTTATCCTTAGTGGCGCCGGAGAAACTGGTCCCAGACAGGCTGGTCTGCAAAGGGCAGCCTTCTGAGAGTCCGAGTGGAGGTGCGGCCCCTTTAAGAACGCCTAGCGGGCTGCGGGCTGCGGGACTGGAGGTGCGGCGGGTCAACCGGGAAGCCCCGCCTATGTAGAGCGGACTGGCGCAGCTCTGGAGCATCTGACCAATAGGGATTTAACTTTGCAGCCGCGCCGCTCATTGACCTTGCGTTTCTCTCTCTGAGTGTCACCAAGAAAAGGAGGCGCGCGGGCGGAATGAAGTGTTGGGGAGGGAGCCCACCTCTCTTTGTTGATCTCCTGTTTCTGTCATCGACTAGGGAATCTGACTAGAGCAGGCGGACAAAAGAAGCTTTTAAACTGGTTCAGAATTCTTGCGTAGTCCTGGGAAAAGCAAAAACTTGAATTTCTGATGAGGGTTCCATAGGAGAGGGAGGTGTAAATGAACGAGATTACGAAATCTAATTCCTGACAATTCCCTACCAAAACCATTTAAGGGAAAAGGGTAAACTGAGGCAAGCAGAGTACTAAGACGGATGCCTCTCCTACGGTCCCAGGAATGCGCTGTCAGATGTGCAAAATCAGAGCCTCCTTGAATGCTTCCCCACGCCCCCTTCTCCGCCCCCAACCCCCTCCCCCAAGTAATGCGGGTCGGAGGAGGAGACGCAAGTTCTGGCGCGGGCGGGGACGACTAGCATTTATCACTTCCAGCAAGTGCCGGAGCTCGGCCCCGCAGCGAAGAGGCTGCGGTGCGGGTGGGCGCAGGAGCTGGCCCTGTGGGGACCCCGGGGGGGAGGGGGAGCCGGAAAGCCCCCGCCGAGGCCGTTGCTGCGGGGCCTCCCCTCCCCCCTGGGCGGGCGCCATGCGGGGGGGCTCAGGCGACGCGGAGCGGCGGCAGCGCTGGGGTCGTCTGTTCGAGGAACTAGACAGCAACAAGGACGGCCGCGTGGACGTGCACGAGTTGCGCCAGGGTCTGGCCAGGCTGGGAAGGGGCGATCCGGACCGTGCACAGCAGGTACTATGGGCAGCGACCACCGAGGCAGGGTCGGGCCGCGCCGTAACCGGTGCCCCTTAATGTGGCTGCAGCAGCCACATGCTACCTGTTGGCTGGACCCTACCACCTCTATCTAGGCTCCCTTTCCTCTGTCCACCCGCGTCTGGCCTGACGTCGACGCAAGACAAGGCTGCCAAGGCTCCGGGCCTGCAGCGGCTGCGGCTGCCAGGACCCAGCGGCCCTTCCCCCTCCCCCCACCCTGGGCTGTGAGATGCCTACTGGGGGATGGACTGTAGAGCGGGACGCTTTCCCCTTCACTGCCCAGAGCCAGCCCCTCCGCTGCTCTGTGCTCAATCCCAGGGGTGATCCACTCCCACCTGCAGTTAACACAACTTCACCATCCTGCTGGAGCACACACTGAGCCCCTAGCCAGCTCTCCTAGTCTCTCATTTACACTAGCGCTTTTCTGGACCTGGCCAGTTGCCCCAGGCTGCTCCAGCTAGGGATTCAGTCCATCTGAAGCCACTCTACCTCTACTGGGGTCTGACTTGTCTGGGAAGGAATTTGAGGTGGGGGTGAAGTTTAGCGGTAAAGCGTTTTCTTAGCATGTGCAATGGCCCTAGGTTCCAGCCCCAGCCTGGGAGATGGCAGTGGGGAGCAGCAAAAACTGTCCGAGTGACAGGTGTCTCTCACATGGAGCCCCTAGCCTTCCCTAAAACAGACCTATTGCATTTTTGTTGACCTTGAGTCTAAGGCCCAACTTTTGGATAGGAGTATCCCATGGCTGTTGGGCCTTATATGAATCAGGACTGTTTCTAACAGGACAATCCCCACACATATACTCCCCAACAAGACTGCCAAGGAGACAGGATTTTATAAGAAAAAGCTGCCGGGCAGGTTTGGGAGACAAGGTAATGAAAGAAAACCAGAGTTCAAGCTCTCCTCCAGTACAGAGAATTTGAGGCTAGCCTGGGCTACATGAGACAGGTGTCTCAAAATGACAAAAAGTGCCCCCAGGTTGCCACTTCCCAGTTTGATGACCTTGAACTGCGTCTGTGCCTCTGTGACTCTGTAGAGTCCTCAGTCTGCCTACCAGCCTACTGACTGAGACAGCAAGCAGATTGTTACTGTGACCTGGGGCATCTTACTGCAAAGTGGGCTGACAGACTACAGAGGTGAAGCCTCCTGCTCCCTTTCATGAGGAACTGAGGCTCTGAGTTCCTGAGGCACGGGCCATATTCTAGCTGTCTTTCTCACACACACCCTGTGGGGGTAAAGTCTGCTGGAGTCTCCTGTGTCCCCTTTTTTCTCTGCCAGGGCATCTCTTCTGACTGGGATGCTGATCCAGAAGGTGGCCTCAGCCTGGAGGAGTTCACTCACTACCTGCAGGAACGGGAGCAGCGCCTTCTGCTCATGTTTCACAGCCTTGACCGGAACCAGGATGGTGAGCTGAGCTCTAGCTGGGGAATGGACAAGTGGGTTAGAACTTGAAGCACTGGGGGAATGGGGAGGGCTGCTTCTGACTCATGGACTATTTCTGGAGTTCTCAGCCACAGCTAGATGATTTGACCCTGAACTGTCCCATCCCACCTCCTGTTCCTCTTGCTGTAGGACCCCTCTCTCCACCTTTACTTGTTTCTTTTCAGACAGAATAGTAGGTTCAGAGACCCTCAGGTACAAGGATAGCACCTTGAAGCATCTTCTAGGTTCCTTAAAGTTGGAGAGAGAGAGATCAGGGGGTAAAGTGCTTGCCGCAAAACCGCAAGTTCCTGAGCTCAGTCCCTAGTTCCCATGAAAGCTGGATGCGGAGGTACAGGCCTGTAAGACTATCCCTGGAGAGGAAGGGGGGATGAAAAAATGAGTAATAATCAAATATTGCTTTAGTCCCTTGTAACATAGGTACCTCTGTGATCACCCCTGAACTCACTCATTCACTCCTGGAATAGAGAACTCTCCAATATCACCCAGTTTCAACTCTGAGCAGCCCCTACAACCTGTATGAAAATCTCTCCCCTTACCATGGTAGCAAACAACTTTGATCCCAGCACTCAGGAGGCAGAGGCAGGCAGATCTCTGAGTTTGAGGCCAGCCAGGTTTACAGAACGAGCTTCTGGACAGCTAGGGCTATAAGAGAAACCCTGTCTCAAAGGAGAGAGGGGAGGAGTCTCCCATGAGGCTGAGGGGCTGACTCAGTCAGAGAGGGGCCTGAGTTTAAGCCCCAGCACCCATGTTAAAAAGCCGCGTATGGTGGTGCCCACCTGTGACCCAGCACTGGTGAGGTAGAGACTGGAGGTGCTGAGGTGGATCTTAGGGTTCGGCTTCCAGATAAGTCAGTGAGCTCCAGGTTCAGTGAAAGACCCTGTCTCACAAGAAGGGGAGAAAGACTGAAGCCAACACTAACCTCTGACCTCCTCATCCACACGCACACAGAAGCACATACACACAGGGGCTTCTGGATCTCCCAGTCCAGCTTGTGGTCTGGGTATCTCCTGGGGCTCCCCTTTTCTAGGTCACATCGATGTCTCTGAGATTCAACAGAGCTTCCGTGCACTGGGTATCTCCATCTCGCTGGAGCAAGCAGAGAAAATCCTACACAGGTGAGTTATTAGAGATTCGGGCCCTTGGAATCTCACCCCCTCCCCCACCCTACCCTGTACCCTGCCAGACAGCACTGTCCTCTGAGCCCCAGACTGGGTTGATGGGGAGGGTGGGGATGAAAAGTTGGACTTTGGAGTCAAACAGATCTTAGGCTAGTGGACTGACAACTCTATCTGGCCCTGAAAAAGACTAGTAATTCAGCTACTCCCATAGTGTTGGTCTGAAGGATTTACACACGGGAGCCAGCCAGCCAATGTGTCTAGACCATACCTGAAGCCTGAACGTATCATTATAGCACTTGAGAGGCCAAGGCAAGAGGATTGCCATGAGTTTGAAGACAACTTGGACTACAGAATGATACTTGACCAAAAAAAAAAAAAAATCCCCAAAAGCCAAGCTAGTGAGGCTGTTAAGATGTAGCAGTAGGTGGGGGCGCCTGCCCCTCAATCCTGATGAAGACAGTTTGATCCCCAAAACCCACCAGGTTGGAAGGCAAGAATCAACCCAGCAGGTTGTCCTCTGACCACTACATGGCACATGTGGGAACTCACACACACCACATGTGTTTTTAGACATGGTGGTACAGCTTTATAATCCAGCACTAAGGAGGCTGAGGTGGAAGGATTACTATGAGACCCACGCCAGCCTGAGCTATAGAGGAATAGCCTGACTCAGTGAAACAGGGCTGGAGAGAATGGCTCAGCAGTTAAGAGTAGGTATGATTCTTCTAGCAGAGTCTGATTCCCAGCACCCAAGTCAGGTGGCTCACAACCACCTGTAACTACAGCTTGAGAGGATTGAATACCTGAAGCCTCACAAGCCACACACACCATACACACATATACACGATTTAAAATAAATATACATATTTTAAAGTTGTAAAGTGCTTTAGCCAGGTAGCACATGGAAAGCTAATGCAAGAGAATTGCTGAGTTTGAGGCCAACCTGGTCTTCAGAGTTAGATCCTGTCTCCCCCAAAACAGTTATGGGAGTGTCCTAGCAGGACATTGCAGGACAAGGCAGGAGGATTGCTGTGAATTCCAAGCCAGCCTGGACTTTAGAGTGAGACCCTATCCCAGATAAGCCAGTGCTACAGAATGGCAATGAATTCTGTGCTCCCCGAGTCCATGAAGGCTAGTGGCACCCACCTCCTCCAGCCCAGACTCTGAACCTGTGCCAACCCTACCTCCAGCATGGACCGCGATGGCACCATGACCATTGATTGGCAGGAATGGCGAGACCACTTTCTGCTGCACTCTCTGGAGAATGTGGAGGATGTCCTATATTTCTGGAAGCATTCTACAGTAAGTTGGGGGCCACCTACAGGGTGGGGGCTAGCTCCAGCTTCTCCCCAGGTCTCAGAAGTTCTGGGCCAACACTCTAGAGGTATTATCAGTATCTGGGGCTCTGTCAATGAAGCTCTGTGCCTTTATTGTTCCATCTGGGGCTCAGGAGCCTGGTATCCACCAATGGACACTTCTTCTCTCTGCTCAGAACCCTTTGGTCCTGCATAGACTCCAGGGACAGCTAGTAGGAGTCATGGTTAGGGGTTAAAACAAATGGTGTTCCCACACTTGACCCACATAACTGCCAGATGCCAGGCGCTCGTCACCTACTCCAAGGCTCCTGGGGCTGATCGAAAGATGCAGGCAGACACTGTATCTTGAAGGTCCAAATGAGTCCGTGGGAATGGGGAGGGAGGTCAGCTCTTGCGCAAAGGTGGGAATCACTAAGGATCTTGCGGTGTCTGGAAGATCAGTCTGTGGGGTCTGATATGATCCCCATTATGTTTGCTTTCTAGGGAGATGTCAATAAGCATCTATTTACTCCAGGTTAGGTAACAACAGACCAAAGTGAGGATCCCACCAAGGTCCCACTTGGTAAGACCATGAGTTTCTTCAGCTTAATTGCAGAGCACAGTGAGGGGTCACTTACAGGACCTGGGGTACCGCCAACAGCTGCAGCACTGCTGAGTCCCACCCCCTCATGGATGGTGACCTGGTGGAATCTGCAGCATGGAATCTTTCAGTTAGCCTTCTGCTTCTTTGTTAGTGTTTCCCAGGATTCCTTGCAGCTGGGGTGGAACAGTGAGTGGACTTCCAGGATACATCTTGTGCCAGAATCCCTCACATCCTAATGGGTATCAAGAGCGCCATTACCATAGACCCAGTTATCACCAGATTGCTCAGTTTGTTGTCATGGCTACCAGGCCACGGTAATCGCTGCCTCAAAATGGCACTGGGGTGATGATGTCATGCTCAGAGAAAAAGGCATACTACAATCCTCTTGGGAGATCCAGAGACATCCACCCCAAAAAATCCACTGTTGGGAAATCTATTGCTGGACTCTAGGAGGGAGCATATTCCTTGGGGAGGACTCCTAGGACTTCTAGAGAAAGACTTTTTGGAAACGACACCTGGGGAAAGACTCTTGGGGGAGGATTCCTAAGGGAGGGGTCTCCATGGAGGAGATGACTGTGGAAGCAGATCCATTGGAAGGATTATGTTGGCTTTTTTGGTGGAATCAGTGGATCTTTTGGTAAGAATTGGTGGTTCTTTGGGGGAGATCAGGGGATTCTCTGAAATCCAATAGTCCATTTCTTCAGTTTCAATGGATTCTTTCTTTCGGGGTGGGGATGTTGAGACAGGGTCTCTCTGTGTAATCTTGCGTGTCCTGGAACTCATTCTGTAGACCAGGCTGGCCTCAGACTCACAGAGATCTGCCTGCCTCTGCCTCCCGAGTGCTGGGACTAAAGGCGTGCGTCACCACCACCAGGCTCAGTGGATTCTTATTTTGTGTGGAGAGGCGCATGTGTGGAGGTCAGATGACAACTCGGGGAAGTGTCTCCTCCCATCATCTGCATCACAGATGCTGAACTCATGTCTTCACGCTTAGTCACACACATCTAAGGAGCCCTCACAGGCCCCTCAGGGTACTCTATGGGAGTCTGTGGTTCCTTTGGTGGATTTCAGTGGACTGTTTGGTGGATTTCAGTGGACTGAATTATTATTTGTAGAACTCAATGGATCCTTTAGTGTAACAATTCTCAATCTGTGAGTTGTGACCTCTTTAGAGATCAAAGGACCCATTCATAGGGATTTCATATCAGATGCCTGTATTATAATTCATAACAGTAGCAGAATTGCAGTTATGAATTTGCAATGAAAATAATTTTATGATACAGTCAGCACATGAGGAACTGTATTAAAGGGTCAAGCATTAGGATGGTTGAGGACCACTGCTTTAGTGGAACTCCAAGTAGATCTTCCAGAGGAATCCTGGGTTATCACTGACAGTTTTAGTGGCACATGGTAGGATCCAGAAGGGATCTGCTGGGCTCTCTAAGCAACATCCTTTGGTGGACTCTGGGGTGTCCTAGAATTCATAGAGGAGACTTCTCTACTTAGGGCCCAGGCACATCCCCCACCTCTGGAACATGACATCTGCAGCCCCCATCCTCAGGTCCTAGACATTGGTGAATGCCTGACAGTGCCTGATGAGTTCTCCAAGCAAGAGAAACTTACAGGCATGTGGTGGAAGCAGCTGGTGGCCGGTGCAGTGGCTGGCGCTGTATCACGGACAGGCACAGCTCCTCTGGACAGACTCAAGGTATTCATGCAGGTGAGAGGACCTGAAGGCACCCAACCCATCATCTAGGCCCAGACCTAGGAGGACACCGAAAAACTACCTTCTCTCCCCACTCAGGTCCATGCCTCAAAGTCTAACAGGCTCAACATCCTAGGGGGCCTGAGAAACATGATTCAAGAAGGGGGTATCTTATCCCTCTGGCGGGGCAACGGCATCAACGTGCTCAAGATCGCCCCTGAGTCTGCCATCAAATTCATGGCTTATGAACAGGTAGGACAGGTCCAGGAGACAGTGTATTCAGCTTTGGGAAGCAGACAGTAAACACAAGGGCTTGTGGGTTTAACTTGCCGTCCCCAGAACCACGCCTCCTGCTGGCCAGCACTGTGGCAGGCAGAGAATGGTGAAATGCAAGGGCCACTCAGTAATCCCCAAGGTTCCTAGGTATCCAGTCTCACAGCCATGTTCCACCCTCAGATCAAGCGGACCATCCGGGGACAACAAGAGACACTGCACGTTCAGGAGCGTTTCGTGGCTGGCTCCCTGGCCGGGGCCACAGCTCAAACCATCATATACCCCATGGAGGTGAGAAGGACGGGGCTGGAAGAAGATCCAGCATGTGGGGGGGTGGGCCTCCTATACCGTTCCATTGGCCATTCTGCACTGCGTATAGAGCTAACTGTAACCCCTGACTTGGGACTGAGAGCCGTTTCCAGTCTAGCTTGTCTACGTGTCTCAATCTGAGCTGTAACTCCAAGGGACTTGGTTAGAACTGTTTGCACAGTAGTCATAGCAACTGGTTATTTTATGCCTGCCAAGATCAAGGATGGCAGGTGTGACCTGCCACACCTAGTTTATGTGGTGCTGGGGATAGAACCCAGTGTTTTGTGCACCCTAGGTGGGCGCTCTCCCCACTCAGCCCCAGCTGGGCTCTCAGCACATCTGCTTTCAGGAGTAGCCACTTCTAGATGATGTCACTTCTGGGCATGGTGATTCTGAAAGCAATTTTCAAGTGGTTAACAGAGCTCTCTCCCAGGTACTAAAGACTCGGCTGACTCTACGCAGAACTGGCCAGTACAAGGGGCTCCTGGACTGTGCAAGGCGGATCTTAGAACGTGAAGGGCCCCGCGCCTTCTACCGTGGCTACCTGCCTAATGTGTTGGGCATCATCCCCTATGCAGGAATCGACCTAGCTGTCTACGAGGTCTGTGGATAATTGCCCTCCCTCCCTTCTTCTTCTGGGATCCTCTTCTTCCTACCTCCCCAGAGCTAGACTTACAGGTGTTCGCACCTCACCCAGCACTTGTGTGCAGGCTGGCACTTGAATTCAGACCATTTAACTCAGACATGATCTCTACCTGTAGAGCCATTTGCTTGGCCCCTTCTCTTTTTATTTTAAATTTTACTTATTTACTTTTATTATAGATAGTGTTTCATTTTACTGACCAGGCGAATCACAAACTCCTCAGCAGTCAGTCCCCCTGCCTCAGCCTCCCAGGCAGCCTGATTGACAGATTGTCACTGTCATTCCCTGCAGCATTCTTTCACTGTAAATTTATCACTCCTGTTTTTTAAATTTGTTTTCATTTTATGTGCATTGGTCATTCTCAACTGTATAATAGGTTCAAAATCCATCTGGGCCAAGCGAGACTGTGCCTTTGTTTTGTTTTGTTTTGTTTTGAGGCAGTTTCTCTATATATAGCCTTAGCTGTCCTAAAACTCAATTTGTAGAGCAGACTGGCCTCGAACTCATGTAGATCTGTTTCTACCTCCAAAGTGCTGAGATTAAAGGCGCCCATGCCACCACCACCCTAGCCCCAAAGTACATCTTAAAAATCCAAAAGGGTGGTTGCACATACCTTTATTTCAGCACTTGGGAAGCAGAGGTAGGCAGATCTCTAGATCGAGGCCAGCCTGGTCTACAGAGTTAGTTCCAGAACAGCCAGAGATACACAGAGAAAAAGTGTCTCCAAAAACAAAAATAAATCCAAACCAAAACAAACAAACAAAAAACCTGAAAAGATCCTTAATATGAATGCACAGTCCTTCCTGCTGTGGACAGTCACTGCACAGAGGTCCTAGTAATGGGGTGTGCACAGTACAGGAAACAAAGGTGAAGAAATACACGGAAACTGTTCATAGAATCCAGGCTTGGTAGCACAAGCCTGTCATACCAGCACTGGGGTGGTTAAGAAGATGACAACTTCAAGGCCAGGATGGGACAGACTAAGTCCATGTCCCAAAATGAAAGTTTTAAGAGCAAGGGATGTAGCTGAAGGGGTGATGCTGAGAGTCTGGCTCAGGGGTAGAGCACCCCTCTACTCCCACCTAGAGTCCTCCAGTGAAGGGCTGGGGGCATGGTCAGGGTGGAATGAGTCCCTGCCTAGAATCCCCCAGTGTGGTACTGGGGAATGTGGCACTGGCCCAGTGGGGAAGACAAACCACATCATCTGCTCTAGAATGAGCGATTGTGGTACACAGAGCTGGCAGCAGGGCCTTTGACAACAGGATCTTCCCATCTGCAACTCCGAACCCACCTGCTCCTTTCTCTTCTAGACCCTGAAGAATCGCTGGCTCCAGCAATACAGCCATGAATCAGCTAACCCAGGCATTCCTGTGCTCCTGGCCTGTGGCACCATCTCTAGCACCTGTGGCCAGATTGCCAGTTACCCTCTGGCACTGGTCCGTACCCGAATGCAGGCCCAAGGTGAGAAGTCTGGGCAGGAGGCTGGGGTAGGAAAGCCAGCCACTTGGGTTCTCTTGCTCTCACCTAACTGTGTAGGGAGAGTCCTGAGCCAGGATCCTTGTGGGTTTGGGTGGCCTTCATAAACCTTTCCTCTTGTCTGGGCTTCAGTTTACCCATTGGTGACTCTGAAGAAGGAGGCTTTTACCTGAGAGTTCAGTGGCATCAAAAGTACAAGAAAGTACTACAAACAACATTGTGGCATTTCTGGGCCTGCCAGTAACTTGAGCTGTTATTCAAAACTGAGAGAAAATAAGGGAGTGGAGGTTGCTTGGAACAGAGACAGGTCCTCAGTATGTAGCCCTGACTTGCTGGAACTCACTAGGTAGCCTAGGCTTGCCTTGAACTCAGAAAGATCCCCCAAGTGCTTGGGTTAGAGGCATGGCCAACAAGCCTGGCTATATCATTGTTATTTGTAGACAGGGTCTCACTGTGTGGCCCTGTCTGGCCTGGAATTCACATAGATCTGCCACCGGCTCTGCCTCCTAAAGGTGTGCACCCTGCACTCAGCCTTGAGGACAGCCCAGTTGCTATGTTTCATTTTGATTTTAAGGTATTTTTAAGATTTATTTTTATTTCTGCACACATGCATGTATGTTTGCTTGTGTGTGTGTGAGAGAGAGAGAGACCCAAGGAGGCCCATCAGACCCCCCTGGAGCTAGAGAAAGTCCCTTGTGTGGGACTCTAGTCCTCCCAGAAGAACAGGAAGTGCTCCTCCAGCTGAGCCATCCCTCCAGCCCTTTTTTTTTTTTTTTTTAAAGACAGCGGATTGCTATGTACCAGGCTGGGCTGGAACCTCAGGACAATCCATCTGCCTCAGTTTCCCCATTGTTGTTTTTCCTTTGTATTTTTCTCTCATGAGTTATTTTCCTGTTTTGTTATCCCTGGTTCTGTTTTTGTGAACCTTAGTGTTTGTGTCCTGGATTTTGGCTGGAGAAACTCTCAGTGAGTGACTAAATGCACTCTCTACCCTCATGTTCATCCCCTGGGGATGAGGACAAAGGCAACATAAATCATGGCATGATCAGGTGTGATTTAGGAGGAGAGGGAGGAGCCCACCTTAGATTAGGTGCCACAGAGGGCTCTTCCAAACAGCCAGCTTTGGGATGGAGATTGGGCGGGTGAGTAGACGCTAACCCTGAAGAGGAGAGAATTAACTTTAAGGAAGGGGGTATTTCTCACCTCTTGTCACACATAGACGCACTGCACACTCATACATGCACACATACATTTATGCACCCTCACACACAGACACACATAGACACTCTCATATAGTTGTACATATGCACTCTTATACACAAATATACATATGCAGTTTCACACAGACACATTCACACATGTCCACACAAGTCACAGATATGCACACACAGACACATATATATGTACTCTCACAATGCACACACACAGGCACACATACACTCCCACATATAAACTTTCACACATGCATATGCACACAGAGACACACATATACATTCCCACACATGTACACACAAACTTTCACAGTGCATATGCACACACAGAGACAAGTGTACACAGACTCATGTACATATTCTCATGCGTGTACATACCTGGTATTTCCATTCATCCCCAGATGTAGTCCCTAAGATTGACAGTCCCTAGGCCCACAGACATCCTGAGTCTTGTGGTAGGTCCCACTGTTCTGTCTCATCTCTTGCCTCCTGTTTAAATGGCCACCTAACTCAGTCCTAGGGTGAGGCAGGAGGGAGAAATGAGATAGGGAAGCTTTGGTCTTACCTAGCTTCCAACCACCTACAGCCTCCATTGAGGGTGGCCCACAGGTCTCCATGGTGGGTCTGCTTCGACACATCCTATCCCAGGAGGGTGTATGGGGCCTCTACCGGGGCATTGCCCCCAACTTCATGAAGGTCATTCCAGCTGTGAGCATCTCCTACGTGGTCTACGAGAACATGAAGCAGGCTCTGGGGGTCACATCCAGGTGAGGGACAGGGAACCTGTCCCCCAAGATTCCCTCATCTTCATCATGGCATCCCCTACGCTGATGTCTTCAACCACCAGAGACTGATGGCCTGCCTGACCAGTGGATCCTAACCCCACACCCCAAGGCACTGGACCCCAGTACCCAAATCCCAGATCCTAGCCCTGTGTCCTGCCCATGGTACCACTGCACCCCACACTTCAGCCACGGGCTCCTAGGACTTGACCCTCAACTTCACAACCAGACCCCCAAGCCCTAACCACTGGACCCCACATATCAGCAGTCTGATACTTGAAATGTAAAACTATCCATACCCTGGCCCCAAACCCTTGTCCCCAAGTCCCTTGATCCTGATCATCTACACCTCAAAAGCTGGACTGAGTGCTGGGCCTCCTATGCAGCAGCAGGTGGTCCCAAAACCCCAAGCATGGGGACACTCATACACGTACCCCATAGCCCAGACCTCAGAGCCCTCAGGCACCAGACCCAGTACCCTAATGCCACCCTGGACCAGAGATCCCCAAACTTGCTGCTGAGTTCCCTGTCACCTGCCTCACAGCCCAGCCACTGGATTCTAGAAGCCAAGAACTCTCAGCCACAGGGTCCTGACATTCAATGCCAAGATCCTGGCCTCTGCCACTGGGTCCCTTGAACCCTGGATCACAGGTCCCTTACCACAACCAATACATTTTCCTCAGTTTGGAGTTCCATATCCTCCCACTTTTACTGCTGGGTCTACATTCCAAGCACCACCCCCAGTCTCTCACCACTGGAACCCAAGTCCGAGTCCGCTGGATTCTGGCTCCTGGAAGCATGGGTGTGAGAGCTCCAGGGTACCTCGTGTGGATCCCACACGCCCCAGCTGCTAAATTCCAGATCCCAGATTCCTTTAACCCCTTCTCTGGACAACATCCATAGAAGGCCAATCCCCCCCAAACACCTCCATATCCTAAGGTCTTTGTTCCTACACCCCAAATGTCAATACCCAAGTCTAGATCCCAATAGCCCAGTGACAGCATCTCATATCCCAGACACACCCTGGATCTGATTCCCAATGCATGGAAGCATGCCATCCAAGGAGCCTTCTGGAAGCTCAGACCCCAGACCAGTGGCTCCCTACCAAGCAGTAAGGGATGGGACATATGAATGGACCTTACCTAGAGCACACCTCCCATCCCACCACTCCCCAAAATCACTTCTCTCTCTGTCCCTCACTCTCTCCAATGTCTTCCACATTCCCCTGCCCTCCTTCCAGGTTAGTAACTCCCAGAGCTCAGGCCCCTCTGGGAGTGTTCAGTCTGCTTGTTCATGGTTTGGGAGCTGCCAGGGGAGGTCAGGGTCACGACCAAGGAGACCTCTCACACTGCCAGCCCTGCTCGGGCCTCAGTCACAATCAAGGACCAACACACAGCATCCTTCCTGAAACCCAGCATCCAATATGCAAATTAAGTATCCTCAAGCTGACTCGGAGTCTATTTTTCTATCAGACAGAGAACAAAGTCCCCTGGCTCCCACCACATACCCATACCCTCCACACTTCAAGATTGGATTCTGAGCTTAGAACTGGGGTACCCTGCTCCACCTCTCAGTCTTTAGGGGACCTCATCAAAGGACTGAGAGGAAAACTGGGATGTTGGGGGGGGTGGTTTCCACCTCTCCCTCCAACCTCCACCAGGTCCTACCTCCCTGCCCACGTGTGTCATTTCAAGGAAAAAGAATAAATTTTCTAAGCTCTTACTGTTGCTTTTTAATTGTTTAAATTAATTCAATTGTTTGAGGGAGGGGCATATGGAAGACAGAGGGGAACGCGTGCGACTCTGTCCTCTCCTTCCCAGTGTGGGTCCTGCAGACCAGACTCAGGTTTGGTGTGGAGTGCCTTTACCTACTGAGCCATCTCACTGACCTCATTGTTGTTTTGTTACTTTTTAAAAAGTATGAAGAGGTGTATGTGTGTGGCGTGTATATGTGTGTGGGTAACCACACTGAGGTATTCCCAAGGTAAGATGAGACATGGGTCTCTGTCTCTGTCTCTCTCCTTTCCATGACACACACAGACACACACACACACACACACACGCTTCCTTTATCTCTCCTCCATACCTCCACCGTCTCTCACCTTGTATCTTCCCTCCTCTCCCTCCTTCCTACCTGCTTTCCTCTATCTCCATCCCTCCCTCCATCCTCCCTCCCTGCTTTCTTGCTTTCCTTCTGTCCCTTCTTCCTCCTTTACTTTCTTCCTCCCTTCTTCTGACCCTCTGTTGCTCCCTCTACCCTATCTCCTCCTCTTTCCTCTTCTCTAAGAGATTGGAGCCTCAATTTCCACTCCATTTATAAAGAGCAAGGGGGCTGGAGAGCTGGCTCACTGGTTAAGAGCCCATACTGCTCCTGCAGAAGCCCTGAGTTGCAGTCGCAACACCCACATGGCTGCTCACAGCCATCTGTAGGGCCTGCTCCAATGTTCCCTGCGGGCTTCTGAGGATACTGCAGTCTCACAGTACCTGTGTGCACACCACATACACACACGGTAAAGTGCTTGCCACACAAGCCTGACCACCTCAATTAGATCCCTGGGATCTACATGCAAGTGGAAGGATGGAAGTGACTCCACAAAACTGTCATCAGACCTCCACCACATATGTACATATGTACATATGCACCACAGTACATATGTACACACACACCACACACACACACAACCACACACCACACACACCACATACACACCACATACCACATACACCACACACACCACATACACCACACACATACCACATACACACACACACCACATACACCACACACATACACACCACGTACACATACACACCACACATATACATTTATGTTTCATGTCTCTGTGTGGTATTTTCATGAGATTGCTAGACGTCTCTGATCTCCTGGAGTTACAGTGATTGCAAGCCACCCAACATGGATCCTGGGAGCTGAGCCCAGGTCCTCTGTAAGCAGTAGGCACTCAACAGCTGAACCATCTCTCCAGCCCCAACTAAAATATACACACACAGGCACACACGCACACACACATGCAACACACACACACACCACACACCACACACATACATGCATGGGGTGGGGGGGGGCTTTTAATCTAGGTGAGGTGGTACAGCAGGTGAACTGGTAAAGGCAGGAGGACAGGACTTCAGAGTCTTTCTCAAGGTCAGCCTGGGCTACATGAGACCTAGTCTCACTGATCCCTACTTTTAAAACAAGAATTTTAAAAACATTTTTATTGTATGCAGATGTGGCAGCATGGAGCTCATCTACTGGGCTCTTCAGCTCATTTCCAGAACTCGCCATCTCTCTGCACCAAAACTGTCTCTGTTCAATACTAACTCCATTCTGCTTCTTGCCCTGGGAGCCAGAGGCAGGAGGAACAGGAATTCAAATTCATCCTTAGCTACTTGTGAGTTTGAGACCAGCCTGGGCTACATGCCACCCTGTTTCAAAACAAAGCAAATGAATAAATAAATATTGGCTGGCTCTTCCTGAGCCGTGGGAACTAGGATGTGGACACTATTAGAAGACAGGGATCAGCCACTACCATCATACTTGTGAGCTCACAAGCACTTTTGTGACCTCATCCTCCCCTTGCCCCTAAAATTACAAGGCCAGATAACCAGCCACTCTCAGCTGGGAGGCAGATAGATGCCCCAGGGGATGCTGAGACTGGGACCCTTCAGCAGCTATGGGAGTCCATCTCGAGGTAACTCGGGATCCTTGTTTAAAAGGATCAAGGCCTTATTTAGGAAAGCTCTACCTTGCCCCACCCCACCCCTCTCCACCCTATCCTACCACTATCTGAAGCCTGGAACCCAGGGTGCATACACGTGTATGAGTATGTTTGAACCTATGGGTGAGAACAACCTTGAGCATCCTCCATCATAGCAGGTAAGTCTGGGGAGTGAGGTGGCACAGGCTGGACCAAAGGGAAACAGCTTCAAGGCCCGGATGGTATGGAGTACCTTCTCCCTCAGGCAAAGTAGAATAATATCCACTGAGACCATGTATGAGACCATGTGGTGGTGCATACCTGTTATCCCAGCAATCAGGAGGCTACAGCCGGACATCAAAAGTTCGAGGTCATCCTTGACTGTTTAGTCAGTTAGAGACCAGTCTGGGCTACTTGAGACCCTGTCTTAAAAGGGGAAGGGGGAAGAAGAAAGAGGGATGCTGGGGCTGAGGAGATGGCTAAGGAGAAAGTGCCTAACACTCCACAAAGCACAAGGCCAGACTTTAGGACCCTAAAACCTGTGTAAATGCTGAGTAGGCCTGACAGTCACCTATAACCCCAACAGCCCAGAGGTGAGACAGAGATGGAGGAGCAAGCTGGCTGGCTAGACCAGATGAACTGGTGGGCCTCTGGGCTCAAATTAGGGACTCTCCCTCAACATATAAGGTAGAGTGTGGTCCAGGAAGACACTGGACATCAACTTCTAGCCTATACACACTCACACACAAGAGAAACCACTGCAAACATGCATGTACTCTCTCATACACAGTCCCACATACCACTACACACACATATGCATGCACTCTCTCTGACACACACAGTCACTAATATCCCTACACACACTCATGTGTACTCTCACACACATACACAGTCCCACATACCACCACACACACACTCACATGTATGCACTCTCTCTCTCTGACACACACACACTCTCATGACTGCATTCATACACACACACACAGCAACACACACATGCATGCACTCTCACATTCTCACATGCACAAAGATAGGAAAACAGACTAGAGCAGTTAAGAGCTCTTGCAGAGAATAAGAACTCAGTCTCCAGCACCCACATGCTGGCCCACAACCATCTGTAACTCCGGATGCATTGAATCCAATGTCTTTTTCTGATCCCCTTGGGTACCTTCACACACAAAAAGTAAATCATTAAGAAAGACAGAAATCAGCTGGGTGGTGGTGGAGTATGCCTTTAATCCCAACACTTAGGGAGAAGCAGTCAGGTCTCTGTGAATTGGAAGCCAGCCTGGTCTACACAGTGTGTCCCAGGACAGCCAGAGCCCAGTGAGACCTTGCCACAAAATAAACAGAAAACCAAAACCACCTAATCATCCCCTCCAAAGAATTGTCCACACCAAAGCAGCAAACAAAGACAGAGCGGGGACTCCGGGAAGGCGAGCTCCTTTACGGCTGAGTGTGGCCAAGTGGTAGCTGTTCTTGCAGGTTCTGGACACTGGAGAGCAGCTGATAGTCCCTGTGGATGTCTTGGAAGAGGAAAACAAGGGAGCCCTGTGGAAGTTTCTGCTCTCCGGAGCCATGGCTGGAGCAGTGTCTCGCACAGGGACAGCACCTCTGGACAGAGCCAGGGTATACATGCAGGTTTGTCCACGGGGCTGGGCCCTTCTGTGGGGACAGTATAAATGGAGAGGGATGGAGTTGATGGAACTCAGGATGGACTGGAGCTCGGTAGAGCGCTCTCAAAACGTTGTTGCTGAGGCTGAAGTTGTGGAAGATGGGGACAGGAAGTAGTCATGCTGGGGCTAAGATTAGAGAACTCCAGGCACAGAGGCTAGCGTGAGACTAGGTAGAAAGGGTTGAAGATCTGTAGGTTGCGCGTGGTGTCTTTGAGATGTTTGCTGGGGAATGGAAGAAATTGAAGATGGATCCCAAGGCTTCACATACCAGAGAAGCACTAACTGCTAAGCAATGTTCCCAGACATCCTTTCTTTTGAAAAATGTATTTTTATTTTCTGTTTGAGTTTGACTGTGTGACTGTGCACTGTGTACGTAGTGTTGCTGGAGGCCAGAAGAGGGCAGTGGATCTTCCTGGAACCTGAGTTCCGGGTGGTTGTGAGCCACTACGTGGAAGCTGGGAACAGACCAGGTTCCTCTGCAGGAGGTGCTCTTGCCTCCTGAGCCATCTTCCCAGCCACCAGCCCAGTGCTCTAACTGTCCCACCAGCCGCTCTCTTGTCACATTTTATTTCCAGGCATCTCAGTAAGTAGCCCTGATAGCTCAGAAAGAACTTGAACTACCATGTTCCTGACTCAGTTTTCCAAATAGTTGACATCACAGACCAGCCTTGCCAGACCTGGGTATAATGGAGGTCTTTAGAGAAATGTGAAGACTAAATAAATGGTTCTACCTACTGGCACAAGCCTGTGATGCCAGCTATTCCCGAGGCTGAAGCGGGAGGATCTCCACTTCAAGGCCAGCTCAGACAATTTTAGTGAGACCTTGTGTCAAAATACAAAATGAAAAGAGGGCTAGGGATGACTCAGGGGTGGAGGCCCCCAACCCCCACCTACAATCCCCCAGCGAGGGTCTGGGGGCGTGGTCAGGGTGGAGCTCCCACCTAGAAACCCCCTGGGGCTTGAGGAGGGACGCCTAGCAAGCCCTCAGGGCTGCTTACCCCTCTTTCTCTCCAGGTGTACTCCTCCAAGAGTAACTTCAGGAACCTGCTGAGTGGATTGCGGAGCCTGGTCCAAGAGGGCGGCATCCGCTCACTCTGGCGGGGCAATGGCATAAACGTGCTCAAGATTGCCCCGGAGTACGCTATCAAGTTCTCTGTCTTTGAGCAGGTGAGCCTGGTTCTCACCACAGATCAATCCCCGAGAGAGTGCAAGACATCCCTCCACCCGCCCCAGACACACAGTGGCAGGCGATTCTCTCACACCCACTCCCCCTGCAGTGTAAGAATTTCTTCTGCAGTGTGCACACATCCCCGCTCTTCCAGGAACGGGTGGTCGCAGGCTCCCTGGCTGTGGCTATCTCCCAGACACTTATCAACCCCATGGAGGTAAGGCAGAAGCACGAAGGGGGAGGAGGGACGGGACAGGGCTGGTTCTGGGGCACCCCCTCACCTCCTCCTTGTTCTGCTCCCCTCCTTCCTCTCCCACCTTTTCCATCTCTCCTTCTTCCTCCTCCGTTTCAAGCTTCTCCTTCCCCCTCTTCTCACTTCTCTCCCCTTCCTTGCTGCTTGCTCTCTCTCTCTCTCCTCACCTTCCTCCACCTCCCTGCCCTCCTTTTTTTTGGGGGGGGGGAGAAGGAGGTGGTGTTTCGTTTTGCTTTGTGTTTTCTCTTGAGACTGGGTTTCTCTGTTTAACTCTGGCTGTCCTGGAACTCACTGTGTAGACCAGGCTGGCCTGGGACTCACAGAGATTTGCCTGCCTCAGCCTCCAGAGTGCTGGGATTAAAAGCATGCACCACTGCCCAGCCTTGCTTTCTCTTTTACAGATGTATTATTTTATGTGTATGGATACTTTGCCTGCATGTGTGTCTGTGCACCATGTGCATGTCTGGTGTCATGGAGGCCAGAAGAGCCACCTTGTGGGTACGGGAACTCTTCTGAGTCCTCAGGGAAAGCAGCCATCTTTCAGCCCCCATCCCTTTTCCTTCTCCCATCTTTGTTCCTCACCCCACCCCTTTCTTCTCATTCCCTTCTTCCTCCTTCTTGGTCCTCCCACTTTTTCTCCCTCCTCTTCTTTCATTTTGTTTAATTGACACAATTTTAAAACTGTAACATGGAATGCCTTAGAATAGCAGGCCTGTTGTCCTGCCTGGGCCTCCCAAGTACTAAAATTATAGACACTAAAGTCCCCTTTCTCCATCATTCCTTTCCTCTCTGATGCTGGAACTCAGGCCTCCTTCAGGCTAGGAAGTCCTCATCACACCAGACTAGCTCTGTACCTGCGTGTCCTTGCTGTGTGTGACTGATCTGTCACTCCAGATGGCCCATCCCTAGTCTCCAACAATCCTACAGATCTGCTATGTACTTTCCCGAGCTACTTATGAACCTTCTTATAGCACTCAAGATACATACACAAGAGCAACCAATGTGATGCATCTTTTTGCTTATTTTTTTTTTGAAGTGTAGCACAGTCTGGCCTTAATCACACTATGTAGCCAAAATGACCCTAAACTTCTGAGCCTCCTGCCTCCAGGTGTGCACACTACACCCAGCACAATCTACTTTTACAGAAATTGAGGATTAGTCCAAAGTCAACTAGAAGTTCCCAGGCAGCCTCGGCTCCCTACAGTTTCCCAGCACCTCTCTGCAGTGTGACCTCCCAAGGCTGCCTTTTCTACCAGTGCAGTGCGTAGCTTAGTGTGTTTTGTGTCCTTTCTCTTAGGCTGTGACAGATGTGTGAAGATGTATGTGTCCCAAGGTTTATAGACAAGCCCCCTCCCAAACTACCCACCTTTCCAGTCCCTTGCCTCAAAGACATTCAGACTGCCTTCCCAGTTTACTGTTTAACTTGTAGACTTTTAGTCAGGCAGGGTGGCCACACCCCTAACTCCAGCAGCACTCCAGAGGCAGAAGCAGGAGCATGTCTGTGAGTTGAAGGCCAGCCTAGTCTACATAGGTGTTCCAGAACAAGCAGACCCACAGAATGAGGCCCTGCCTCAAAAAAAATTTTTGGAGACATTTTTGTATTTCAGAAGTTAAGTTTTTGGTTTTGGTTCCCTCTCTCTCTCTCTCTCTCTCTCTCTCTCTCTCTCTCTCTCTCTCTCTGTGTGTGTGTGTGTGTGTGTGTGTGTGTGTGTGTGTGTGTGTGTGTTCATGGAAGGTGCCTCTTTTCTTGTGGGGCAGGAGCACCAGTGAAGATTAAGTTCAAGGTTTTATACATGGTAGGCTAGCACTCAACCACTGAACCACATCCCATTGCCCCGTCCTGGTTTTTTTGTGATTTTTTTTTGGTATGTCCATTTGCATATGTATATGCAATGCCTACAGAGGTCAGAGGAGACCATCAGATCCCCAGGAGCTGGAGTTACCAGGTGGGTCCCAAGATCAAACTCGGGTCCTCAAGCTTGGACCAAATGCCTTAATTCACTGAGGCATCTCACAAGCCTCCTCTTCTGTTTTTGAAATGAAGTCTCATGTAGCCCAAGCTGGCCTTGAACTCACTATGTGTCTCAGGATAATCTTAACCTTTCAATCCTCCTCAGCTACATAGTGAACTAGAGGCCATCCTGGGATGCTTCAGACTCCTCCTCAAGCAAACACAGAATCACAGAATGGAAACTTGGTTGGGTCTTAGGGAATGATTGCAGTTAGACGGCATAATTGGATTCTGCCTCCCCAGGTAAGGTTACTACCATGTCTTTAATCATGTCTTTAATCCCAGAACTCTGGAGGCAGAGTCAAGACAATCTCTGAGAGTTAAAATCAGCCTGGTCTTTCTTCATAGTGGGTTCCAGGCCAGCCAGGGCCACATAGTAACACACTCTATCTCAAAAGAAGGAACAGGGCAGGGTTTCATTGTAGCCCAGGCTGGACTGAAACTCTCCTTATATAACAGGATGACTTTAAACTTCCTGTCCCATTTCTATTTTTGAGTGCTGAGATCACAGGTATGTGTCAACACACCCAGTTTCTGGGAGTGCTAGGGTGAAAGTCAAGGCTTTGTACTAGGCATGCCTCTACTGAAAGAGCCACAGCCTCAACCTGTTATTTTTTTTTGAAAGGGTCTTGCTATGTAGCCCAGGTTGGCCTGAAGTTTGTGATCCTCTTGTTCCAGCCTCCCCAGTGTTGAGATGATAGGTGTGTTAACAGAAAGCCTGAGTTTAATCTTTCAAAAGCTCAACAGCAGGCTGGAGAGATGGCTCAGTGGTTAAGAGCACTGACTGTTCTTTCAGAGGTCCTGAGTTCAAGTTCTAGCAACCACATGGTGGCTCACAACCATCTGTAATGGGATCCAATGCTCTCTTCTGCTGTGTCTGAAGACAGCTACAATGACAGCTACATATATACATGAAATAAATAAATAAGTAAATCTTTAAAAAAAAAACAAACCTCAACAGCCACAGATATTATGTTATATTGAGAAGAACCTAGCTAGTGTCTCCCTCTTTCCATATAGGTGGCCTATCTCATGCTGCATGTGCACAACTGAACCCCTGACAATCTCCACCTACAAGTGCCAGGTTAGAGTGACAGGCCTAACAGAGAATATTTAACCAAATGTAACCAGAAAGTATTTAACCTCCCGATCCAGGTACTCAAGACTCGGCTGACCCTTCGCTTCACTGGCCAGTATAAAGGGCTTCTGGAGTGTGCCAGGCAGATCTTGGAACGGGATGGCACCCGAGCCCTATACCGTGGCTACCTGCCTAACATGTTGGGCATCATACCCTATGCTTGCACCGACCTGGCTGTTTATGAGGTGTGTGTCCCCGAGGAGAGAACATTGGCTTCAGATCAGCCTGTAGCTTTCCTCCCTGTTCCTTCTCTAAAATCTTGCTTTTTAGATTAAGCCAGCATTTGGGTGCTGGGAACTGAACTTGGGTCTTCTGCAAGGGCAAAATGCTTTTTACCTGGGAGCCATCTCTCCAACTCACTATTTTTGTTTGGTCCCCCGACCCCTAGACAGAGTTTCTCTGTGTAGCCCTGACTGTCCTGAAACTCATTCTATAGACCAGGCTGCCCTCGAACTCAGAGATCCAAAGCTTGTTGTTTTTTAAGACAGGGTCTCACTATGTAGCCTTGTCTGAACGAGAACTCAGTATGTACATGAGAGCTCCTCCAGCCCCTGCCTCATAGTGATGAGACTAAAGGTGTGTGCCATCATGCCCAGCTGGTTTTGATTGTGAGACTGGATCTTAGTATGTAGCCTTGGCTGTCCCTGAACTTAGAGACCAATAGCCAACAGTGAAAGAGACTAAAGGTGTGCACCACCATGCCTGTCTTGACTCTGAGTCCTTATCAAGAGCAGTCTTGCCTCCTTTTGCAGCTACTCTGGTGCCTGTGGCAGAAGTCGGGCAGGGACATGAAGGACCCCAGTGGCCTCGTCAGCCTGTCATCTGTAACACTGTCCACGACCTGTGGCCAGATGGCCAGTTACCCACTGACTTTGGTGCGCACAAGGATGCAGGCACAAGGTCAGCCTGGCTCCAGGAACCATTACACATAGCTGTTCCTTGTGTCGTTCCAGCTCTCTGAATTTTCTCACCCTTCCCACCAACTTCCAGCCTCTCTGTAACCCATTTGGAACACCTTTGCTAAATACTGAACCCACCAGAGCTTATTCTCACCCTCAGTCTAATCCTAGTCCTCAAATTAACATGCCTATCACCCATCACTTAGAAGGCCAGCCTCAGCTACCTCGAGGCTGGGGCTCAAGGTACAGAGTGTGCCTAATATGCATGGGCTTAATCCCCAGTACTATGTAAACTGGGTGTGGTAGTGCTGTTATTCCAATAGGAGGTAGATGCAAGGGAAGCAAGAGTTTTAAGCTAGCCTCAGCTACATATGGAGTTCTAGGTCAACCTGCACCACATGATACCATCTCAAAATACATACATATATAACAATAACCAAATGATCTCTACAAAATTCTCTCCAAGTGTGACCTGGATCCTTCACAATGAATCACATCACACCTGGTGCTGACCTTGTCTTTGTCTATCCCCAGACACTGTGGAGGGCTCCAACCTCACCATGCTGGGAGTCTTCAAGAGGATACTGAGCCAGCAGGGCTGGCCCGGGCTGTACAGAGGCATGACACCCACATTACTGAAGGTGTTGCCAGCAGGCGGCATCAGCTACCTGGTGTATGAAGCCATGAAGAAAACCCTGGGTGTACAAGTCTGGAGCAGGTGACCTGCCCTGACCAAGAAGATGGAAGACTCAGTGTCCCTGAGTCTCCAAAAGCACGCCAAGGCTCAGGCTTTAAGGCCATTTTGGCTTGCAAAAACCATCCAGGACTAGGATTAGAAAGGTGCTGGGAGTCCTCCAGTTGGGATTCTGAGTTGGGATTCCAGCCTAGTTTTTGCAGGCTTGTCCAAGAGAAGATGCAGACAATGAATAAAGATAGTTTTTGATGTCTGTGTCTGGGATTAACTGGTTCCAGGTCGGGGTGTATTGCTCGGGGTGCTTGCATTTACGAGATCCTAGGTTCAATACCCACCCTGACGACTTGGGGATCAAGGGGACCTGAGATTTTAGGGTCCAGGCTAGGAGCTAGGGATCCTGAACCCCTGTAAATGGACCTGGGACTTCTGGGTCCAGGGTGGCAACTGGAAGTTTGGACCCCTGTGGGAACCTGAGATCTTTTCTGAATCCAGGGTTGAGAGCAGGAGGTTTAGACCCCTGTCGGGGGCCTGAGATGAGGTTGGGAATAGGCTTGAAGTTTTGAGGAGTTGGTGCTATGTGTCTTGGAAGTGAAGGCTCTAGGTCCTTAGTATGAGAGAAAATTCAGAATATCCCTGGGTGCTTCACCCAATTTCGGGCTACCCACTAACCTATAGAAATACCGATCCCCAAGGCTTCGAGCAGGCCACGTGCAAGGCCTCCCCAAGCCAGGCCGCTGGGAGGCTGACTTAGGTCAGTTCATAGTTTCGGTAGCAGATCACCACCTCCCACGTCCCCTGCCTTTCACTTCTGCACCCACTAATCCGCTCTTGCCGTCTGGTAGCGGGTTCCACCCCAATGCAGATGCGCTTTCACTGGCTCTCATCAAAAGAGGGCGCTATAACTTCCGTTGCTGCTATTTGTCCATGGAGGAGTCAATCATTGAACGCTTGTCCTTGTCGCTCAGCCATTGGCTCAAAAGTCAGAGGGCCATGGATTCTGAGAAAAGTCACGTCCAAATCCAAGCGCATCCAAAACGCTTCAGGGACTGGGTTAAATGACTGCCAATCTTGACAAGCACCGCCTCCTAAGTGTATTCATTAGCTGGTGTTTACGACTATCTCGCCGAGCGCCCGCCCAGCTCATCTTAGAGAACTTTCATAAGCTCCGCCCCCAACTCCACGTGACTGATCTGAGCCATCACTCTCATCCTAGAGCCGCCCCAAGAACGTGGAACTCACGCTTCATTGGGCCTCCTGACTTCTCGCGTGACTTCCAATTGCCCGCCCAGTGCCAGCAGCCCTGGGTTTATTGAATCCTATAGTCGTCAGTCACACCGCGCCTCCCGCCCCCTGAGTCTTCCGGTATTCTGACTGGTCGCCCGGATTTACGGTCCACGATTGGCAGGCGTATAGCGATAACTGTATCTTACTGGCTGTTCCACGCCGTCCGTCAAAGTGACGGCGGGAGGAGGTGCTCCTCTCTTCCCCCCACCCCCCCCGTCGCCTTCCCAGCCGCTGGCTTCCCATCGTGCTCCGCGGCCGAGTGGAGCGAGGCCTTGTTCCCGCGTTGAGCCGCCGCCGCCTCCTCAGCTTGAAGCCTCCGCACCAGGCCCGTCCCAGCCGCGCCATGTCGGACTACAGCACCGGAGGTCCCCCGCCCGGCCCGCCGCCTCCCGCTGGCGGAGGAGGAGGAGCCGCGGGTGCGGGAGGAGGCCCTCCGCCGGGCCCGCCGGGCGCGGGAGACCGGGGCGGCGGAGGCCCTGGCGGCGGCGGTCCAGGTGGAGGAGGCGCGTCCGGGGGCCCCTCACAGCCTCCCGGTGGCGGCGGCCCTGGGATCCGCAAGGACGCCTTCGCCGACGCCGTGCAGCGGGCCCGCCAGGTGAGGGGGCCGCGAGGGCGCGTGCGCGCGCGGGGGAGGGGGCGGTGGCGCGCGCGGGGTCGCGGGAGGGTCACGTGGGCGGCGGGCTCGGGGCGGGGAGTCTGGGGCCCTCACGGTATGAGGGTGACCCTTTACGTGCGTAGAGTTAAGGGTGCCCTGAAGGGGGAATCTCCGAAAAGTAGATTTTGCACTGGAGGATTCCTCTTAGGGTACCAGGGCTTGAAGCCTTTGGGGTCCCTGAGACCCACCCTGTACTTGCACCAGGTCTTCTCTATTAGAACAGTAGGGTTGCAGCCCTGGAGTTCCAAGGATTTTTTTCCTGGGTGTACTAGAGGATCCCTCTAGGACCCACAAAGGTTGCAGTCTGGGACAGTGACCCCAAGAGCCACCCACGAGCTTGCACCCTTTATTTCCAATCAGAACATGAGAGCTTGTATTCTGAGGACCACTCTAAATCGAGGAGTGTTTGTGATTTGGAGAGATCTCCTGGTTTTCCAAAGACCTGAGCTTGAATGTTAAGAGGATCTCTCCAAGAATCCCTCCCGGGTTTGCACGTAGTCACCCCTTTAGGACTCATGAGGCAGGTCTGTAAGAGCTATTCCTGAGTTCGTGAAGGATAAGGTCAGAGATGCTGTAAGACTCTTCTTTGAACCCTTGGAATCTTAGGGTCTCCACGAGCTTCTCAGGGTTTGTAAAAGTTGCATTGCAGGGTGCTAGGAGACCACTATTCAGAGACATGAGGGCTCAGAATATATTAGTTCCCAAGACTGAGTGTTTGTACAGGAACTGAGCCTGAGCATATGCTAGGAGGGGAGGGGGGCATCTTAGCACATGTTTGCACCCACCCAGAAGTTCAGTAACTACCTTTTAGAGGATCTTGCTTCACACACCGTTACTCCTAGTTTCACATCCAAACAGGTCTCCAAACCCATCCCATTTCTGTACCTTCCCCTGAAGGGATTTGGTAAGGGGTTGGGAGAAGTCCTTTTTGTTGGATCTGGATGGTGAAGAGAGGACTCTTTGTTAGAGAACCTGGGCTTTGGAGTGAGGTGGGAAAGGCAGACAGACAAGAGAACCTGCTTTTTACTGTTTGAATTCAAAAGAATTGTCTCCCTTTGGGAACATGACTTGTTTTGATGGCAGCATATAGAAGTGTTATGTGCTAGTGTGACATGGCTCAGCTTTGCTCACAACCCCACTCAGGTCAGTTCTTAAAGTTGGACCAGGCCAGGCTTACTGCAGATGCTGGTATCCTGGGGTTGTCCCAAGGCCTCTGGCCCCTCCCTAGGTGGGAGGAAGCATTGGGTTATGCTATCTTCATTATCATCTCTGCCTTCCTCCAGGGTGGGCTGGGCTTTAGCATGCCCTTTTTCTGGTCATCCCCCAAAATGTCTTAAGAGGCAGCTTCCTGTGGGTGAGTACTGTCAGTTGGGGTGACACTCCCTGTCAGGGGTAAGCACGGGTTTTTTTGTTGTGGTGGTGGTGGTTGGTTGGTGTTTTGTTTGGTTTGTTTTTTGGTCTTTATAGTGGAGTAGGCCAGATCCTGAGTTCAGGATTTGGGATGTGTTCATTGGCTTAGGGGGGTGATGTGAATATGTTCTCTGTGTACTTGAAACTCAGCTTGTGCCCCAAAGGGGCTTTTGTTTTGCGTCATACTGGGATGTCAAGTGCCTTGAAGGTAGAAGCTTGACTGAGATGTCTCAGGATGTTTTTGTAAAGATGTCCAGGGTAAGAGATAGGAAAATTAGAAGGACCACACTGAAGTCCTGTTTGCTGTCCAGGTCACTTAGGTGGTCCAGGAATTCCTGTCCTCGTCAGCTGCTGTTCCTTTTGCACTTAGAACAGCTTGTGGACATAGGTCCTGACTATAATGGGGACAGGGAGCCTGCAGTTCTTAGAAAACTTGGGAGACATTCATAAAAACTTTCAGAGTGTCTATGCCCACACTCCTCAAAATCAGGGAGAGCCACTCTCCACACCAAGGCTAGAGATGAACTTGAGGGTTGCTTGGGATGGTAACTCACCTCTGCTTCTACCTCACTCTAGATTGCAGCCAAAATCGGAGGTGATGCTGCTACCACCGTGAATAACAACACTCCTGATTTTGGTTTTGGAGGCCAAAAGAGACAGCTGGAAGATGGAGGTAACTCCTGATGCTGAAGGGGGCGGGGCAGAGGCTGTGGGAGATGGCTCTCACCTGAGAGGGAGGCCTGGGGCTGAAGAGTAGCATTTTGTCCCAGTGGAGCTTCAGGACAGGGGAGCCGGCCCAGCTTTTTTGTTCTGTCTTCTACCCTTAAAAATCAGATAGCTGAGAGAAGGGCAGGTTGATTGTGACCAGGGAGAGTGGTACGTTCTCAAGATGGTTCCTTCCTTGTTAGAGACTGACCCAGGGCACAAGGTAGCTCTTAAGCAGGACATTTGTTTCCTGAGCAAGTCTGATTCTAATCTGGAAGGACCCTGAGATGTTAATGTTCATGTGTTAAAAGTGAGCCTTGGCCGGGCGGTGGTGGCACATGCCTTTAATCCCAGCACTTGGGAGGCAGAAGCAGGCGGATTTCTGAGTTCGAGGCCAGCCTGGTCTACAGAGTGAGTTCCAGGACAGCCAGGGCTACACAGAGAAACCGTGTCTCGAAAAACCAAAAAAAAAAAAAAAAAAAAAAAGTGAGCCTTGTCACTCTGAGGTAGTGAATCACTGGCATGTTACCCCTTTCTGGGCCAGCACCTTCTAACCTTCCATCTTTTCTGTCATGCAGTACTGGTGGTGACCATGCCTAGAACATGCTGCACCAGCTTTGGGGTTGAGGCGGTGCGGGTGGGTGTTGTCACATCTGACAGACTTTTTCATCCACAGACCAGCCAGACAGCAAGAAATTGGCTTCCCAGGGAGACTGTAAGTCCACTGGGTGTGTGCAAGCAGGGGCATCATGGGTTGGGGTTGAGGAGCCCAGACAGATGCTAAGCTAGACTCTGCTTTGAATTTCTCTTCCCAGCGATTGGTTCTCAACTGGGACCCATCCATCCTCCCCCCAGGTAAGCTGTTTATTGGCTGCCTGTTGTCTGTGTTTTAGGGGCTGGCGTGGAGGTATCTCTGGAGCCAGGGGATGCTGGTGGGCGAGGAAAAGGGTACCCTTGTGTCCATGAGTGTGCTCTGTGAATGGGGGGGGGTTGTTGTTGGGGGGTTTACAGTGTGGCCACTCTAACACCATGGTTCAGAACTGACTATGAGTTGTCAAATGCTCCCCAGGGTGATTAGAACCTGTGGAGTATGCAGCTATCTGGCTGCCTCAGACGGTCTGGGTGGAATATGACTAGGTTGTTGAGATAGGCCACTGGTTTTCCTTGAATGAGTCTAGTTTCATGAAGTACAGTGGATACTAACTGGAGAATGAGATGAACTATGTGACAGCCCCCTTTTTACTGATATGTGGACTGTCAGTGTGGTATGAGAACGTATAAGGTGGGAAAGCTGTAACTTAGTCAATAGAGCACTCACCCTGGATTCCCTCCCAAATGCCCTGCCTCAAAACAAACAAGAAACCAGGCAAGGTGATACATATCTATCGTCTTACCTTGTGGAAAGTTAAGGCAGAGGCATCAGGAATTCAAAGCCATCCTGAGCTGTATGGAATTCTGTCTCCAAAACCAAATTCAACTGTTTCTTACTTAAGGAAATGGGATTGCCAGGGGCCCCTTGTAGACTCCAGCCCCGAAGCCATTGCCTATGATGTAGTAGCAGGGTGTGCAGCAAAGGGCCGGGAGCTTCAAAGGCTACCAGCCCTCGTTTCTAGGAAAGCTCTGTGACCTCCCTTGTAGCTGGAGGTTCATGTTGAGTGTCTCTCCCCACAGGACCTCAATGACAGAAGAATATAGGGTTCCGGACGGCATGGTGGGCTTGAGTGAGTGTGGGCCCCCTTGATGAGGGTGGGGCCAGAGAGCCCCTGGCTGCCTCTGGCCAAAGGGGTTTCTGTGTGATAGTGTCCAAGGGACTACTGGTGGGGAGCCTTGGTCTGGGTGCCCTTACTCAGCCTTCGCCTTTCTTTTCTTTCCATCTAGTCATTGGCAGAGGTGGTGAGCAGATAAACAAAATCCAGCAGGACTCAGGCTGCAAAGTTCAGATCTCACCAGGTATGGCCCTCCATCTGTACAGTTGCCTGGGACCTAGGGCAAAGCTGGCTCTGCTTGGTGGATACTTCCTGCAGAAGTACAGGTGTAGGTGCCACAGTGGCAATATTTCTACTGTATTTATTTATTTATTTTAAAGATGTATTTATTTTATGAATGTGAGTACACAGTTGCTGTGATCAGACACACCAGAAGGTGGCATCAGATTCCATTACAGGTGGTTGTGAGCCACCATGTGGTTGCTGGGAATTGAACTCAGGACCTCTGGAAGAGCAATCAGTGCTCTTAACCACTGAGCCATCTCTCCAGCCCTGTATTTATTTTTTTATGTGTGTGTTGGGGGCATGCACATGTCGTGACACACAGGTGAAGTTCAGAGGTTAGCTCTCTCCTCCCATCATATGGAATCCAGATACTGAACTTAGGTTGCTAGGTTTGGTGATGAGTACCTTTGCTCCCTGAGCCATGTCACTGCCCTTGTTTTTCCCCTTTGCATTTGGAGTGGTCTGAGGGAATGTGGGCATGGGTGTGGAGGCACCACTTTCCAGGTGGTGGGCTCTATAGTGTCACCTTAAAGTGCTGCAGAAAGCAGAGTGGCAGGCTCTCAGGCTGCTTGGGTCTGCTCTTGTGTGGCATGTACATGGGCTTCCTTTACATCTGAGCTGGGGTCCTGGATGTTTTTTTGTTGTTGTTGTTTTTGGTTTTTTTGGTTTTTCGAGACAGGGTTTCTCTGTGTAGACCTGGCTGTCCTGGAACTCACTCTGTAGACCAGGCTGGCCTCGAACTCAGAAATCCGCCTGTCTCTGCCTCCCAAGTGCTGGGATTAAAGGCGTGTGCCACCACCGCCTGGCGCCTGTGTTGTTAAGAGTGATCTAAGCTAATTTCTGGAGTCTTCACTTTTCCCTCGCTATCTATCTTGCCTTGCCTTCTGGGTGCTAGGAGGGATGTATGGTGCCTCTTTAGTTCTGTCTTCCCCCGCTGGGTTTTAAAGCAGCAGCCGTCCTAGTGTCTCATGGCAGGGGTGAAATGATGCGTAGGAGAGGGCGGCTGCAGGTTGTGGTGGAGGTCTCCTGACCCTACTGCAGCAGCCCTCTCTGCACTGAGCCCCTCTTCTTTGCAGATAGTGGTGGCCTCCCTGAGCGCAGCGTGTCTCTGACTGGAGCACCTGAGTCTGTCCAGTAAGTCCCCAGCTGGGTTTCCTGCAGGAGCTAGTGATATCCTTGTGTGTCCTTCCCACCAGACTTCTCCCTAGATCTTTGTGGGCAATTTGATACCCACATCTCACCAATCTCGAACAGCCCCAGGCCCTTTACACCTGCCAGACAACTTACCAGAGCTGGGTGTGTTCCAAATGCACACACTCAGTGCCACCCTGTTATCTTCCCAGAAAGGCAAAGATGATGCTGGATGACATCGTGTCTCGGGGCCGTGGGGGCCCCCCAGGACAGTTCCATGACAACGCCAATGGGGGTCAGAATGGCACAGTACAGGAGATCATGATCCCTGCTGGCAAGGCTGGCCTGGTCATTGGCAAGGGTGGAGAGACCATCAAGCAGCTGCAGGTGTGTGTTGGCACAGGCCGAAGCACTAGTCCCCACATTCTCCAGCGTCCCTGAGACTGCAGCCTCTGACAGGCTCTTACATTGCAGGAGCGGGCCGGGGTGAAGATGATTTTAATTCAGGATGGCTCTCAGAACACAAATGTGGACAAACCACTTCGGATCATCGGGGACCCATACAAAGTACAGGTGAGCTCCCAGAAAGCATGGACTCCAGACAGCTTTACTGTCCAGCCTTGCCTGGCTGTTGCCAGCAGCAGCCTCCTCTAAGGCATTTCACAGCTCCATGGGGATGTGGGAGACCCTCGCAGGTGCCAGGAGGTGGGTGCAGTGGCAGCACACTTGTCTGTTCCCACTGCTCAGTGTGGTATGTTCACAGCAAGCCTGTGAGATGGTGATGGACATCCTTCGAGAGCGTGACCAAGGTGGCTTTGGGGACCGCAATGAATACGGATCTCGGGTTGGCGGAGGCATTGATGTGAGTGCAAGCACTTCAGGGAGGTGGGCAGCTGGGAGCAGGGCAGAGCTAGGGGCACACCAGGTGACCCTATGCTTCCCGGCCTCCCAGGTGCCTGTACCCAGGCATTCAGTTGGTGTAGTCATTGGCCGGAGTGGAGAGATGATCAAGAAGATCCAGAATGATGCGGGTGTGCGCATCCAGTTCAAGCAAGGTGAGGGTGAGCACCACTTTGGCTCAGGCACTGGTGCTATCCCCCAGCTGTTATAGGCCCTCAGTGCCTGCAGAGGTTTGGTGCCCAATTCCTGTCAGTTGCTTTCTGGAACCAGTTTCTCTAAGATTGCTTAGTTAGTTCTGTAGACCTCGGAGATGGGAAGACGTTCAAGCTGTTACTCTGAGTGTGGACGAGCTTCCTGCTTGTCCACATGGAGACAGCAAATCAGAGGAGCTGTCTTTGAGGGACTTTGGCTTTGCTTTGAGTAGTATCTGTTTCTTGGTGTGGATGTCAGATGATGGGACTGGCCCTGAGAAGATTGCTCACATCATGGGGCCTCCAGATCGGTGTGAACACGCAGCACGGATCATCAATGACCTCCTCCAGAGTCTTCGGAGTGGGCCTCCAGGTCCTCCAGGAGCCCCTGGCATGCCCCCTGGGGGCCGGGGCCGGGGCCGAGGCCAAGGCAACTGGGGCCCTCCTGGAGGGGAGATGACTTTCTCCATTCCTACCCATAAATGTGGGCTGGTCATTGGCCGAGGTGAGTCCCTAAGGCTCTGCCCTTTTCCTGCCTGGCTCTGTACTTGCCAGCCCTTCACTAACCATGGTCCCACAGGTGGGGAGAATGTAAAGGCCATTAACCAGCAGACAGGCGCCTTTGTGGAAATATCTCGCCAGCTGCCACCCAACGGGGACCCCAATTTCAAGTTGTTTGTCATCCGAGGCTCACCTCAGCAGATTGACCATGCAAAGCAGCTCATTGAGGAGAAGATAGAGGTAGGTTCACGGGTGCTGGTGAAGGTGCCCTCTCCCCTTTGGATTGCTCACTGCAGCTGCCACTTTTTCCCTCAGGGTCCCCTCTGCCCAGTTGGACCAGGCCCTGGGGGACCAGGCCCTGCTGGACCCATGGGGCCTTTCAACCCTGGACCCTTCAACCAGGGGCCTCCGGGGGCACCCCCACAGTGAGTACTCCATGGCTCCTGGGTTGTGTTTAGTGTTGTGGGGCCTGGAAAAAGAGGGATAGGCCCTTTCTCACTGGGCTGTCTGCAGCCCCGTGTGATAGGTGCTATGAGACTCCACTGCCTTTGACCTTGGTCTTGGTTGTCAGCCCTAGCTTTGTTGGTAAGGACTTCTGTTTTCACACCCTCGAACCAGTTCTCATGGCCACTTCTCTCCCCTGCAGTGCTGGTGGTCCTCCTCCTCACCAGTACCCGCCTCAGGGCTGGGGCAATACCTACCCCCAGTGGCAACCACCTGCCCCTCATGACCCAAGTAAGTGTCAATACCACATAGGAAATTTGGGGAGTGGCACAAGGCCAACTACTGTGCCCTTCCTCAACCAGCATGTCTTCCTGTAGACAAAGCTGCAGCAGCGGCTACAGACCCTAATGCTGCCTGGGCTGCCTACTACTCGCACTACTACCAGCAACCCCCAGGTCCCGTGCCAGGCCCTGCCCCAGCCCCTGCAGCCCCACCTGCACAGGGGGAGCCCCCCCAGCCTCCACCCACTGGCCAATCAGACTACACCAAGGCTTGGGAAGAGTATTACAAAAAAATTGGTAAGTTCAGTGCTGGGGAGCAGTGGGGAATCCTGCACAGGGTCCAATTGCCCTGACACCCTACCCTGTTCTTCAGGCCAGCAGCCCCAGCAGCCTGGGGCACCCCCACAGCAGGACTACACCAAGGCCTGGGAGGAGTACTACAAGAAGCAAGGTAAGCTGCTGGGTGGGGATAGGGGTTGGGTTGCTGGGGCAGGGGGGTAGCTTCTTCTGTCAGCCACTCATTATCCTCTCTGCCCACAGCACAAGTGGCCACTGGTGGGGGTCCTGGAGCACCCCCTGGCTCCCAGCCTGACTACAGTGCCGCCTGGGCTGAGTATTACAGACAGCAGGCTGCTTACTACGGACAGACCCCAGGCCCTGGTGGCCCACAGCCACCTCCCACCCAGCAGGGACAGCAGCAGGCAAGTGGGAACTGCCACCCTCCTCCTCCTCCTTTCTCCTTCCAACCCCCGGCCACCGTCCATCCTGCCTTAGTGGGTAGCGCCGGAAACCCTTTCCCCTGCGGGGTGTGCCCTTGATGCCAGCTTCGGGCGCGTGGCCAGAGTCTCCCAGAGCCCCGCAGCCCCGCCGCTGGGAAGCACTCGATGGGTGCAGAGGCTCACGGAAGAGGCTCCTCCGGTAGCCACTGTTGGTGCGACGTTGTCGGGTGCTGGGGGCACCGGCCGCAAAGGTGGAACTCTGAACTGCTGGGGTGTCCCGGGTGGGGGCAGGAAGTGGGGACTGTGCTGGGTGCCACACTGGTTGCTGAACCCGCTCACTCAAAATCTGGCCACTTGGGAAGAAAATGTCTATTTTTTTCCCCCTTCTCAGCATCACTATTTTGGGTTTTGTTCTTTTTTTATTCTTTTATTTTTTTTAAAAGCCACCATCTTTATCCCCCGTGTCCAAGTAACTGCGTGTTGCAGGCGGCCCTGGCTCTGCTGGGATGGAGGGGAGCCCACAGAGGGGAGCCCACGGAGGGGACTGGGCTCTCCCTGCCTAGCGAGGCCATCTCTTGGTGTGCTTGCCTCTGTGTCTCGGTTTTGTCTGTGAAGTGGGCATGATGATGTTGCCACCTTCCAACCTACCTCACAGGGGTGTTGTGGGGACACCGTGATCTGAATGTTGTGACGCCGAGCCGCCGCCTCCCTCTTCTGTCCCCCTCCCCCCCTGGCACTTCTCCCCTGTGTGCCCTCTTCCACACCTCTGGCTTCTGCTGCAGACTCCTCTTCCTTCTCCTCCTCCTCCTCTTCTTCCTGCTTCTCCTCCACCAAGGAGCAGTCTGGCCAGTGGAGTCCCCAAGACAGACAGTCACAGTCCCCTGCTTAGCCTGTGGGGACTTGGGCCCGGCCTCTTGGCCCACTGCCTGGAGTCGCAGCCTCTTGTAGCCAGGCCGCCCTCCTGCCATGACCATTCCTGTCTCTCCCTCTCTGCAGGCAAATGAAGCAAATGGATATGAACTTCATCTGTGAAAATATTTTTTTCCTCCATTTTTGTTCCATTTGTGGGCTTCTTTTATTGGTTTCTCTATTTGATTGGTTTGGCGAGAGAGCAACGGCTGCCTAGGGTGCAGGGGATCCCCTCGTGCTGAGGCGCTCCCTCTCTCTTTCTGTGTGTCTCATCTTTCTCCTTTCCAAAATCGGGATCCTTCATGTTGAGCCAGCCTTAGAAAATAGCGAGAATTTAACCTCTGCCAAAAAGAAAATTTAAAAATTAAATCACAAAGAGCAGAACAAAACCTATAAAATGATATATATATATATAGAAATATATAAATCTCTATCTCCCCAGCCTTCGAGCCCACCCTCTGAGGGAAGTGGTTCACTATCTCCCTACTGTCCAGGACCCTATTCTTGTTTTTAAATAAACTTTTTTAAAAGGAAAGAAACAGTCACTCTTGCTATCTCTTTTTTTTCTTTTTCTTTCTTTCTTTCTTTTTCTTTTCTTTTTTTTTTAGTGTTTTTTTGTTTCTGTGTGGTTTTTGTTTTGTTTTGTTGGTTTTTTTGTTTTGTTTTGTTTTGTTTTAGTTAGCGTTGGAACATTCCTTGGACCAGGTGTGGGTGTCACAGGCCCCTCCTGCCCTGCCCATCTCTGTCTCTCTCTTTCTCCCTGCCCCCGCTCTTCCCTGGCTCCTCCCTATACCCACCCCAACCCCAGGACTGGCCTGGTACGTTGTCATCTGTTGAAGATGAGATAAACTGAGAAAAAAATGAGAACAAAACAAAAAAATTGTATGGCAGTTTTTACTTTTTATCGCTCGTTTTTAACTTCACAAATAAATGGTAACAAAACCTCCCTGTGTCTTGTTGGCTGTGGTCTGTCGGTCTGTCTCCTCTGCCCTTCAAGTAGGCTTCTGAAGCAGATGTTTGCTGCTTTTTTTAGGTGTTAGAAGCATAACCCTGGTGATGAGAAGTTGTGGGGATTTTGTCTTAGTTTGAGATAGAGGACAGTTTGAAGGCACATGCTTTCCTCACCACCCTCTTCAGTGCACGGGGTAGACAGGATGGAGTGGGGTGCAGTCCCTGAAACCATCTATCTTTTAAGGAGCCCTACCTAGCTGTTTCTGCACTTTCCCTTTGGGACGTGAGGAACCAGGCACTGAGGAGGATCCCTGGGGCTCACGTTCCCATGGATGTGGTCACACTTGTCACTAAGGATTGCCTCGTGTAAGCATCCCATTGGGGGCACAGGCCTGACTTGAGCATGTGTGGCTAACACTGAGTGGAAAGTAGAGGCCAGGCCTGGGTGAGTGATGCCCAGGACAAAGTGGACAGTGCCAGGGGGTCTGAGGCAGTGTGGCAGCCTGAAAGGTTCCCTTCTGTGATCAGAATCAGCCAGGGAGATAGCATAACAAGTAAAAAGTGCTAGCCCCAAAGCCAGGTGCAGTGGCTTAGTAACCCCAGCTAGATGGGGGGCTTGCGGACCAGCAGAAACGAGACCCCATTCTTCAGAGCTGCCCTCACACTATGTGAAAATCATGCCTTGCTAGAATAATTACCAGAGTCCACATGATGCAGTAGCAGCTGCCACTTCTAGGTGAAGTTGGTTTCCCTCCAGCTGTGCTAGGTACCGTGTCTGCCCTGTTAGCACCAAGGACCCACCTCAGGTCTGGGTCCTGTGTGCTGTGGAGAAGGGTAGGCCAGATGTTGGCCCAGTCCTACCTAGCTCACTGCAGACTCTCAATGATTGAACAGCACTTGGCAAAGATGCTTTCAGGGGCTTCTTCAGCCAGTATCTAGGGGAGAAGACACAATCAACGATGCAGCCCATGGCAAGAGCTATGTATGCTCCATCCCTCCAGGCGACCCCTGATACAGGCAGGTTTGTTATATTTAGTGCCATCCCATGTCCTTTGACAGTGGGTTTTGGGGATGGGGTAGGAGTGAGCCATGGAAACCCCGTGGGTCCAAGGATCAGAATACACAGTCTCCCATGCTTGTTTCCCACAGGGAGGAGGACACCACCAAAGTCCCTTATCTTCTATTGACACTAACCACCCTAGCATGTGCTAAGCCAGATGTGTGGGAGCAGTTCCAGGGTATCCCAGCTATACAGGTGGCAGTTGGGGACCCTAACATTCACACCTGTCATCCTAGAGTTCAGGAGACTGAGGTAAGAGGATTACATGAGTTCAAGGCCAGCCTGAGCTACTCGAGGCCTCAGCCTATGCAGCCTAAAGGAGATGGAATTCCCCCATCCCCTCATTTCTTACTGGACAGAGTTACAAATCCCAAGCTCGCTAAATGGGGCTTGGGGCTCACTTCTGGGTACCCACATATCGCAGAAGGTTCTTTTGCTGGTAAAAGGTCAGGACGGGCTCACATAGGGTGTAGTGCGTCTCGAGGCGCTTGCGGATGGCCCGCTCGGAGTCGTCTGCTCGGTGTTCCACCCGTCCTCGACGCAGCACTCTGCGCACCATGGTCTCCATGGAGCAGTCAAACACTATGACTATGTTGGGGGCCCTGCCCACCTAGGCAGCAACCAAGAGAACCCTGAGGAGAGAGTCTTCCCAAGAGGTCGTGAGGCTGGGGAGACATCAGGCCTCTGTTCTATTTTGTAAACTGCGTACGTTCATGGAGGCCAGAAGAGGACATCAGGTCCCTAGGGGCTGGAGTAGTGGTGGTAGTGAGCTGCCTACACAGAAGCTAAGAACTGAACTCCCAAGTCCTGCAAACAGCAGTATACACTCTTAAACACTTTTGAGTCAAGAATAGTTGGTTCACGCCTTTAATCCCAGCACTCTGGAGGTGAGGCAGGAAGATCTGAGTTCGAAGCCCAGCCTGGTCTATGGAGCTATTTCTATTGTTTGCGTGTTTTTGAGACAGTGCCTTGAACTTGCAGAGACCTGCCTGCCTCCTCCTCCTCCTCAGTGCTTGAATTGAAGGTGAATGCCACCATGTCTGGCACAATAGATGCTCTTGACTGCTGAGCCATCTCCCCAGCCTGCAGCCTAGTTTTGAGACAGACAGGGTCTCTCACTGGCCTGAAACTACAGGTAGACTAGGCTGGCTGACCAGTAAGCTCCAGGAATCCTCCTGTCTCCCCCATTCAAGAGCTCAGATCAAGCATATACACCACACCCAGCTTTCTATGTGACTCTGGGGATGGAATTCAGGCTCCCACACGTGCAGGGTTAGCACTTTGCTGACCTAGCCATATCCTCTACTCTTAACTTTTTGAGACAGGATCTCATATCACCCTAGCTGTCATGGAACTCCTGATCCTCCTACCTCTTAATGGCAGATACTGGAGTTACAGGTGTGCACAGCCACACTGGATATGTTCTTTTCTGTTTTACTTATTTACTATTATTTATTTAGAGACCAGATCTTTTTTGTTTGTTTGTTTGTTTGGTTGGTTGGTTGGTTGGTTGGTTGGTTGGTTGGTTGGTTGGTTGGTTTTTCGAGACAGGGTTTCTCTGTGTAGCCCTGGCTGTCCTGGAACTCACTCTGTAGACCAGGATAGCCTCAAACTCTCAAACTCTCGAACTCAGAAATCCGCCTGCCTCTGCCTCACAAGTGCTGGGATTAAAGGCATGCGCCACCACCGCCCGGCCGAGACAAGATCATTTTATACCCAAATCTAGCCTCAAACATTCCTCCTGCCTCAGCGTCCCGTGTGCTGATAGCATAAATCCTTTTCTTTATCCCCCCTTTTCCCTTTTTTGAATAGGGTCTCACTATACACCCAGAAACTGTTCATGTAGACCAGGCAGGCCTGGAACTCAGAGATCCACCTGCCTCTGTTTCCCAGGTGCTGGGAATTAACCATGGTGGATTAACCATGTATGTGCTGCCTTTATCCAGCTCTTTTTAGGACAAGGACTCATGAAGCCCAGGATGACCCTGAATCCCTAATCAGGGATTCACCTCCCCAGTTTCAGTGCTGGGGTAAAGAGTATGCACCACTATGTTTGGTTTCTTGCTTCTAATGGGGTCAGGGACACCACCAAAGTCCCTTACCACACAGCCTTGAGCTGACACAAATGGGGTTTCACTTCTACACTTCTAAGCCCTGGGAATGGACGGAGCCAAGGGCTTCAAACATGGGAGGTGAATCTCTGTCCTCTGAGCCTAGTCTCATCCAACCTGAGGCTTGATTTGCAGTGGTGTAGAACCTGAAGGTTCTCTCTCCCACTCCCCATCCAATGGCCTCTCCCTATAGGCAGCGAAAGTCACCTGCTGCCTGGCCCTCTGACAGTTGTGGCACCTGCATGTATGATTCTGGTATTTCATCCTTTTTCTTTTATTATTATTGGAAGGAAGGGAGGCATGTCTCAACGTTAGAGGACAGCTTTGTGGAAGCCTGCTCTCTTCCGTCTTTACGTAGATCCCAGGGGCAGAACTCGGGGGTTGGGGGGAGGTGTCAGGCTTAGTAGCAAGCACTTTTACCTGCTGGTCTCCCTTCATCCTTTTTTAAGATTTTTTTTTTTAAAAAACTATATGTATAGGTGTGTGCTGGTGCCCACAGAGACCAAAAGCAGGGGGTGCCCGTGAGGCTACGTAAGTGGGTGCTGGAAACTGAACTCAGGTCTTCTGGAAGATCATTGAGTGCTCTTTACTAAGCCATTTTTCCAGCTACTTCCTTCCTTCCTCCCTTCCTCTTTCGCCCTTTTATCTTATTTTTGAGACCAGGAGTGTTCTCTGGAGCTCTAGCTGTCCTAGAACTTTGTGGACCAGGCTGGTCTTAAAGTCAAAGAGATCCACCTACCTCTGCCTCCTGAATGCTGGGACTAAAGGCAGATGCTACCATGTCCAGCCTTGTTTTATATAAAGATGCTTGCCCTGTACACTTGCTCACAGAATGGAGACCATGCTGGCAGACGGGTATTTCCTTACAACCACTAGTTACTTGTCCACATTGTTCAGATACCCTCGATAAGAGAAGCCACTTGACACTGGGTCTATAGCTGTCCAAAGCTGCCCACACCCTCTACACTTTGCTTGTAGATGACTCAGAGCACCTGACAATATAGCCACAGTGCTTATTGTCAAAGCAAGTTTGTATATGTTCAGTATAGGTGCAAATTTCTTCCCTAAATATATTTACTTACATGTATTTACTCTGTCCATGTCACACACATGTTATGACATGTTAGTGCATGTGTGGAGGTAGAGAACACCTTGCAGGTGTCAGTTCTCTCCTTCCAGCATGTGAGTTCAGGACTCACACTCATGTCCTCAGGCTTGGATACAAGCCCCATTACCTGTTGTGAACTCCAGAGTCCCCACCCACTGCTTTAAGTCTGAGCTTCATTACATGTTTGGATATGGGGCTGCTTTATGAGCCAAGGACAGACTATCCCTATGCATCTCACAACCTAAGAAAGCAGAGTGTCCATGACTGCATCCCTGAACCACGCACCCCGAGACTCTCACTTAAAAACCCAAAAAGCAGCCAGGCAGTGGTGGCACATACCTTTAATGCCAGTATTAGAAGGCAGAGGTGGGTGATCTATGAGTTTGAGCCCAGCCTGGTCTACAGAATCAGTTCTAGAGCCAGGGCTACACAAAGAAATCCCATCACAAAAAAAAAAAAAGTTTCTGTGTGGGTATCATAGAGGGCATCCATGTGCCCACGTACAGTGCATAGTTAGGGCGGCTGCATGGCTTGGGGATAGAGTACTTGTTCATGGAGAGGACCTAGATTTCATTCCCAGCATATACATGATTGCTCACAACCATCCCAAGTCCAGTTCCAGGGGATCTGATGCCATGTTCACACCTAGACCTTAAAGGGCACAAGGCATATCTGTGATACATATATATGTATGTATATATGTATGTATGTGTGTGTGTATATATATATGTATATGCAAAACACGTATATAAAGTAAAATATCAAAAAGGAAGGAATTGGGGCTGGAGAGATGTTTCAGTGGTTAATTAGGTCCTGAGTTCAATTCTCAACCACACGGTGGCCCACAACCATCTGTAATGGGATCCACTGCCCTCTGGGGTGTCTGAGGACAGCAACAGTGTACCCACACACATTAAATAAATAAAATCTTCAAAAATAACAAACAAACAAAGCAAGAAGTTAACTGTCACCTGTCCAGCCTGCTGTGGTGATGTGTGCCTGTGTTCTTAGCATTCAGGAGGGCTGCAAGGACTTCCAGGCCAGCCTGGCTACATAAAGAGACACTGTCTCCAGAAACAGCATGAAACAGAAAGAAGCCAGCTGGACAGTGCTCTCTCCCTTCTATTATCCCAGCACCAGGGAGGTGGAGGCAGGAACATTCTCAGCTCAAGGTCATCCTTAGATACTTTTTTTTGTTTTTTGTTTTTTTGAGACAGGGTTTCTCTGTGCAGCCCTGGCTGTCCTGGAACTCACTCTGTAGACCAGGCTGGCCTCAAATTCAGAAATCCACCTGCCTCTGCCTCCCAAGTGCTGGGATTAAAGGCGTGCGCCACCACCGCCTGGCTTGATACTTAAGAGAGGGAGGCTAGCCTGGGCTACATGAAGCACTCTGGGAACTGAGGCTACTGCTCCACTTTGACTCCCAGATCACAGTTCCCTTTGGGTTATACAGTTTCACATTTTAAGAAATTGTGACCAATATTTAAGCAAGGTGGGGGTTGGGAGGCAGCTCCTGGAACACAGCTCTCAGCTTCCCATAAACCCTACTGGCTTGGTAACATGGGTCCTGTACATCCTCATGGCGACAGCAGTGTGAATGCTTCCTGCGCCCACTGGCAGCACTCTGCATGGAGAATCCACCCTCCGTAATCTTTTATAGGTTTGCACCGTCAGCATCCCAATCTCTTCATGCATGTGTTTCTGGGTGTGGCGGCCAGCATGTGGGCCTTGTATTGTTTGAAACAGGGTCTTTTTATGGAATTCCCAGCTGAATTCCAAATGTAGCACAGGCTGGCCCAGAAATCACAATCCTCCTGCCTCACAGGATCCCAGTGCTGGGGTGACAGGCATGTACCTTCATGCTCAGCTTCTGACCATTACTAATGCAGAAAAGAAATCGCATGTGCAGGCTGGGCAGAACACGGTAGGCAGAGGGCTCGCCCAGCATGTCTGAAGCCCTGGCTTCCATCCTCAGCATATAAACCAGGTGTGGCGGCATAGCCCTGCCATCTCAGCACCCCAGAGATGAAGGCAAATAGAGTAGGAGTTCAAGGTCAGCCTCTCCTATATTAAGAAGTTTGAGACCAGCCTAGGCTACATGAAATCTGAAGGAATTGGGAGATGGGGGGGTGGGAATCAGGAGAGGAAGGAAGGTCCTATCTCCCAGCCTCAGGTCCTCCCATATCCATCCACTAGGGTTTATGGAGAGTAGGGAAAGGGTGGTCTGAAACCTCCACTCAGGTAGCACACACCCTGAAGGGCACTCTAGCTCTGGGGAATCAGGTCACTCACAATCCGCTCAAACTCTTTGGCCTGTTTCAGCTCTCTGGGGAAGCCATCGATGAGGAAGCCGCGGCTCTTTGGATAAGACAACAAGTTGTCACTGACCATGTCCAGAATGAGACCCTGGGAAGGAAAGGGCATGGACTCAGGATCCGCCCCTCCAAAACGGCCAGGGGCTATGAAGGTCATTCAGTTTCCTCCTGTAAGACAGGAAACAGGACCCAGCATCCTAATCACTGGCTTCCTCTCTGCTTGCATCTTTTAAAAATAATTTGAAGTTATTTCTGATTGTGTGTATGTCTGTGTGTAGATACATTCAGGTGCATGCAGATGCCCTAGAGGCCAAAGATATAAGTCCCGGGAGCTGGATTTACAGGCCGTTGTGAGCCGCCTGAGAGCTGAACCCAGGTCTACAGTGCAGTTAAGTCTCTGTAACAGCTGAGCCACCTCTCCAGCAACTAGGCATGTAGCCCAAGCTGGCCCTGAATTCAGAGACTCCCCTGTATCTGTCTCCTGAGTGCTTGGCGCTTTTTCTTTCCTCTACCCCTATACATCATATACTGAGCCCAAGGCCTCACAAAATGCTAGGCAAACCCTCGCTCTCTGAACTAGGCACTCAGACTCCTCATACTTTGTTTTAGAGACAGAGTCTCACATAGCTAGGCTCATGGGAAACTTATACTGTCCTTAAACTCAGATATCCTCTTGCTTCTGCCTCCCCGGTGTTGGGATGAAAAGTGTGCCACCAAATCCAGTCACCTTGAACTGAACTTTCCATCTTCTTGCCTCCATCTTCCTGAGCAACAGGCTTGCCCCACTATGTCCATCAGATATTCTACGACTCTATCAGACAGCTTATATTACCTGACACACCATCACTCTAATTCTAGATAAACTATACTTTGCTCTGTAGGAGATGAAGTGTGTCCCTGCTCAGCAATTTGCTTCCTGGACCTTCTCAGTAGGGTCCATTGAATATGTGGGTGTGCAGATTGTGGGTATAGTAGTGATTTAAGTAATTTACTTAGGGTCTATGTAACCCAGGCTGACCTCAAATTTCCCATCCTCCTGCCTCAGCCTTTCAGGTCTGAGGATGACAGGTGTTTGCCACTTCATCTGGCTTTCTTTTTCCCTCCCTCCTTTCCTCCCTTCCTTCTTTGTCATCCTCCTCTCCCATACCTGATATAGCCCCTGACAAATCCCATGCTAGAAATTTTTTTTTTTTGTGAGGGAGGGGTAGTTTAAGACAGGGTTTCTGTGTGGCCCTGGCTATCCTTGAACTCTCTTTGTAGACCAGACTGGCCTCAAACTCGCAGAAATCCTCCTGCCTCTGCTTTCCCAACTGCTGAGATCAAAGATGTGTGTCACCACTGCCTGGCCAGGCTAGACTCTTATAAGTTTATTAGATCAAAAAAAAGTTATTAGATCTCTTTATTATTTACCTACTTGGGAAAGGATGGTGCATGTGTCATTCACAGGAGTCAGCTCAGAGACTGAATTCAGGCTGTGAGGCTTGGCTGCAAAGTGTCTTCGCCAACTGTGCCATCTCTGGTGCCTAGCATGGACTGCACTGTCTGTATAGTCAAGGATGCACCCATTTTCTGCAGTGCTGGGGATGGGACCCAGGACTTTGAGCATGCTAGGCCAGTGGCTTTTTTTTAAGTCTTATTTGTATGAGTGTTTGCTTACATGTATGTCTGTATGCATGTGTGAGTGTGTACAGAGCCCTCAGAGGCCAGAAGAGAATGCCAGGAACCCTGGAAATCAAGTTAACAGATAGTTGTGAGCTGTCATTTGCATGCTGGGTAACACACCCAGGTTCTGGGCAGGAGCAGCCAGTGTCCTTAACTCTTACATCGTCATAGCATTGTCAGATAAGAATAGTGTTAGCGCAGCAAGGCAGTGGGCTGGCCCAGGAGATGCTGGTGTGCGTGCTCCCATTTCCTGTGAACTCTCACCGTGGGTACCAGGAGTCCCTGCTGCATGATGTCCCGGATCTGCCGGCCCCTCTGAGTGTTTCTCTGAGCCTCCTCCCGCAGCAGCTGGCCCAGCTCCACGTGGTTTAAGCCGTATTTCATAGCCATGTTTCTGCACTGGGTCCCTTTCCCGCAGCCAGGCCCCCCCACCACAAAGATGATCAGGGGATACCTCAGAATATCTATGGTGTTCAGGAAAGAGAGCGGGTACCAGAATGAGTCTACAAGAGATCCTGGCCTCAAACTGAAGGATCCCTCTGTTGGGAGTTTCCTGAGCAGGCCACAGGCCATTTGCACAGACTTCCATGAAATGCCTTAGTGACTCCATCACCCCATTTTACAGAAAGTGAAAGAGGAAGGCCCTCAAACTCACCCAGTAGCACCCTGCCCCACCCACCATGTGGTCCTTTCTATCCTACCTGCTTGTGCCTCTAGTCACACAACCCCTGAGTTGGGATAAAGCTTCTCTGCCCTTTCCTCTCCTCCACAGTCAGCCATGGTACTTTGTCCCTTTCAACTCGCTTTGGTCTTCCTAGCCAGCCTCTGTAACTCAAGATGCACTCCCCAAAAGTGAAGAAATGAATGTCTCAGCTACTAGACACATCTGTGGAGTCAGTTGTTTATGGTTCTGTAAAGCCTGTCATGGAATCAGCCTATCTCATCCCTCTCAGGTTCAATGTCTGTGTCTCCCTTGCCCGTCTGCTTAACCAACTCTTTTGCATCCCACAGGCCCCCTTTCTCTGATTCCTCTCCCAAGAATTGTACTTTCCATTTCCGACACTGGCCCCTCTACTCAAGTTATAGTCCAAAGGTATCAACCAATGGTGGGGTGGGAGCATGCGCAGATGCGTTCCTGACGTGCAAGGGTTGGTGTGCACACCCAGGTGGTGGGGATACCTGCCCACCTCCCCTTTCCGTTGCCCCATGTAAACCAACGACCCCACGTCGTTACCCTTCTCCTGGGGCCTCAAAGCTCTGCCCACCTGGGGCAGCGTGGACTCGCACAGACCCATCCCGCCCGCAATGCCGGAGTACGCTGGGGCCCGGTCTCCACCCTGCACCGACCCCCCGGCTCGGCTCTACGTCACAAGGGACTCATTTTGCAAGATCCTCGGGATCCCCAGATTCCAGGGTACAGAGAAAACGGAATCTCAGACGCGCCCCAGAAAAGCCGCGGAAGCCACCCCACAGAGCGAGCCGCGGTTGCCATGGCAACTCGGCCTCCGCTCCGGCTTCTCGGACACATTTACGCTTGCGCAAGAGTACGGAGTACCCGTGCACCAGAAAACTCCATTCCCACTCTACCCAGGATGCTCCACGATACTTGCGTCGTGATGTCACGACGGACGTTACCACACGTGATTAAATTATCCCTGTTCTACCAGAGAACGCTCGCAGAAGGCGGCTTTATTTCTTTCAGAAGCTGGAGAAGCGTTAGACTAGCTAGGTACAGCGGTAGTTCTCGTCTCGGTGTGGCAGTTCTACTTCCGGGTCAGGCTGTGACGCATGCGCAGAGAGTTAGGTCTCTTTTTCTCTTCCAGCGTTCTCGGAGACTTAAGGGTTTGGAAATCCAAAGCACAGGATCACACTAACGTGACAGCCAAGAAAGGTGCTTTCCTTGGCCCGAGGGACACAACGAAGATCATCCAGTCAGGCCGACCGGAAGCAGCTTGAGCAACGGCCATGGCGGCTCTAGTGAGTATGAATGAGGTGGGAATAGACGTGTCACAGAACAGACCCCGCGCCCTCTCCTCGCCTTACAGACCCCCTGCTCTCTTGCAGGGCTCCAGCAGCCAGAATGTCACCGAGTACGTCGTCCGAGTCCCCAAGTAAGTCCCCGTCCATCCACACTCCAGAACCTCAGCCCTGTGTGCCCCTGCCACGCTGGCCCTCCTGCTCGGTCCAAGACACAATAACAGTTACACCTTGGTAGTTAATGTCAGGGTCGGTGACTTTGTCCTGTTTCCGACTGGTCAGGCCAGACATGGTGGCTGCCTTTAATCTCAGCGCTTGGGAAACAGAAGCAAGAGAATTTCTATGAGTTCACAGTCAGCCAGGTCTTTATAGTGAGTTCCAGGCCAGCCAAGGCTACATAGTGAAGTCTTGTCTCAAAATAAAACAAAATCCCAAACTGGTTTCAGGTGGTATGCATCCTGTTTTCTGTGCCAAGTGCCATGACCCTCAACTTTCAACTTTATCTTATGTGGGTATGTGCTAGGGCTATCACTCCACCACTGAGCCACACCCAGCCCCCTTTTATTTTTTGTTTATTTTGAAGACAAGATTCTTACTGTGTAGTCTAGGTGGTTTGACCAGGCTGGCTTTGAACCCACTAAGACCCATTAAGACCCATGCCTGCCTGCCCTTCTTTCTACATAGGGGTCCTCTACACCTTTGGTTCCTTTTTGTTTTCTCTCTCTCTTTGGTTTTTCGAGACAGGGTTTCTCTGTGTAGTTCTGGCTGTCCTGGAACTCACTCTGTAGACCAGGCTGGCCTCGAACTCAGAAACCCGCCTGCCTCTGCCTCCCAAGTGCTGGGATTAAAGGCGTGCGCCACCACTGCCCCGCGGTTCCTTTTTTTCTTAAAGATTTATTTATTGTTATCTTTGTGTATGAATGTTTTTTCTGTGTGTATATATATATGTTCTGTGAGAGTGCCTGGTGCCCATGGATCTTTATCTGATGGGGTTGGATGAGAAATGGGAGCAGTGGTTCTCAACCTGTGAGGCGCCCAAGACCATCAGAAAACACAGATAGTTACATCATGATTCATAACAGTAGCAAGTTGACAGTTACGAACTAACAACAAAAATAATGTTCTGGTTGGGTCAGCACAGCATGAGGAACTTTATTAGAGGGTCGTAGCTTTTGAACGGCTGAGAACTAGTGCTCTGGAGTCTTATAAGAGTTCCCAGAATTACCTACAACCAAGGGTGTAAATTATAGATGTGTTGAATGAATAATCAATAGATTGAATAGTTTCTTGCTCATTCCAGGAACACAGGCAAAAGATACAATATAATGGCTTTTAATGCAGCCGATAAAGTCAACTTTGCTACCTGGAACCAGGTAAGTGTGGAATTCTGGGTGGCTGGGACAGGGGCCTAATCCTACCTAGACTGGTGACTGTAGCAATCACATCACTGAAACGATGGTGCCCACTCCTGTAGCCCCAGCAGACTTGTGATTCCAGCCATTTGGAGGCTGAGGCAGAAAGACTTAGTATTTCAGATCAGCCTGTGCTACATAAATCCTATCTCCAAAGAAAAGAAAGGAAAAGAAAAAGCATCCTGAGGATGTGGTTCAGTTGATAGAGCACTCATCTAGCATATAGGAGGCCAAGTTGGACCACCAGCACCATGTATACTGGGCATGGTGGCACACACCTGTAATCCCAGCACTGGACCATCACTGGCTACATAGTGAAGCCCAAGATACATAGACCATGTCTTTAAAAAGTAAAGTAGTGGGTAGCAAGATGACTCAGTGAGCAAAGAGGTGGCTTCAAGTGTGTCCTCAGACCTCACAAGCAGGCCATGTCATGTATAACCTCCACAAAAACAAACACATTTTAAAAGTTTGGGGGTTTTGTTTTTAAGATGAAGCCAGCTGGGCCGGGCGGTGGTGGCGTACGCCTTTAATCCCAGCACTTGGGAGGCAGAGGCAGGTGGATTTCTGAGTTTGAGGCCAGCCTGGTCTACAGAGTTGAGTTCCAGGACAGCCAGGGCTGCACAGAGAAACCCTGTCTCGAAAAACAAAACAAAAAAACAAAACAAAACAAAAAAAGATGAAGCCAGCTGGCCATAGTGGCAAATACCTTTACTGCCAGTTCTTGGGCAGCAGAGTCGGTGGATCTCTGATTTCAAGGCCAGCCTGGTCTGCATAGTGAATTTCAGAGTAAACTGGCTATACAGTGAGACCCTGTCTCAAAAGGATAAAGTCATACACAAGATGGGTACAGCCAGAGGTACTAGCATCCCAGCACTAGGGAGGTAGAGGCAGGAAGATCATTAGTTTGAAGCCAGCGTGAGCTACATAACAAGATTCTCTTATAATACTAAGAATAAAAAAAATGTTAAAGGCCGGAGTTTTCAAGTGTCCATGTTAAAACATTACCCTCTCCATAATGTGTACGCCATAGCCTCAGTAATAGTGTCAGGTCTTGGGACCTCCCCTTGAGCTGGATCCCACTTTGAGCCTGTCGCTGGACCTCCTTTTCCTTAGGCTCCTCTCCATTTCCATTCCTGTAGGTTCCTACAGGAACCTTCCTCATGTGGTCACTATGTGTCTTTAGTCTCTGTACCTGTCTCTGTGAGCTCATGGACTAGTCTGTTTTGCTGTTGTTGTCAAGTCCCACATCCCCTGTGGCCAGAGTCTTGTGTGTGTGTGATATCTGTGGGACTGCACATGTGCATGTGGGCATGCTGTGCATGTCAAGGCCAGAGTTGACATTAGGTGTCTTCCATAGTCACTCTACACCTTATTATTTTGATGACATCTGTTGGAATTTGATGGATACAGAGTTTGGAAATCGGAGACGAGTTTGCAAGAGTCAGTTCTCATCTCCTGCCATGTGTGTCCTGGGCCTTGAGCTCAGGCCTCAGGCTTGGCAGCAAGTGTTATCTCATAGCCTTTTGACATTGTGTTTTGAGTCAGGATATCTAACTGAACCTGGGGCTTGCTGACCTTTGAGTTCCAGGGCCCTTCCTGTCTATACCTCTCCTGGGGCTTCAGATTCACACTGCTATGCCCAGCTTTGTCTGTGGGTGCTGGTATCTGAATTCCTTATCCTCATGCTTGCAGTGAACCATCTGTATAGCCCTGTCCCTGGGCAGAGTGAGCAGTGCTCACATCCCTGCCCTCAGGCCACATGGGGAGTCTGCTGGAGCACATGGGGCCTGGCACAGGCAGACAGAAGAGTATTCCTGTTTCTCCTCCAGGCACGGCTGGAGCGAGATCTGAGCAACAAGAAGATCTACCAGGAAGAAGAGATGCCGGAGTCTGGTGCAGGCAGTGAATTCAACCGCAAGCTCAGGGAGGAGGCGCGCCGGAAGAAGTACGGCATTGTCCTAAAGGAGTTTCGGCCTGAGGACCAGCCTTGGCTACTTCGTGTCAATGGCAAATCAGGAAGGAAGTAAGTGGTGCTGATGGGGACGGTCCAGCCTGTGGTCCTCACACATGCACACTTTGGGGACATCTTCCTCGAGTTTGTACCCAACAGGATGGTGGTCCCAGGACCTCCTCCTTATCAAAGTTTAATCTTGGAGGTAAATTAACTGGATACTGTTGGCTTGGCTCAGCAGCCTCCATATGACCTGCAGGTAGGGCCTTGACACTTGGGATGACCCCATGGGAGAGGATACTCCATTGCAAGGAAGGTGGAGTCTGACGGAGCCAGTGACAAGTGCTCTATGCATAGTTATTCAATGAACTGATAGCTGGAGCCTGCTTGGTGTAGGGCCCTCGGTAGCCATGGATACCATGGGCTGGGAGCAGGATACACAGAGGCAGGGTGATGATTGGGCTAAAGAGATGGTGGCCTGTGCCGTTCTCTTCTAGTCATTGCTAGAAGAGCCCAAATGGGTACTGTAGAGGGGTGGATGGAGAGCAGGCAGGCCCTGTGGATGGGAACCTGACTTAACCTAGGCTCTCCACAGGTTCAAGGGCATAAAGAAAGGCGGGGTAACAGAAAACACGGCCTACTACATCTTCACACAGTGTGCTGATGGTGCCTTTGAGGCCTTCCCTGTGCAGAACTGGTACAATTTCACACCGCTGGCCCGGCACCGCACACTCACTGCTGAGGAAGCCGAGGAGGAATGGGAGAGGTGAGCCAAAAGTGTTTGTTATAGTGTGTATGCCTTTAGAGCAAGTCTGTCTGGAGCTGGCAGCTGTCTGCTCAGTACTTGCTTGGGCAGACCTGTCTCACTTGCTTGAGTCTTTGGCCTGGGAGCTGAGGGAAGGCTGGTACCACAGATAGGCACAGCCTGGGGGTTCAGGGAGGTGCCTCCTAATGGCAGCTGCCTCAGTTCTAGCCTAGGAGGTAGAGACAAAGATGGGTGCAAGGAAGCTAGGATAGAGAAACTGGGGGTATACAGTGTACGATGTCTTATACACTGCTGAGGATGGGACCTGTGTGTCCAGAAAGGGCTGTAGGAATCTATATGGTTTGTGGGGTTGCTCTGTGCTTGCCTACAAATCTGGACCTGTACAGGTTCTCAAGGCGCTGGGATTGAAATGTCAAAAGTAGCTCCTCCACTATGCTGAGTCTTATTCCAGGCATGCCAGTGAGACCCTCCCAGTGCCTTCTCTAAGTAATCCTTGAGATAAATTAACTGTGGTGGTGCGGGTGGGGGTGTCAGGGGCGGCCCTGCTTATACACTGAAGACCTAAAATCAGCAATAGGCCTAAGTCAGCTTGCTAACACAAAGTCTTGGGTCTCTGTGGAAAAACACTGAAACAGATAGCTATAGGATCTTGTAAACTGGCAGCTTTGGTGGAAATTCACCAGCCTGGATGAGAACAAGTAGTCATGGGTCTTGTGGATAGTCATAGACCTTGGGTAGCCTTGGTGGATAGTACCAACTTAGATAAGGTCAAGTGAATCATAGGCGGGGTCATAGTGACCTGTCCCCTGAACCTTCACCCAGCCGTTACCCTGTTCTGGAAGATATCTGTGCTCCCCCTGAACACCTACGCTCCTGAGTCATCCCCTTCCCCATGTCCTGCCTTTTTGTGTATATAACCCTGTGTGAAAAAATCATAATCAGCGATTTGATCAGACTATAGACAAGCCACTGTTCCTTGCGTTCGCCTGTGTCCCCCCATCCTCTCTTTCAGGTGACCTCCCCGGACCCCTGTTTAATGCCCTGCTGGACGGGGCATGAGGGTACTGCATGTGCACACCTGTCACCTTAGCACACAGATGGCAAAAGCAAGAGTTCAAGTCCATCTTCTCCTGTATTAAGTTTGAGGCCAGCTGCGGTTATACAAGATTTGGTTTCAAAACACCCCAAAACTTGCCAGACACAGTGGTACAGGCCTTTAATCTCATTACTTTGGTGCACAGGCAACAGGATCTCTGAGTTTGGGGGTTGATGTATATTCCAAGTTCCAGGCCAGTTAAGATCACACAGTGAGATCCTGTTTTAAAAGGAATTTTTATTGGGCCAAGCCTGGTGGTGCACACCTTTAACCCCAGCACTCTAGGATACAGTGGCATGAGGATTTCTCTTGAGTTCAGGGCCAGCCTGCTCTTCATAGTGACTTCCAAGACAGCTAGGACAATAGAGAGAGATCTTAGCTCACAAAAAAATAAAACAAAAACCAACCAACCAACCCCTCCTAAACCCCCCCAAACCCACATAAAATTATTTAGCTAACCAATATGATGGCTGGATATGCATGGAACAGGCCCTAAGTCTGCAGGAGCTAAGATGTGGGGTTTCCAGGGGGCTCAAATGTCAATGGGCCTAAGGCCATCTCAGGGCTCACTCTATGTTGTTTCAAGATTTGGGGGTCTGAAATGGCCCAGACTGCATGCCCTGCCCCTTTCTCTTTCTGTTGCATGTGGTGTGGCGCAGGCTAACAACCCTGCAGGATCTTTTTGCCTTAGCCTCCTTACAGTGTGCATACCTTAATGAGGTTATCCTGTTATGCCCATTTGTCCCTGTAAAGGAGGGATGCCCATTTGAGTGTCCCAGTCATTATCTTCCACTGTCCTCCTTGCCCAAGCAGCTCTTTGCAGCCCCCTACTACCCACCACCCTCTGCCACACAAAGTACTTAGTCACTTGTCCCCATATGCAGGAGGAACAAGGTCCTGAACCACTTCAGCATCATGCAGCAGCGGCGGCTCAAGGACCAGGACCAGGATGAAGATGAGGAGGAGAAGGAGAAGCGCAGTCGCAAGAAGCCTAGTGAGCTGCGCATTCATGACCTGGAGGATGACCTGGAAATGTCCTCTGATGCCAGCGATGCCAGTGGTGAAGAGGGTGAGTGGGGACCCAGAGGTCTTAGGTCAGAGACAAGATGAGTTAACAATACCTGGGAAGCTCATGACACAAGGTTACTCAGGATGAATGGCGCCTTTACAGGATTTCCATGGGAGCAGTCTGTTTAAATGTTCCCAGGGTGCTGTGCTGCAGGTCACATGGGCCTGGCTGATCATAGGTACAGCTTGTTTTGATGACTGAATGGCAGTACTAGGGGTGTGGGGTGAGGACAGTGGGCTGAGGTACTTGTTGCACAAGAGGGATAAACTTCTACTTTCTCTAAGAATTGGCTCAACCTGGGGTGCAGTCTCCCTGCCAAGATATAACATAAAAAGACATGGTGTGCTTGCTGTGACCCCAGAACTCAGGGGTCTGATGCAAGAGAGTTCTGACCCTATCTTTAAAAAATGAATGGCTAAGCCAGATGGTGGTAGCACACATCTTTAATTCCAGCACTCGAGAGGCAGAAAGTGGTGGATTCAAGGTAGTCTACAGAGCAAGTTCCAGGAAAGCCACATATAGACAGAGAAACCCTGTCTATAAGAAACAAAAGCAAACAAAGAATCTCCAACCCCCCCACAACACAACAGCACTCATAGAGGTTGGGAGTGTGGTCAGGAGTGGAACTCACGCCTCGAATCCCTTTTGGGTAACGGGTCGCATCATTACAGTTCATAACAGTAGCAAAAATACAGTTACAAATAATACCAAAAATAACTTTATGGTTAGGGGGTCACCACAACATGAAAAGCTGTTTTTTTTGTTTTTGTTTTTTTCCCAGACAAGGTTTCTCTGTGTAGCCCTGGCTGTCCTGGAACTCACTCTGTAGACCAGGCTGGCCTCGAACTCAGAAATCCGCCTGCCTCTGCCTCCCAAGTGCTGGGATTAAAGGTGTGCGCCACCACTGCCCGGCTGAAGAACTGTGTTAAAGGGTCACAGGTTAGGAAGGTTGAGAGCCACTGGCCTAGGTTGCTCTCTCTCTCCTCTACCTCTGCCCCTCCCTTGACTGAGGTGCAACTTATATTTATGTACTATTTATACTGCAATTCAGCAACTTGTAAGAATCCTCAGAAATCTGGCTAATGGGGGCACAGGCCTGTGACCCCAGCACTCAAGAAGCTGATGCAGGAGGACAGTTAATTCAGGGCAAGCCTGGACTACAAATCAAGGCTTCTATCAGAAGTAATTCCATGTGTGTTTTCTCTGTAGAATTAAGCATCCATCACCACGATGACTTTTGGAATGATTACAGATCTGTCTTAGTCAGGGTTACCATTGTTGGGATGAGACACCATGAGCAAAGCAAGGTGGGGAGGAAAGGGTTCATTTGGCTTCCACTTCTGCGTCTTAGTCCATCACTGAAGGAAGCCAGGGCAAGAATTCAAACAGGGCAGGAATCTGGGGGCGAGAACTGATGCAGAGACCATGGAGGGTGTGGCTTGCTGACTTGCTCCTCATGACTTACACAGCCTGTTTTCTTCTAGAACCCAGGACCACCAGTCCAGGGATGGCCCCAGCCACAGCAGGCTGGGCCCTCCTACATCAATCACTCATTAAGAAAATAACCTACAGGCTTGCCTACAGCCTGATCTTATGGAGGGGTTTACTCGACTGAAGCTCTCTCTTCCCAGATGACTAACTTGTGTCAGGCTGACATAACCAGGACAAAATCCTTGATTTCTTTTCCATTTTCTCCTGATGACTATGAATCAGCTACGTGTTCCTATCGAGCTCCCTGCTCAGATACTTTTTATAAAGGCTTTAGATGCTATGTGACCTGCTGTCTTTCCTGTCACTCCTTGAGTATAATGATGCATGTGGCATCGGGTGTCAGGATTTCCTGGCTAGATGGGATTGATGCTCATGGGTATGGCCCCGCCTAGAATCCCCAGTGAGAGGGGTTGGGGAATGGCTTGGGTGGAGTCCCTGCCCAGCTGTGAGCAAAGATCTAGGCTCATCTAGTCTGAGCTCCTCCTGTATCTTCCTTTCACAGGCAGCAGAGCCTCCAAGGCTAAGAAGAAGGCCCCAGTGACCAAGGCAGGCAGGAAGAAGAAAAAGAAGAAGGGCTCAGATGACGAGGCTTTTGAGGACAGCGATGATGGGGACTTTGAGGGCCAGGAGGTAGACTACATGTCCGACGGCTCCAGGTGAGGCAGGGGCAAGGCAGAGATGACGCAGGGGCAAAGCAGGCCTGTGGTCACCCAACTTCATGGCCTGCCCTTCTCTGCCCTACAGCAGCTCTCCAGATGAGTCAGAGGGCAAGCCCAAAGTGCCCCAGCAGGAGGATGGCCCCAAGGGTAGGTGCCAGCTGGGGACCAGCCAGGGAGTGGGAGTGCGCTCAGCAGTTGCTGCTCACACCTGTGACTTGTGTCCTGTGTCCCAGGTGTGGACGAGCAGAGTGAGAGCAGCGAGGAGAGCGAGGAGGAGAAGCCCCCCGAGGAGGACAAGGAAGAGGAGGAAGACAAGAAGGCTCCGACCCCACAAGAGAAGAAACGCAGGAAAGGTGGGTGAGGCATGCAAGGCTGGGGGTGATGATGGCCAGAGTGCTCCTGTTGCTTTGGACCCACCTGCTCATGGGTGGTGGTGGGTAGGCTCTGTCTAGGGTCTCTGCTTATGATCGATGTCTGTCCTATGCAGATAGCAGTGATGACTCAGACAGCTCAGAAGAGAGCGACATTGACAGTGAGACCTCCTCTGCACTCTTCATGGCGGTAAGTCAGAGCTGGGGCCATGAGGAGGAATGACAGTCTGAGCCTTCAGACTCATACCCCAATCTTTGCAGAAGAAGAAGACACCCCCCAAGAGGGAACGGAAGCCATCAGGGGGAAGTTCAAAGGGCACCAGTCGGCCAGGAACTCCCAGTACAGAAGCAGCAAGCACTTCTTCTACTCTGCGGGCCGCAGCCAGCAAGCTGGAGCAGGGTGAGTGCCCAGAAAAGCCTGTCTCTGGAGAAGAAACAGAGCTGCCAACAGCCACATCCTTCTGCACACCTGGTGTCCCCAGTCTGGGCCCCATCCGGACCTGACATTACTGTCTCCACCAGGGAAGCGGACAAGTGAGACTCCAGCAGCCAAGCGTCTTCGGATGGACACGGGTCCCCAGAGCCTCTCTGGGAAGTCCACACCCAGCAGCGGGTACGTTCAGACTGAAGCAGGACCATAGGTAGGATTGGACTAAGGGACTCTTATATGACTCCAGCCTCTGTCCCTCCCTTCCCCTCCCACAGTGACATCCAGGTGACAGAGGACGCTGTGCGCCGCTACCTGACCCGCAAGCCCATGACCACAAAGGACCTGCTGAAGAAGTTCCAGACCAAGAAGACGGGGCTGAGCAGCGAGCAGACAGTGAACGTGCTGGCGCAGATCCTCAAGCGCCTCAACCCTGAGCGCAAGATGATTGGTGATAAGATGCACTTCTCCCTCAAAGAGTGATGCCAGTAAAGTGAGGGGACCCAGAGTGCGAGTCATTACTGTCACCCCTGCTCTCCT